>NC_135845.1:16400000-16630000 GCF_029677425.1 Wolffia australiana
CTCTTTGATATATTGTATCATTTTTAACCTTATCAAATGATCCATCTCGCAATCAAAATTGATTCTATCATTGATATATCTATAATTGAATAGTTATAAGATATATCAACAGATCTATGTCTCTCCCTACTTGTTTTTTTATACATGGAATACTGGAGCAGTCAATGTTTAATCTTCTGTATTTTGATGGGTATCAAACCAATGCTAATTGACGCAATCTAACACTTCTAATAGATAATTGGGCCAAAGAAAAAAACTTTAATTTGATTTTTATTTGGATCTGTATTATTATAATTTTCGCTTTTCAAAAATTGTCTTCAGTTCCTTATGCCATTTTCATTGAAAAAGATTGGATTTCTACCTATGCCTAAAAATTCCCGTTCCAAAAATTGAAAAAAATTAGCATTCCCAACTCTCTTCGAAGTCTAGAAGATAGCTTATTTTCAGGAAAAAATAAATCATAATATTTGTTTCTATCTTCACTCACAAACATAGTGTTATGTCATACAAAAGTTTCTATATGGTAAATGGCCTACCTTTGAGTGTGTACTAAACTATTGATTTAATAAATTTTAAGTAACAAGTTAGGTTTACAACAAAACATAGAAATTTATTGCTTGATACAAATTGAGTAATCTACAGGATAGATAGAAACATAAAACTCTGTTGTAACGGTAGCAAGTAATTGTGTCTAATAATTATTCACAGAATTTATCCCAGGAAGATAATTATTTGGTTTAAACTAACGGAAAAACATAATTTGAACAAAAGGATCCCCTCTTCTAGATGTGCTCAAAAAAAGAATCAGATTGTGCAATGATGAAAAATGAAAATGAATTCTATCCTAAAAAGTACAATCCTTTTTTGAAAGGACCATAATACGAAAAATCACAACATTATTTTCATGTCGAGTCAAGGAAGATTGAATAACTTCTACATATGTCAAATATTTCATATAAATATTCTAATGAATGAAATTCATGATCTACTTCCTAATTATACCCCCAAAAATAATTTGAATAGAAAGAATATCTTTTCTGAATAAATTCATTTTCCTTTTGCCAATAAATAAAAAATTTTAAACTTAAGAATAGTGGCAGGGTATTCCAAGAATACTTATAATAGATGTTAAGTAATGGCCACTATTGTTGATCAAAATTATTCATCTAGACTATTTTGAAACTAAAATTGTTTTGTGGAGGGGAGGGGGGAAGAATCACTAAAAATAAGACCATGAATTTTTATTTATCTCTAATATTTGTATGTAATTTTCTGAACATCTAGAAGTTATTAAATTGTCCCTGATTTAATGTAAGTATAATTTTGTGATTATTCCCCTATATGGTCCATTCAAAAAAGAAGTGTACATTTCGGGCAATACGTTGATGAATCAAACTAAGAGGTGTAATTGGTCGTTGAATTGAGTTTCATTATGATCAAATAATATTCATAAGTTTTTAATCTCACTCAAGAATGTATAGGGAGAGAGAGGTAGTCTCCGTAGAGAGGCTTTTATAGACAGAATTAATCAAACAGTTAGAAGAGAGGGAGAATAGATATTCATATACTAATACTAGTAAGCGATTCTATTACTATTATTTGAGTATAAATAAGAAAATGTAGGAAGATTTATGGAAAGATGTATATCTGAAAGATAGTGAGGAAGTTAGAGAGAGGAATAATTCTCAATAGATAGAAAAATAAGTAAAGTTGAATGAGATGAAGATATCACAAATATAATTTTTGAAAAGGTTAATCCCATCTGAAAAAAGATCATAAAAAAACAACTACATAAATATCAAACTTAAGTCATTCTGAATCGTACCTTTCTCTTGTGTGCACACGCGGGACCCTTGCAAAATGTTATCTTTGGCGTGTTGCTACATGGCCCTTATATGTAGCCGCACAGGACACTTCGTTCGAGACTTGCAAGGCTGTCGGCTGCGGCTGCAGCTACAACATGATTGTGAGTTTGGCTTTCTGTGTGAGGCTGCCTAAAATTTTTTTTTCTTTAGAATTGTCTTTGAAAGAGAAGGGGTAAGACAATTAAAATGTCAAAAATTATATTTATTGTATCATTCATACATAAATCATGCAAAAATAAGAAAAATGTATCATGAAATACAAAGAAATTTGCATTCGAATCCATTAATTTAGACATGATATTGCCTCTAAAATCATAAAATGCAGTCATGATTTTTTAATATTTATGGAATTTTTCTTTTGATTTTCAGTGAGACTATTCTTATCTTCTGTTAAAAACTTTTTGATTACCATAATATTTTTTGATTCATGCCAGTATGGGAAGCATAGAAGATAAACCTTTCTTGGGTTTAATAAGTGAAGTAACCTGCCCATTATGCTTGGCGACAATGATATATGGGGTTATAACACAAATTATTGGGTTATTTCTGTGTAATATACACATTTTTATGCATGAAATTAATTATAAATAAATTTATTTTTCAGAATGATATTATGATTTATGTGAATTTAATGGTATTTTTAAGGATTTTTCCAACATCATATTCCTAAAGAAATTAATTTTCTGATTCAAAATATATTGTTTATGAATTTATTTGACCTTATATTTATAGATATATGAATTTTTCTAACTCAAAATATATATAGATTATATTTTTATGACATACTATTATTTTTATAATGAATTATCAAAGTATTTTTGCCTTAAAAATGTGCCGTCATTCAATTCATCAATTGTCAACCAATCAAGAGCATTCACAATGATTAGCTGTGTTAATCATTGAGAGAAAGTGTAGTTATGTCATTATTAATTGTGGCACCATAAAGTGCCAATCATTATCTGACATCTGATATACTTCATTCAAATGAGACGACAGGGACAAATTGAAAATGATGCAATTATTTAAATCACAATAAAATCAATTAGAAGATTGAGGAAAAAATAAAAAAAAGCTGAAAGAAAAGTAAAAAATCGTACCTGTACATCTGGCATGCATGTATACCGTCGCGATCAATTAAAAAAAGATATAGATCCTCACGTGGCCCCATAGAAATTTGCGTCATGTGAGGCAATCATCAGGGAATATTCCCGTCTTTTTTATGTGAATGCCATGTGTCAGCGTGTTGTTAATTAGGAAAAGAATAAAGAAGAAAGAGAAGGTGATGTGGTGCACGGTGGTGTGTCACCCCACCACGACTAAAAAGAGTGTTAAAAGAGGGTTTCGTCTTTTTCTTCTGCAAGTGCACATGGTGTTCTTGGAGCAGGTGATCATGGAAAATGAAGCGATCACACTAATGATTAAATATATGAGTGGAAATTTCAACTACCAAAAAAAATGAGGAGTTGTTAGCACTAATGATAGGGCTAGAGATAATATGGGTGACTATGATTGCTCCAACTTCAAGGCTTGATATCCGATGATCTAGAGGTTCAATTGATCTGAAATTTTCAGGGATGCTTCATCTTCATCCCCTCTTTCCATCCATACCCTCTGCTCATTATCAAAATTATCCTTAAACTTATTTCCTAATCATGTCAGCTGATTGAAAGATAGTGAGTTTCTGAGATCCATCAAGTCTGTTCTTGGTGTCTTGGGTGTGTGGAAGAAGCAACAAAGAAGAGGGGGAGCTTACCTACACTAAAAAATTGTCATGATCTTGGCCGAATGTAAGGATGTACAGTAATTATCCATGCTTTATGTTGTGTCCCGACATCGTCATGAGGTTAGATTGATTTTAATATCTTGTCTCGCACACTCTTTAACCATGTCTTAACAAATTCATGTCATTGTCTTATCGTTAATTTTTTTGTCTTTTACTGTATGCGACCCATTCCCTGCCTCGTTCTCGTCATCCTTTACGTTATCATCAATTCATCTTTGAAGGTTTTAGATTATGTGTTTTTATGAATTTCAAAATAAACTGAGAAGAGATAACAAAATGTATGTTTTTATTTTGTTATGATGAAAGTTACAAGGACATTTTGGTAAAATGAAAAATGCCTTTGAACGTGAGCATAGAAAAGAGGTAAAATAAAAAGGGAGAAGAGGGGATGAAAGAGGTATCGGGTTGGAAAGAAAATTGCAGGCTGAACGCAAGAAAGAAGAGTCCAGAAATAGAGAAAGTCTGTTGGTGAAGAAAAAGGTTTACAAGAAATCGACAAGGAAGATAGATCAATCTCCAGAACAGCTCCAAAGATCAGATTTCTCAAGCTGATAATCAGGCTCGTTTTTCTTTTCTTTCTTCTGTTATTGATCTTTCAAAATCGTTCATCTCTCTTTCTGTGTTTTTGAAAATCGAAATTTCTTCTGTCGTTATCTTTCAAAATCGTTCATCTCTCTTTCTGTGTTTTTGAAAATCGAAATTTCTTCTGTCGTTATCTTTCAAAATTGTTCATCGCTCTCTGTCTGTTTTTGAAAATCGAAACTGCTTTGTTATTGATTTTCAAAATCGTTCATCTCATCTCTCTGTTTTTTGAAAATCGAAACTGCTTTGTTATTGATTTTCAAAAACGTTCATCTCATCTCTCTGTCTTTTTGAAAATCGAAATTGTTCTGTTATTGTTTTTCAAAATCGCTCATCTCTCCATCTGTGGAAAATCGAGATTCATTTGTCTGCTGAAAAACGAAATTCATTTTTTGTTTATTCTTTTCTATATCATTTGATTCATCAGTCTGTTGAAAAATCGAAATTCATCTCTTGTTATTCTTTTATAAATCATTCGATTCATCAGTCTGTTGAAAAATCGAAATTCATCTCTTGTTATTCTTTTCTGAATCATTTGATTCATCAGTCTATTGAAAAATTGAAATTCAGGACATTGTTTCTAAAATCGAAATCTCTGAACATCGTTCTTAAAATAAAATTTCAGAACATTGTTTCTAAAAACAAAATCTCAGAACATTGTTTTTAAAATTGGATTTCAGGACACTGTTTCTAAAATCGAAATCTCTGAACCTTGTTTTTAAAATAAAATTTCAGAACATTGTTTCTAAAATCAAAATCTCTGAACATCGTTTTTAAATCGTTTTTCAAGAGAACAAAAATTCAGATCGACAGTTCAGAGATTGAATTTTGAATTGAATATTAAATTCTTTAAACTGAGAATCAAATCTTATAGTGAGATTTGTTGAAATTTTTGTTATCTCTCTGAAGTGTGATTTTATATCCTACATTGATAACTGTTAAAATTTCATCTTAAATTTCTGCAGTGGGAATCAAATACTATCTTCATAACTGTTTAAAATTTCAGTTTGAAATCTCTGAATTGCAAAGAAAATCCTACAGTCTTAACTGTTAAACTTTCTCTTTAAAATCTCTGAATCTCAAAATTGACTTCTAAAATAACTGTTGATTCTGCAGATTTTAACATCCTTGTATTTGAAATCAAAAGATAAAATCGTTACTTTGAAATTTTACAATTTCAATTTTCAGAAATTTGAACTGAGTATTAAAACTCTTGACTGTTAAATCTGTGTCTTACAACTCCTTTATCTCATATTGAACTTTAAGACACTGATAGTTGAATATTTCAACTGTTGTGAATTTCAATATCCTTACCTTGAAAATTTTATTGTCCTAAAGCTAATCCTAAATTCTGGGTTAACTTGATCCGAATTTAGAGAATATAATTCTGGTGCAGAAGTGAAAATTTATTGTTGAGATTGGTATTGTTTCTTAGCTAACTTCTCAGGAACGTGGAAGACATTTTTTTGAATCATTTCAAGAGTTCTTACAGCATTTGTGAGACTAGAACTACTACCTCAACTAAAGGCGATTTTTGGAAGCTGGGAAGGACTTGAGTGGTCCAGTGGAGAAGAAGTGAAAGCAAGGATTCCTTAAAAGGAGCTAAGGGTGTTCAAGGACATTCTTGTTTTTCAATTTTCTAGATAGGAGGTATCCGTGTATCCCTATTACCAGGCGGTTTTAGCTTGGGGGGCTATAAACTTGGTTAGGGACATATTATAACTCCGGTTGGATACCCCGGGACAGGAGCAAGGGATTAGCCCTAACCTGTATAAAAATTCTGGGTGTCCACCTCTTCCCTCTAGATAATTAGATATTAAAAAAATAATAGTACAATAAGTAAATTAGGAAAGAGGGATTGGTCTAATTCACCCCCCCCTCTTAGACCATTCGTAGGATATAAATCCAACAATCTTCTCACTCAATCTTCTGAAATCTTAATTAGCACTACCTACTAACTGCTATCCTCATCGTAATATCACTATCTTCCCTCACAATTTCTCCTCACTCAATTTCATATTTAATATGTATCTCATCTGACCACAATAGTCACTATAGTAAGAATATTAAATCCTTTATAACCATTCCCCATGGAGACGACCCATACTCATCACTACTTTAATTTAATAAGTGAGTACAGATTTACACTTTTATTAAACAATTTAAAAAATACCAACAAGAATTAAAACCTCCTATAAGGTCCTCAAGTGTGAGAATGTTATGAAAGATGAGATTTCATGCTGGCCTATGTAAAAGGCACAATATCCTGCATTCAAGGAGATATGCATCCTATATATCATATTGCTAGCTATCTGAAGTTAACTCTTCATGTCAAACATTTATCTACAAACTAGATGAAACAGTTATACCAAGATCTGTGGAAGAGGCAATGAAAGATTTGAAGTGGAATAAAGTCATGGATCCTGAAATGGAAGCATTATAATATAATATTACTAAGGAAGCAGTTACCAGAACAAAAAGCATGAAAATTTTTGGGTGTAAGTGGATAAATACAATCAAATACAATGTAGATGGGTCGATGGAACATAATAAATCCGGTATTGTAGCAAAAGGAATATACTCAATCATAGGGAATATACTATAGTGAAGCACTATCTGTATACTGATAATTGTCGCAGAAAAATTGGGGTGGCAGTTACAACTCTTTGACGTAAAGAATGTACTTTTCCATGATGAGTTAGACTAATAAATATTTATGGAACTGCTAGTTAGGTATTGTACTCAGACAAAAGAGAAGAAATTATGCCATATGAAGAAAGCACGATACGGCCTGAAGCAATCTCCACTTCATGGTTCTGAACATTTTCTCCTGTTATGAAAGACCTAGAATATAAACAAAAAAATTGGGATCATCCTCTATTCATAAACCACACCTCCTCAGGGTCAACCATAACCTTGATTGTGCATCTTCATGATACTGTTATCACAAGAATGATAAAGAGAAGATTTACCACTTGAGCACTCAAATATCCAAGTTATTTGACGTCAAAGTTTCTCAACCTGATGAGGTGTGTTGATCTTTTTGAGGAAGTACATAGGGGACCTGTTCAAAGAAAAAAATAAGGTAGAGTGCAAGACATCCCCTATTCCAATCGACCCAAGTCTAATACTTTGGAATTGTGGATGTGATAGTGATGTGAACAGAGATAAATATCAAAGATTAATTGGCAATCACATATTTCTGAATCATAAAAATTATGGTATTGCTTTTGCAACAGGGGCATTGAGTCAGTTCACGTAAAGAAGCAAGGAAGCACATATGAATGCAACTCATATGGTGCCAACCTACTTGAAAAGTACTATGGGACAAGGGGTACTACTAGACAAAGGAGGTGAAACATTTTAAGAGTTGTACACTGATGCAAACTATGGAGGGTACACATGTTGGGTTCTAGAGGCCTTGACATAGATGAAGACGATGATTCCACATAGTAGAAGACACATAACAGAATCAAAATAACATCGATAAAATCATTAAATGAAATACCTTTGCACGGATCACACCCGTGATTTCTTTGATCTCGGAGCGAGATGAGTCAACCTGCTCAAGCATGCCGCCTCTAGATGTATCCACACAATCCTTGACACGTCGAATCTCCTCCTTCTCGTTGACGAGCCCCGTTCAATTTCCGCCGTCGTCGTTACATCGTCCCAATCACATCTAGAGTGGAGGGGGGTTGTGAGAAGAAGGGAGAAGAAGGGGAAGGCCCCAGAACAATTCTGGCTAGGATGATGATAACACCCTAAATTCGGTCTTTATTTCATGCTATTAGCACAATTTTCTGCATTTAAAGAGCTTAAAATGGGGTTGTTATCATCTATTTACAGGAAAATACTGTTTTCAAGTGATTTCTGATTTTTCCCTTTAATTCTATGAATTTTAAGGGATTTATTTGAGCTTGAAATAATTATTTTTGAATGAAAATGGCAAATTTAATATTTATTTTTGAGATTTATCAGTACGGGGATGAATCAGTGTATTTTCTAGGATTTTTTAGGATTTTATGGGATTTTTATGAGATTTATTTGAAGAAGAAGTGCATTTTTTCTAAGGAAAAAAATATATTTATAAGGAAAAACATGAGTATGAAGATAATTTTCAAACTTTGAAGGTTTGTTTGTAAATTTTTGTTGCAATTATACCCTCAAAACAGCTCTCGGTCGTGGTTGCAGGCGTAAAGATGTTATTTAAAATTTTGTAGGGTTTTATTGCAAATGATTTAATATTTGTTTTAATAGTTTATGAAAAAAACCAGAGGAGAGAGAATGCGCAAAGGGCATATACACAAATATTTTTGGGCGGCGTCCATCTATAATTGCGCGGTTTAAAATGGGTTTTTCCGCAAAAAGTCCAGAGGAATTTTTCGTGTCTCGACGTGGCCTCATCGTGGCCGTCGGATGAGAATCCGACGGTGCTTGAGGCGGGTCAGCGCCAGGAGGTAAGTTCACCGCCCGCATGGCGCGTACAGCGCGCACGCACGGGCGATGACGTGGCGCTTGCGGATTCGGTCGCGCTGCAAGAAACGCATGCGCCACGAGCATGTTAAATTTACACTGCTGATTTTCTCACCTTTTTTCTTTCTATTTTTATTTTTGCCAGGGGTACGTGGCGCAACGAGAATGTACCCGCCTGAAGAAGTTGAAACGTCGCCGCCAATGAAAAGACGACACTCAGCGAGCGGTTAGAAGAAGAAAAATTTAAAATAAATGATTTAATCCAATGGTTAATATTGGTTTAAATTCATTTATTCATAATTCTTGATCCAGAAGTTCGATTGAGATAATTTTCTATGGATTTTCTCGTCTTGATCCCCTCTTTCTATCTGTATGGTTGGATTATTGAGATCAAGCCTACATTGATAGATAAAAATTAATTACTAATTAGGGGTAAAATGGTAATTTTTGCCATTTTACCTAGGTATAAAAGCCGAATTTTGAGGGGAGGGGGTCATTATTGATTGTGCTCTATCACATCTGCAAGACAGAGAGGAGCTCTAGCTTGGATCAACATATCTGGTACCTTTTCCTTGTTTGTATTTGAACTCTTAGTGTATTTTGGATGATGTTTTAGTGAAATTTCTTCTTCATTCTTCTTGATCTTGGTCTGAACTTCTAAATTGCTAGGCTTGAGCGGAAGGTACAAGCCCTTACTGAGATTGAGAGGAGAGAATGAGAGATTTACCTAGCTATTCCAAGTGCACATTAAAAACTATAAAAAACTTCAATTTCTAGGAGAGTAAATTTCCCTTTGTATTATCTAATTGTGTTGTTATTTATGAATTATAAGACCTACAAAACCAACCAACTCAAATCAAAATTTCCCTCTCAACCTCTCTAATTGACTCCTTGGACCCTTTTTCTTTGGATCAAAGAAGCCAGTTTAGAGCTCCCTATTTCTTCTATTCATCCCATCTCTTCTACCCCCTGTTCTAAATTTCTCATCTAATTAGGGTGATTTGATCTTTATTGAAGATCAAATTAACTCTAATTAGGGTTGAATTACCAAGAAAACCATCAAATTGAATTCCTTACTAGCTTCTCTTGGACAACACTCATACTTATCACTACACATCTTAAGTAGAGTTTTTATAAATTTTATTGTATAAGCTAAAATTGACAACGACAAGGGTTAAAATTTGCATAAAATTTACCCCTATTTTCGGCTTATCAGATGACTTTCGTTCAGGGCCTTCCCCTATTTATACTCAGTGGTATTTTTTATAGAAGCCCCCAAAACTTAAGTATCGCTTCTGACGTCCAAAAGACTATTTCTGTGTGCCCCTCTAGGCCATGTATTAGTTTAGTTAATAACTCTAGTGGCCCAATAACCTTTATTGGCCTTGCAAATTAATTAACTATATCATCATATATATTAATTAATGTCGGATTGATTTAACATAATTGATTGGTCAATTCTCCAACATGTGGGGTGCCAAGCTACACCACGTGTTCTAGAAGATACAAAGGAGTGTGTATCGACTCACTCATGGAACTTGTTCGTCATCGGTTACTGTGTATGTATAACCCCTCATCCACTTGATGCTCCTCGAATGACTTAGGGTATGGTCAACTGTCAAACCCTAATCGGTCATCTGAGTTAGTACTGATGCATTTAGAAATCATTGGTGAACTCTTCTCCGATATTTCACTACCTTGGCCAAGGACTTCATCGCATCATCTTCCTTGAGCTGTCACCTCTTATACCGAGGGTGGATGATCCCATCTTGACCACTCAATAGTATTTGTGAACTTCTTGATGCACATGAACTAAGACAGTTTAGAAGCCTATGATTAGAAACTCATATGTCATAGTCAAAGCACAAATGTTTGTCCACAAGACGTCGTTGGAGTCTCAAGTTTAAGGAACACTTACACAACCATGACGTGAATCATCATGATTGACATTTCGGTATAATTCCATTCAAGGATTTGTATAGATCAATTCAGTGAACTCTTTCCACTAAAGAGTACCCACTATCTATCCTTAGTGTCTCCACATTAATGTCTTCGAGAACGACCATACACATCATATGAGTGAAGGTAGATTGTGCTACTCTATTTGGATACTTTGATGTCCTTCTTGCATATCCTTTGAATATGAATGTTTAGAACACATGCTTAAAGACTAGTGATCTCCATATTATGATCTCATCATAATTCACTAAGTCTGATCATGTATTCATGGACTTCATTATAAGTATCACGCATACACTATAATGAATATGTTGTATGAATGAACATGAAACAAGATGTTGAATGTGTGATTGGCGTGTCGGCTGCTTATATTTCCATCAATGTGCCACATGGAACATTCAAGTCTTTTGCTTATTTATTGGAGGAAATTTGTTAACTTGAAGTAAAAAATAAGAGGTTGCCATGTCTAGTGCAGAAGCAGAATTTCAGGCAGTCGCCAAAAGTATCTCCAAAACTGTATGGATCATGGGAATACAAGCATATCTGAAAGTGCCATGGTGAAAAAAATTCAGCCATTTACATTACTCACAGCCCTACACAACATGATCATATTAAACGTCAAAATAGATAAACACTTTATCCGAGAGAATATAGATAAAAGGCATTATAAAATTTCAGTATATACAATCATCTCGTTAGGCAGCTGATATTCTCACAAAAGGATTACTTGGGAGTACATTCCATAGGATGGTTGGCAAGCTGAGACTTCAGAAAATATTTACCTCCCAGCTATGAGGGGGTGTTGTAAGATGCAAATGCTCCATTTATCTTTATTTCTCTATTTCTTAAAACCCTGGAGCTTCCCTGATTGTAAGTATCCCTTAAGAGATCCAATTCTTATCAGATCAATCATATGGGGTCTCCAGAACCCAATTGCTTTGTTACCCAGTATATATACTAGGTTTGAACGTGGATGAAACCAAAAGTCTTTTTTTCTGGTCTTGTTCTCTCTCACTCAGTCTCTCTCATTCTTGTTCTCTCTTGCTCGCTCTCTTTCTTTCTCTCTCTTGCTCTCTTTCTCTCGTCTCATTTATTATGCATATTTATTTATTATTGATTCAAACAATTTGATTGATACCATTTGAATGGCCCATCAGGTTGGGTAATCCGATCCGAACATTTGGCCGGATCATTAAATAAGATCCAACCCAATGGGTTAGAACAAATCCAAGTTTAATTTCTGGTCAGAATGATCAAGGTACTCGATCAAATGCTAGATCCGGTCAAACAATGGATCAATCCAATGGAATACCTGATCCCTCTGCCCAATTACTGCCTCTCTGGTAACAATCTTACCTCATTTAATGCCATGTTATTGTTTGCCCTTATGTTTTAGCCAACTATAGGACAAGTCACTTCCTCATCTTTCAAACCAATGAGGTACCTGATTTATATCACAATTTTTTTTACTACAGTTCTTTACTGTCAGCTTCTAGCTGATCTCGGAGAGAAGCGACGGAGAAGCTTCTTCTCCACTTGTCCAAACTCTAGTTGGCAGAGAAAGAGGAGATTCAACCAATAATACTTATTTTCTTAGTTTAACATCAAAGCCCAGTACTGATACTGGGTTTTACTCGTATCGGGTCTCGTGGACCCGATATGGTGAATCCAGTATACCCAGATTTACAAGGGTAGATACACCAATAAAAGAAATACATGGCTTTAAGAACATAAATAAAAGAGAAAGGTGGACGTCTGCTGACATTTACCAATGCAGAAGAAAGGGCTTGCACAATTAGTAAATCATTGGATTGAAAGGACTTGAACATTCCTATATTAACATCGCTTAGAAAGTCTTCCCCCATTATCCTGCATCTATTAGAAAGTCTTTATATTTTGTATATGATTTGATAAATCCTATGAAATACAAAAATGAGCCAGGCCTACAAGTACCCAAGAATTGGAGATCAGTTTGACATCATGAAGACCAAAAAGTTAGTCTACGTTGACTCCAGCCTATTCATAGGAACAGATTCTTGTGCTCCCCATTGGCGAGCTGACAAAGGCGATTGAAGGCCACATTATCTGAAAGTCAACAAAAACAGTGATAAAAAATTTGCAAAGCTCAATGGGCCATAAAAAAAATAGGTTGATCAACAAGGAGAGAGGAGATGACCCATAATAATATCAATCGGAACATAGGAAAGACAATTTTCTATGATCATCATAACGCCAACAGTCAATGGAAAAGTTTGGTGAACAATAAGAATTCAGGTAATTCTATATTATTAAGAATTCAGGGCGGATGAATGAGATCACCAGAGTCTTCACCAAAGACGATGTAGAGATAGAATCAGGATTCAGGGATGAATAATATGCCATCCAGAACTGAAGGATGAGTGAGATGACAAATGTATTATCAAATTTTGAGCAGATTAAGAAAATAACTGAGGGTAAGTGAAAGAGGAGGTTGGTCAACAATGAGACCAAAGGTAACCCACAAATATCATCATCAGGATTCAAGGAGTGAAGGGAAGTCAAAGGTCAACGGGTCTATAGATTATAGAACAGGTTGGTAAACGAGATGGAGAAAATTAATGAGATTACCAAAGTTGTCGCCAAAGTCGGAGCAGATTTCGGCACGAATGGACTGTCCACCGTCAGCGATGCCAATGACTTCGACGAATCGGGACGGAGGAAAAGGTGGCGATCCCTTGACGACAAGCTGTTGGCCATCCGGAGATTGGCCAGTCAAAGTCCCACTGTCGGCGCGCAAAACTTGAACAACAGTCCGGACCCTGCGGCCCATATACATCTTCAGCAAATCAGCGTTGACCAGAGCAGCAGGGCTTGATGTGTCCATTAACTGCATCAGGGAGGAGAAATGATAAAATTTTAGGATCCAATTTTTGGGGGTTCAAATGAAATTAAGATTCAGAAAATTTAAAATTATGGAGAATAATTCTCTAGTTTGAATGAAAATTCGTTGCAGATAGTTAAGTTCTCTAAATGCAAAGATAGGAGGTAAGAACTGATGGCTACTTTAGCAAAGGAGAAGCCCTGGATAAAATAAGAATTGTACTGATGGATGGATGAGAGGCGAACAAAAATCACGGAAAGGAGCGAAAAAGTAATGCCTTCGAATGACAATTACATATAAGATGAATAGAAAAGGGGAGATCTGTTCGAACGTCGCTGATAAACTTTAGCATACAAACTTAAACGACAGGAAGAACACTGTGGCCAGTCGATTGGATTCTTCTGGTTCATGGCGCCTTAGCCAGTTTCAATCAAAGATTCCGTTCTAATTAACATACGTTAATATCGATTAGTTCAAATGAGATGAAGCCCATAATCGAGAATCACCACAAGATTTCTTCATTCCACAATTAAAAGGCATTGCCTCTCCGAAAACAACAGGTGCGGATATTTCAACACAGAAACTCTGCCAACAATAAATAGGAACAAAGAAATGGTTCAAGGAAACCCACATTGCCGGACGCGATCGAAGAGCGAAAACCCACAACCAGACATCGGATCGAATCGACAAAAGACTAAATTTTTCACCTTTGCTTCAGCAAACTTGAGAACGGCTCAAGGAGGAATTCAACCAATCAACCACGACCCAACTCTTCAACCCTTTCTAGGGTTCTTCCCTTCGACGAAAAACCCTCAACAGAGCTTCTCGCCATGGCAAAGTTCTGCTCATAATGGGCCCTTCTACGAGCCCATTACCTTATAGTCAGCTTACAAATAAACCCCTTACAAAACGAGGAATCGCAAATTGTCACAGATTATTTAACCACATGGAGAAATTCGTAGCCGTTGCCTGTTCATGGAGACGCGTAGAAAGGAAACGAACTCTGCCCCGTTCTGGGGAGGCGTCGAGAAGGAATTCCGCTTCGGGCGATCATATTTAGAGTGTTCTTTCATGGATATAAAGCCGAGACGTGTCTTGGCGCCGGCGATGCCCCCACCGTGAAAACGGGCCCATCGTTTATCCTTAGAAAAAAAAACCCACAACCAGACGTAGCAGAAGACGGGGACGAAGCAGAAGAAGAAGGAGAAGCAGAAGAAGAAGAAGAAGAAGAAGCAGCAGCAGCAGAAGAAGAAGAAGAAGAGGAAGAAGAAGAAGAAGAAGAAGAAGAAGAAGAAGAAGAAGAAGAAGAAGAAGAAGGAGAAGAAGAAGAAGAAGAAGAAGAGAGATGAGGGAGATGGGAAGAAAGAGAGGGATGGGGATCGTAATGGCGTTAGTGGTTATCGTCTTGGTGGGCGCGGCGTCTGCGCACATTGTGGATTTCGATGATTCGTGGAGAGCTCGGGAGGAGGCGGCGAGGGCCGCCGCTCTCGCGGCGTACCATCCTGATCCTGAAGCCGTCGCCGACAACCTCAACGATAAGGTCCAGAAGTATGTCTCCCTTCCTCCCTCTCTCTCTCTCTCTCTCTCTCTATCTCTTTCTCACATACACACACATTGTCTCTCTGTCTCTCTCTCTCCTCTCTTTCTCTCTGTTTGTCTCTGTCTCTGTCTCTCTCTCTCTCTCTCTTTCTCACACACACACATTGTGTCTCTCTCTCTCCTTCTCTCTTTCTCTCTGTTTGTCTCTCTCTCTCCTTCTCTCTTTCTCTCTGTTTGTCTCTCTCTCTCTCTCACATACACACACATTGTCTCTCTCTCTCTCTCTCCTTCTCTCTTTCTCTCTGTTTGGCTCTGTCTCTCTCTCTTTCTCTCTCTCTCTCTCTCTTTCTGACATACACACACACATTGTCTCTCTCTCTCTCTCCTTATCTCTTTCTCTCTGTTTGTCTCTGTCTCTGACTCTCTCTCTTTCTCACACACACACACACTGTCTCTCCCTCTCTCTCTCTCTCCTTCTCTCTGTTTGTTTCTGTCTCTCTCCCTCCCTCTCTCTCTCTCTTTCTCACCTACACACACGCACATTCTCTCTCTCTCTCTCTCTCTCTCTGTGTGTTTGTCTCTGTCTTTCTATCTATCTCTCTCCCTCTATATTTATGTCTATCTCAAATGTCTCTCTTTATATGTCGCTCTATCTCCATTTCTTAATGTCTCTCTCTACCTCCCTCTGTATATGTCTTTATCTCTCTATTTCTTTAACTGTCTCTCTCTCGCTCTCTCTCAATCTCTCTAAATTTCTCTGTGTGTCTCAATACATCTCTCTCTCTCTATCTAAATTTCTCTATCTGTCTCTATATTATCTCTCTATCAAAAATTCTCTCTCCATGTTTATCTATCTATCTGTCTCTTTATGTATCTTTTTCTCTCTATCTGCCTGTCACTGCCTCCCTCTCTATCTATTAATCTCAATCTAACTCTCCATCTCTCTTTATCTCCCTCTTTCTCTATCGCTCTCTCCATCTGTCTCTTTGTTTCTCTTTCTTTCTTTCTGTCTATTAATGTCTCTCTGTCTATCTCTTTATCTGTCTTTTTGTCTCGCTCTATCTGCCTTTCTATGTCTCCCTGTCTCTATCTTGCTCTCTCTCTCTCTCTCTCTCTCTCTCTCTCTCTCTTTCTCTCAATTGGTCTCTCTATCTCCTTGTCTTTTTCTCTCTTTCTATCCCTCTCTTTATTGTCTGTATACATATCTCACTCTTTAACCAAAATTTACACCCATACATGCGTAATATTTTTATTTTCACATGTATTAGGACATCAACCTTCATTTTACCTAAATATCCATCTCCATCTCTATCTCTCTCTCTCTCTCTCTCTTTTGAGAGGCCAATATGCTCTTTTATATTTTTTTCTAAATGTTTCTCTATGTAAGTGTATATTTCTCTCTTTCCATCCATAGATCCGTCTAAGCTAAATTAGCAATAAAAGTGGCTTTTTCTCTGTTCATATCCTTCAGTTAATTTATCAATCAGCCACATTTATCTCTCTACCCATTTCCCTTCCTATCAATCTATCTATATACTTACATCACCATATAACTATACATATAAAGAGCTATCTATCTACACACCACTCATCCATATACCTACTAGCTGCCCATCCATTCATCCATCTCTCAGGCCATCTAACTATCTGTCTCTATTTACATTATTTTTATCTCTGCCTACTTATTTATCCTCTGCCATCTATCTATATTTATCCCTCTCTCTCTTTTATCAAAGAAACTAGCTACACAACTCATCTCTCTGCCCATCTATCTATCTGTAACGCTATCTACATCTCTATCATTATATCTGCATATATTTTCCCATCACGTTACCTACTCATCCGTCCTCCCCATTTATCTCTATTTATACCTGTTTTATATCAATCCAACTAGCTTTCTACTTCTAGATTTCTAACAATATATTCACAGAACTATCTCTCTGCCCATCTATCTACCTATCAAGCTATCTCCATCTCCATCTCTATCTCTATATCTGCATAAATTTTCCCATCACGCTACATACTTATCCATCCTCACCATCTAATCTATATTTGTCCCTCTCCCTTATATCAATCCAACTAGCAATCTATTTCTAGATTTTTAAAAATATATTCACGGACCCATATCTCTGGCCGTCTATCTACCTATCAAGCTATCTATATCTCTATCTCAATCTTTGCATATATTTTACAATCACGCTACCTACTTATCCATCCTCCCCATCTATCAATATTTATCACTCTCTTATGTCAATCCAACTAGCTATCTACTCCTACATTTTCAACAATATATCCAGACCCAATTCTCTACCAATCTATCTACCAATCAAGCTATGTCTATCCCTATCTCTATCTCTATCTCTGCATATATTTTTCCCATCACGCTACCTACTTATCGACCCTCCCCATCTATATATTATGTCAATCCAACTAGCTATCTACTTCTATCTCTCTGCCCATCTACCTATCAAGCTATCTACATCTCTATCCCTATCTCAGTATATATTCACCCATCTATCTACATTTATCATTCTCTCGTATATCAATCCTTCACGTAATCTATTTATCGATCTTTTTATCTCTCTCTCTCTCTCTCTCTCTCTCTCTCTCTCTCTCTCTCTCTCTCTCTCTCTCTCTTACTTTGGGAGGCCAACTAATCTCGGCCACTGTTTCACTAACCTTGCTCCTGTCGTGGGACTCAATGAAGAACGCTGGAAGGGACAAAGAACGGGACCAGGAGGCAGCTGCGGAAGTACACAGGCCCGTGCCTGGCGACGAACCCAATCGACCGCTGCTGGCGCTGCCGGGGAGACTGGGCGCGGAACCGCAAGCAGCTGGCTCGCTGCGCCCTCGGGTTCGGCCGCAACGCCATGGGCGGCAAAAACGGTAGATTCTACGTCGTCACCGACCCATCCGACTCGGACCTGGTGAACCCCCGGCCCGGCACGCTGCGCCACGCTGCCATCCAAACCGAGCCTCTCTGGATCATCTTCGCCCGTGACATGATCATCCGCCTTAGCGAAGAGCTTCTCGTCGCCAGCTACAAGACCATTGATGCTAGAGGCGCCAACGTACACATCGCCTATGGGGCTGGGATAACTCTTCAGTTTGTGCAGCATGTCATCATCCATGGCCTCCACATACATGATATTAAGGCTGGTAGTGGGGGGATGATACGTGATTCTCTGTTCCATTATGGGTTGAGAGCTCGCAGCGATGGCGATGGGATTTCTATCTTCGGCGCGTCCAATATTTGGGTGGACCATGTTTCCATGTCAAACTGCATGGATGGGCTTATCGATGTCGTTCAGGGTTCCACGGCTATCACTATCTCCAACAATCACTTCACCCACCATGACCACGTACATCTCCCCCACCACCTATCTTCTCTTCTCTCTCGCTCTCTCTCTCTCACCTTTATTTTCCTTTTTTATTTATTTTCTTTCATGTTTTATTTCACTTTTTTTCATTTATTTTTTCTTTATTGTATTCTTTCTTTCAAAAATTTTGCTTTCACTTATTTTTTTGTACTTTGTTTTTTAAATTTCCCTTTCTTAATCATTTTGACTTCCTCTCATTTCTTTTTTACATTCATTTCTGTCATCTTTCATTTTTTCTCATTCATTCCTGTCTTCTTTCATTTATTTTTTAAAACGTCTCCTTTTTAGATCATCTCATTAAATTGTTGATCTAGGTAATGCTTTTTGGTGCCAGCGACACCTATGCACTTGATGCCATAATGCAAATCACTGTCGCTTTCAACCACTTTGGTAGGGGCCTTGTACAGAGGATGCCACGGTAAATCCAAATTCCCAACCCTAAGCCAAAAGACTATAATAGTTCTGAAATGTCCAAAGTGAGTAAACATTCTACTCAAGCAAGATGTGTAGCTAAAAGTTTTGGATTTCTTGAAACAGGTGCCGGTGGGGGTTTTTTCATGTGTTAAACAATGATTATACCCATTGGATCATGTATGCTATTGGGGGGAGCAAAAAGTCTACTATCATTAGCCAGGGAAACAGATACATTGCACCACCAGATGTGAGGGCCAAGGAGGTGACCCACCGGGTTGATGTTTGGGACCCAGAGTGGAAGACATGGAAGTGGAGATCAGAGGGAGATTTGATGTTGAATGGTGCCTTCTTCATTCAATCTGGCAAGCCAGGCCGGCCCAGCTACTCCAGCAAGGACATGATCAAGGCAAAGCCAGGTTCCTTTGTGACCAGACTCACCCGCTTTGCTGGATCTCTCACATGCAAAGTCAACTGGCCTTGCTGAGCTTGCACAAAGAGGGTTCGCCAAGAATGGGCCACTAAGAAGAAGAAAACTTGCAAGTGGCTATGCTCTCTATATTCAAGTTATTAGGGGATTTACTTTGTGTCCATCATCCTCTTCATACTAAAAATATGTTGTTGGAGAAACTTCACCACATGTTGGTCATTCTTGTTATTCATTCCATAGCTTCATTTATATATATTTGGTTGTATTTCCGAGGAATATTGAAATAATGACTTTTACATTAAATCATAATTGTTTAATTAAATTTTCTAAGTATGCTCTATATTTTGATATCTCCTCCTTATGACTGATCCATATGTATTTCATGGATGATGGAAAAATGATGATGTATGCATTTATACTATTTGGATATGTTGCTTTAATGTTTCCAATCTTCGTTTTGTTGTTTTCGTAGTTTGATGAAAGTTATGAACTTAATTTGACATGCTGAAACATAATCTAAATGATGCTTTTATTAAAATATCCCTCATTTAGAAAACAATGGTAAGTGGGACTTCCTATGTAAATGAATATGAAGACATGAAAGTCATAAAAATAGAGAACCAAGTAAGAAAACCTTATTATATAATTATTACTAAAACATCTCACAGTAGATTGGTCACCAACCAAGTTTTGAATTTATCTATTATTAGATTTTAAATTATTTCTAACCAGATGGAATGTTAAAAAATTGCACATATTTATTATTATGACCACGACAGGGAGAATTTATTATTTTGTGAATCAATAATTTGTCCCCCCTTATCTCTTCTCTTTCACTTATTATTTTCCTTTTAGTATTAGATATTCACACATATCAACATCATGAAATAAGATACATGAGCTTGGAGTGTTAGGGTTAAGTCATGAGTACTACAGTTTAATGATCAGGTCTCTCAAAGTAGAACTGAGGGGACTAGATTCAGACCTCACGCAGAAATTCCAGTGAATAATAAACCCAAAACTATGATCAATATTCATATGATATTAATATGAATGACCTGGTATATGTTGTTTTTAGGATTATCATAAAATTATTTTCTCAGTGGCTCTTATCTTTATTTGGTAACTAAAAAAGATGGACTTGATCATTATTTTTTTAAACTGATCAAATATATCTGATGATAAAATATATTAATTTGTATTAAGGCTCTTTAAAGCAAGAAGTTATGTGGTATCCAAATCTAATCCCAAAACAATGACTCAATGGTGATTATTGTGAGCAATCCCCAATAACAGAATCATATGATGCATAGAACTCAGGGACAGTTGTAAGTTGTAAAAAATATAATGATAGAGACATGAAACATATCAGTAGACTTTGTAATAGGTGTTTTGATTATCATCTTCAAAGAATTTATTGCTTCTAAAATATCTTATATTTTGTTTTATCGAACTCTTTCCCAAATAAAATTTCTAGAAAAAATAGATACAATAATCATCATCCAGTCTGAGCTATAACGTTATGGAATACTTACGTAAGAAAATCAATTCTAAAAATAATATTATACTGAAATTAAAGAATAAAATTATGTTTATACTTATCAATGGAAATATGTTACAGTTACATTATAGATAATGATGAGAAACATAGTTGGCAGATATTATTCAAATAGTTAAGGGATATGAAGATAATAATATGAAATTACAAAGATATTGTTGTATTTTGAAAATTTATAAAATTTAATAGAAGAGTACAGCAAAATAGAGTAAGTGAAGATAGGATAATCGGGAGAAGATGGCTAATAGATAGTTGAAAAAAGAAAAGCACGGATATGAAAAAGATTGAAGAGCATGAAATAAGTTAGTAAAAATGTAAGGAAAATATAAAAAAGTACTAGAGTATGAATTTCATAGAAATATATAAATGACTCTGTTTAAGATTGGATTAAAAATTATAAATTCCAAAAAAATTCTCATCTTTCTAAATAAATTTATGATAAATCATATAATTATTTTCTTATCTCTTTTTCTTGAAAATAAATCCTATAAAATACAAAGAAAACTCTAAAAATATATATTTGACTTGCAAGCATAGAACAATGTAAGGTGGAGTGACCCCTTACCCTATATGGTTTGATAATTTCTTTAAGTGGAAAAATCAATATATTACACTCAATTTAAAACACTCAATTTAAAACAATATAAAACAGTCAATTAGGACTTATAATCTAATATTACTAATCTATCTGATCATTAACCCCATCAAGGGTTTGGACCTGCGCAGTGTCAGCATATACACAAAATCATACCCCACATTGTAGACTGAGGTGCTCACTGTCTTGTGCATTATTAGCCTACACATAATGACATACGATGTTCCTACCTTATTGTCTCATGCAACACCATCAGACCTATGTCCGAAGTACCCACATGCTTCCATGCGTGAACAAAAGTCATAATGTATATGTAGAGTTTAACAAAATGCCATAATGTATACCTTCACAATCATGTAGTCCTTGTGTCACTTTAATGTTGTATTCCAATCATGTAAATGTACTAACCTTGTCTCACCCACATCTGCTGATCTGCGTCCCTGAAACCATAAGGGTACATAAATAAATAGAAGGAAGAGGAAGGTAATAATATAGTATATGTGTCATCGTAGATTTTACCCTTATCTAAAATAAGTAACGATACAATAACAACATGCTATCTAATTCAAAATAACAATAATATATGACATTCAGTTTTATAATTAACACTCAATGCCTTAGATCTAGTCATACTTAACAGAAAAAAGCAACTGGTTCAAACCTCTATGTATAGGAAAATGTAAGATAATAATGCTAGGATAATAAAGATTATTAGTTAGTTGAGTTGGACTGATTGAGACCCATATCAAGCCTATACTTAGTGAAATGGTTGTGGCCTAGTTCAAACCTTTATTCTTTTAATTTTGACTCAAATTCTGTTATTCTTAATTGATGGAAATACATGTAACCAGAAAGCCATTACATATTCCATAGTCCATTACACGTTCATTAATAAAATGTATCCACAATATGATGTATTTAGGTAATTAGTAAAGTGCACGTGTGATATTTATAATAAAGTCCATGTATACAGGCTTGGACTAGGAATGATAATGGGATCAAATAATAGTAGCACTAGAATTTAACCATGTGTATTCAAATATTCCTATGTGAATCATACTCGACGATGACATCAAAGTATCCTCAATAGAATATCACAGTTTAATCTCACTCCTAGCATGAGGATGTCAAGTCTCGAGACCATTACAGTAAAGACACTAAAGATAGATAGTGTGTGCTCTTCAACTTAAAAAATAAAAGAATTGATCTGTACAGATCAATGAATGGTATTATATCAAATTGTGAATCAGGTTTATTCACATCATGATAATGTAAGAGGTCCTTAGTCTTGAGACACTGAAGTTGTCTGTTGTATAAACAATTGTACTTTGATTATGACATATGGGTTCCGAATCATAAGAATTTGAAACAGTCTTCGTTTGGGCGCAACAAGGTGTGATCATCCATACTTACCATAAGATAATATAACTAAAGTAAGACACTGCAATGAAATACTTGGACATGCAGTACAATATTAGACAAAATTTCTGTGAGGATTTCCAAATGCATCAGAACTGACTCGGATGATCAATTAGGTTTTGATAGTTTACCATACGATAAGTCATCTTAGGAGCATCAATTGAACGAGAAACTATAACAAATGGTAGACAGGTTCAAATAGTGAGTTAATAGGCACTAATTTTTATTTTCTAGAGCACAAGGTGTGGCCTAGCACCCTAAGGGACGGAGACTCAACCTATGGACTGGGTAAGATCTATTCGTCACTAATTAATCTATATGATGATATATTTAATGAATTTAGAAAACTAATAAAGTTTATTAGGCCATTGGAGTCATTTACTAGATCGATACATGTACGTAAAGGGTCACAAGTAAACCATATTTTTGATGTCAAAAGATAAACTTCAAGTTTTGGGGTTGTCTATGAAAAGTAATCACTAAGTGTAAATAGGGGAAGGCCCTGAATAAATTTCCCCCAGGCCAAAAATTTCAGGCCTCTTGTCCTTTGTCTCCCTTCTTCCCATGGCTTTCTCCATTCATAGATGTGATCAAGATGGTGTAATGACAATGACAAAGCTTGAACCTAGCTTGCCAAGGTGGAGGAGGAGCTTTTACTGATCGGGGACCATTTTGATACATCAAAGAGGCAGCATATTGGAGCTGCTCAACACATTTCACTAGAGGATATAATAAATCACAGATAGGTTCTGTGCCCAAGTGATTTGATCATTAGATTTGTAGATACGATTTTGATTATGTCACAGTCTTCCACTACAGGAATCCAATTTGTTTCATCCATAACAAGTTTCTATAACCCAATAGGAGATTCAATGTCCAGGGTTCATATGGATATTCCTAGTGGTTCTAAAATTGAGCAGCTCAACATCTTTCACTTTAGGATCCAAGAAATCATTGAACCAGTCCACATCCATGTGATTTGTTCATTAAGTTTGAATCTCACTAAGATTACATTATCAGTCTTCTCCTATACCAATCCCTTAAGTTCCATCCAAATCAAGGCCCTAGAACCCTACGCTGACTTGGTGGACCTTTGATTACCTTTTACAACACCTGTTAAAGCACATGCCTGCTTGTCCAATTGTCACTATTTCCTATCATCTCCCACTTAAAGTGTATATGTGTTCAGTTTTGAAATTTATACTGATGATCCACAATAACTTCACTGCAAAAATGAAATCAAATAAGACATTAAACTCAAATAATGAGATGAACTAATCACCTTTTATGGTATATATCCCTCTACATGTGGGTTTTGTAGACATCTATGGAATCTTCATAACATCTCTTTATTGTTCCCTAAAACATCACTAATTAAAATCCTAAAGGATCTCCTGACCATTTATCCTCACTAAAAAGCAGATATTTGAGACAAGTAAGAAAGAATGGGGCCAACCATATCTGGCTTCCATGGGTACATGAAAATAGGTACATGGGTACATGGGTACAGATATTTGGCCTCCCTTATTTAGCCTCTTTGAGAATTTATAATCTAAAATAATTATAATTAATTTCTACTTATTAATTTATAATAGAATACACAAGAGTCAGTCTTGAAAAATGAAGAAATTTGACACTAGAATTTTCCTTTGCTTGGAGTAAATAGTAGATTTGTATACCACTAAACAAGACTTTCCATAAATTGATATCTTTTCTTATGATTTATTGTTGTTGAGAAGTATAGTTTAAAATTTATTTGGATTCTAAAATATCTAGAAATGGATACTACAATTTAGGAGGATTTACCTAGTTTTGAATGTTGGGTTCTGTAGGTCTTGATCTGAATAAACATGATGATTCCATGAAGCGGATGACTCATAACATAATCATAACAACGTCAACAAAAAAATGACATGAATCACATGTGCGTGGATCACATCCATGATTTCTTAGATTCGGGGTGAGACTAGTCAAGCTGCTCATGTGTGAAGCCTATAGACATATCCATGCAATTCTTGGCACGTTGAATCTCCTCCTCCACCTTGGCTAGCTCTATTCAACCTCTATCGCTGTCATTATGCTGTCTCATTTGTAGAGGAAATGGAGATGAGCCATGGTGAGATGGGAGAAGAAGGGTAAGGCCCCTGAATAGTTCTGACCTATGTGAATTTTTTTCAGGGCCTTCGTATTTATACTAAGTGGGTATTTTTCATAAAACACTGATAACTTAAGTATATCTTTCAATGTCCAAAAGAATATATAAGTGTGACCCTCAATGTCCATGTATCGGTCACATTAATGACTCTAGTGGCCCAATAATCTTTATTGTCCTTCCAAATTAATTAACTATATGATCATATAAATTAATTAATGTCTTATTGATTTAACCCAATCGATAGGTTGATTTTCCAACCTATGGGGGCGAAGCTATACCTCGAGCACTATAAGATATAAAGGATTGTGTATTGAGTCACTCATGGAACCTATTTGTCATCGATTACCATGTAGTTATACTCCACCATCCACTTGAAAACCCTAGGAGGACTTAAGGTATGTTCAATTGGAAAACCTTAACTGATCATCAAAGCTAGTGCTTGTGTCCAAAAATTATCCGAGAACTCTTCTTCGATATTTTGTTGTTGTGTCCAAGGACTTCATTGCATCATATTCTTTGAGATTTTTTCTCATATAGCAAGGGTGGATGATCACATCTTTACCACTCAATAATTTTCGCAAACTTCTTGATTCACCCAAAGCAAGACTGTTTAGAATCCCATGATCGGAGACTTGCAGGTCATAGTCAAAGTAAAACTATCTATCCACAATATGTCTTTGGTGTCTCTAGTCTAAGGACAAATTATACAATCGTGACATGAATCAACCTGATTGAAAGTTTAGTATAACACCATTAAGGGATTTGCATGCTTCATCAGTGAACTCTTTCTACTAAAGAGCGCCCACTATCTATCCTTATTGTCTCCACACTAATGGCTACAAACCAACCATAGTCATCATATGAGTGAGGCTAGATAGTGCTATTTTATCCGGATACTTTGATGTCCTTCTCGTGTATCCATCGAACAGGAATATTTAGAACACATGCTTAAAGAATAGTGATCTCCGTATTACGATCTCATCATAATTTACTAAGCTAGATCATATATTCATGGACTTCATTATGGGCCTCACATGTGCACTATAATGATTATGTTCTATTAATGAATATGGAATTAGATATGGAATGTGGGTTTGGCTTGCCGGCCATATATATTTTCATCCCCAAATCCTTAACTTGAATGACCAGGAAGATCTAGCAAGAACAATACATTTCTAAAAAAATATGTATTTTCCCTTAAAAACACTTGGTATATAATCACTTAATTAGTATTCAAGACAATGCTTAATTTCATGTATTTTAGCAAGAATAGTTTTTTATCAGAAATTCATTACTTAGAGATAAAAATTTGCAAATGTATTTGTGACTTCCTATAGCAATTCCTCCCTGTTTATGGTCTTTCTTTCCTTAAGTCATCTTCTCCTCCATGTGTCTCATTGGATGAACTTTCATTTATTCATGTTTGAACTTTGGTACTAAAGCATTGAATACATAAAAATCATATATTACATGTGCATTAGTTAGTGGTGGTGACAATAGTAATAATGTGATGCGCAGAATCTTTAGTGTCGAGATTAGCTGCCTCAATACAGCTAGTTCATCCAGGTTTTAACCTTTCATATTGTTCTAGGACAAGCAAAATTTGGCAGAAATTATTAGAGGATCCGTTTTGAGCAATAGGTATGCTGTTGACTCCTTTGCACACTTGCTGTCGAAAGGCAGCACCCATGGCTGTTTTGCTAACCATATTTTTCAATTTTTGAGAAACATAGACTCGAGATGTTAAATGAGGCCCAAAGAAAGGAATGGATTATAGAAAGAATGAGATTTGAAGGATTAAAACATTGGGATAAGCATTTATTCTGTATGTATAATCCTTCATTGACGCTAGACTCCCACATGACCAAGGGTGTTCTTGACTGTCATATTCTAATTGGTGAGTTCAGTTTACACTAATGTGTGGTAGAAATCATCAAATAACCCATTCTCTGAAGGTTCCAGTATCTTGGCTAGAGATTTAACGACATATTCTTCCTTGAGATAATTTCCCAATATATCAAGAGTGGACGTAACTATGTTGATCGCACAATCAATTTCATAGAATCCTTACTACAGGAGTTGCAAGGTATTTTCCTTGAATCCCTTCTTCAGGTAATTGTAGGCCATATTAAAAGAATATTCATCCATCCATAAGGTGTTTTTGGTGTATAAAATATAATGACCAATATAACAGGAAACATGAAAGCAATGAACCTGGCTGGTATTTAAGTATTATAGGATTCCAAATGGATAATTTTGGTGAAATGTTTCCCTAATGAGAAACCACTATCTATCCTTACTATTTCTATGTTAGTGGAAATTGGATTAAAAATGTTCATCATGTGACTGGAATGCCAAAATTCTAGCACATCAAGATGTTTGTATATATATTACAAGTATCTTTTTAGTATGGAATTTAGAAAACATGTTTAAATACCAACTATCACTATAAGATGATATGATAATTATCACTTAGTCATTGCATGTATTTCAGAACTTCACTATAAACATCTCACATTAATAATTAAGAACAACTTTATGTTTCAATAAAGATGAATGAGACATGAAAGTGATGTTGTCTTCCAGGACACACAACATCCATCAATACACTTACAAAAAATCCATTTGCCCTCGTGGAATAATATGATTATTTTGTTTTGACACTCTCAAAATCATGATCTAGGGGCTTCATCAGTGGATATACTATGTTATTAATTTATTGAGCCCACTATATCTCATTTGGTAATTGTCTATTTTATAAATTAAAGAATATCATATTTGTTTGAGGTATGATCAGACCATGGCTCTTTTTAAAGAGATATCACAACAATGTTGTCACACAACATAGGAATATGCTATAAGATCATATGAATAAGGTTATTGATGAACTTCTTCAGCCGTACTAGCTCCTCATTGGCATCATCTGGGAAAGTATATTCAGGTTCTGTTAAAAACTATACTGTGGTAATATTGTTAGAACTCTTTAAAGAGGAACCTAGATGTAGACAAGGTCATGTTTGATGAAAAATTATATTGAATTACTAAATATTTGTCATTTTAAATGAAATAAGATGTGGAATTAACTTTTAGAAATGGCAAATATATATAATAGTATTTTTGATATCCATGACTTGAACTAGAATTAGCAAAAATTCTCAGATTTTTGACCAAGTCATAAATAAATAAGTGAGCACATGTAATGTGGAAGCAGGTGGCTGTGGTAATAGGCATATAAACAATTATGAGCATCAGACATGTGGAATCAATGGCAGAGCTGCAGAGGGAGCCAATATGGAAGGCGTAACTAAAATATTTTTTTATATAAATAAATGGGGAGAAGCTAAGGATAGGTGTATGAGTCAGGTAGAGAAAATGACTGATTCTAGGCCAGATAAAAAAGTAGGAATAAAGGATAGAGAGAAAAGACAAAAGAAACCAAAAAAATTAGAACACTTGGATGTGAATGATGGAGAAATTGTACATTTATGTTTGTAGCATAGTGTTCTGAGCCCCAATATATTGTCTTAACATATATCCTTCTACTTTATCAGGATGTGTTATTTTTAAATACCAGCAAATGATGCAAAAATTCTGAACAGTTTTCAAAAAAGGACAACCAGGATCCAGATAGGAAAAGAGAGCAACTAGAGCATAAAAACTAGATTGAGTAAGAGATTCGAAGATAATATTTATAAATAGGCATGATTTCAAAAGGCCCCTCTATCTTTCCCAATTTCTCTCCACGTTATTTCCTACAATCATTTATGGATTAGTTGTGAGATTCATCACTTGAATTTCCTGCTTCTAGTTAAGGGGAAAACTAGAGGGATTAGTGGAGAAATCTAGGGCATACCTCCCTAGATTAATTGCTCCTTTGAAGCCCAAAATGTTACCCAGAAGCTTAGAAAAATGGCTTTATAAATCTCATGGAATGCCTTATCCCATTGATGAACATGCCATTTCGTTCTCTTAAAATTTATTTCCACATATAGTTCTAATATATTCATTAGTAAAAAATATACTAGACATAGAAGTTGAATAGGGTTAGGAAAACTTATATCCAAAATATTCACAATATGATATTAACAAGAAATTCTGGAATACTCAACTGTTATAGTAAATACCATAGTAAATTCAATATTTAGATTCCTAAAATCATATCTAGCCCGGTGAATTATATGCATATTTCACATATTATCACTATGATGGTATCTACGCAGAGCTTCATAGTAGTAATTGATGTCCCACTAGTCTTCGTCTACAAAAAGGTTTATCTTCATTTTTAATGAACTCATAAAATCTGATGACCTCTTCAAACATTAGATTTTAAATTTTTATGCCTAGTTTTGTCAATAAATTGATACTTTCATCTTACACTCTTTTTAAGTAAGCTCCTTGGATCAAATATTAGAATGAACTCTTTAAATATCATGTTGTATAGTCATCGTGCTCAAGGTTTCCATTGAGAAAGGTAGTCTTGGCATTCATTTACCATGTCTCATAGTCGGCGTGCCCAATTTAGGACAGATAGATTATGTGACCTTCTCATGATTATTGTTGAGAATATCAAAGTATCTAGATATAATAACAATGTATAGTTTCACTCATATGCTGACTATAGACGTCTCCCTAGCCATTTCTGTACAGATAGTAAATATAGATAGTGGGTACAGTTCAGCGGAAAGAGTTCAGTGAATGGATCTGAAAAAATTGCTGAATGATATTTTATCAAACTGATAATCATGTTTATTCACATCAAGGTCATGCAAGTAGTCCTTAGACTAGAGACTCTGAAGTAGCCTTGTGGAAGGGGAATTTTACTTTGACTATGGCCTACGGATTCCTAATCATGAGAATTTTAAATAGTATTAGTTTGGGTGCAGAATAAAGTTCATGCTGAGGGAACAACATGAGATCATCCATTTTCCCTATAGAAAGAGACAACTTAAATAAGATGTAATGAAGTACTTGGCTAAGGTAGTGGAATTTTGGTGAAGAGTTCTCTTGTGATTTATATCTAGATGTCATAATCATATTTTTTGTGACTCAAAGACATTAAATCACTTAATTCATAAATTTACGACCATATTTTTGAGAATCTGAACCCAGATTGTAAAAATAAAAAAATTCAGAGTATATATTTCTAATTCAGATATTCAAAACGAGTTAATACTTAAGTAAATTTAAAAGGAATAAGTTTGAGATTTAATTCTACAGATACATACTTAGAAGATAAAATTATAAATATGATTAAAAATTCATAAAGACATAACTTTAATGTATGAAATCAGAAATCATTAATAGAAAGGAGATTTGAAAGACTGAGAGATTTGGCTATCAGAAAGAACAAAAAGCCAGCCCAAATATTTGAGAAAAAGAAATCAAGATTTTGAAGTGAGAGAACTTCAAATAGAATGAAAATTTGGAAAACCAAAAGATTTGGAAATCTGAAAGAAAAAAATCTGAATGATTGGGACAATCACAAATCAAGATTTAAAAGTGAGTGAATAAAAAATAGATGAATATTTCAAAAAAATGGAAAGACTCTCAAATCAGAAAAACATACAGAACAAAGGATTTAGAAAACAAACAAGGCAAGATTGTGAAATGGAACAAAGATTGAAAAAACTGAGAGACGTTCAAATACACTGAAAATTTAAGCAGAATGATTTGAAAAAAAAACAGATAAAATTGGGAAAATAAGAATTTAATGAATATTTGAAAAAAAACATGAGAGCGCTGGAAATCAGAAAGAAAAATTAAACATAATGATTTGGAGAGTAGGAACATAAAATTTAGTTGCAAGATAGTGTGAAATAGAATGTAGATATGAAAAACAGATGGAATACGAAATAATAAAATGATAAAAATCAAGATACTTAAAAGCAATCTGAGATTTTGAAATAGAAAGGTAAAAAAAGAAATAACTTAAAATTGAAATAAAAAGGAAGAGAGAATGATTAAAAAATTAAGATACTAAAAGCAAATATAGATTTTGAAATAGAAAAAATTTAAACTCATAATCAAAAACGTAAATTAACGTTTTGGAAAAATAAAAATTTAGATTTGAAAAATCAAGTATAATAGAATCTAGATTATTTTCCTTGATGTTGGATGGAACAGTAGTTAAGTTGTTCAAATATATACAAAAGACACCGATATGCCTGGTAAAGATGACAAGATAATTTTTTTATAATGTTAGATGGAAGGATTCAAGTAAATGTCATGATCTGTGACATATGAGAGCCTATTCTTACTTTGGAAATGTGACATAATTTATGATCTCTACAATTTATTCTATGTACCTAAACAAAGTTTGGAGGTTTGTTGGCCCACCAAAGGGTATGGTACCCATGGGGTATAAGTAGATCTGGAAATGAGTGTGAGATTTGTTCTTGATATCCTGAGAAGGCCTGATGACATTTTTTAAGTTCATGCGAAAGGTTAGTTGAAATCAAGGGTTACATAAAATAAAGTTTTCAATGATATAAAAATGATAGATAATCTACCGTTACCTGACAACCTACAGCAGATATTTCCAACAAAAAAGGATAATTGAAATGATCATCAATAATGTTGGAGACATACCTTTGATCATATAGTCCATTGCTCTAGGGCACCAATGGTGCTCTTACATAAGTTAAAGACACAATTTCCCATTAGAAGGTAAATAACTTTCTAAGGCACTTCGCTTGATTAAGGATATCCACGATCAATGATATATATCTTATCCATGGACGAAGCCATTAGCTCACCATTAATGTGGAGACACTGAATTGATCCGTATAAATTTTTGAATAGTAGATTAGCATCTACTTTGTCGAAACTTGGAGGCTCTTAAAGAACGGATAACCTTTGTCAAAACCAAAGGCTACGAAGTGTTCTTCACAGCCACACGAAACTGTCAATGAGGTTGCTTCACTTTATATTTGTATGTGTGGTCAGACCTAAGACACCAAAATGTCTTCTGAATGGATGCTTGTACTTTGATTATGACCTAGTTGATCTAATTCATGGAATTAAAAAAGTGTATGAGCTCAGGTGTTTGATGAAACTCACAAAGATGATTGAGAGGTCAAGACGAGATTGGTTACCCTCAGTATAAGGGGAGACAGATGAAAGGAGACAATGAGAGGAAGTCTTTGGCCAAGGTAGTGTAATATTGAGGAAGAATTATCCCTCGATTTTCCAATGCATGAGTATTAATTGGGGTGACCAATTAGGGTCTAACTGTTTACCATACTCCAAGTTTTTTCTACGAACGTCATGTTGAGGAGGGACTATATGTATATGGAACCTGATGACTGTGATGTTTCATGAGAGAGTCGTTATTCTCCAAACAAGATATAACTTGGCACTCCGTAGGCTAGAAACTCAAGATATCAATTATTTAATTTGAAATTTAATTAACCAGTCAATATCTTGATAAATATATTTTATAGGTTAGCAAATAAAGGCTGATAGGCTATTAGATTTGTTAACTAGACCAATCATGGGCCTAGAGGGTCACACATAAATGGTCTTTTGGACATCAGAAGATGTACTTAAAGTTTTTGTTTTATGAAAAATTCATAAAGTATAAATAGGGAAATGCCCTACTGAAATCTACACAAGCTCGACTCTTTCAATGCCTACCACTCTTCATCATTATCCCTTTGACTTCTCTCCATGATGACGACAGTGGAGTCATAAGAGGGATCATCAAGATGGAGGAGGGTGAGCATCAAGATTTTTATTCCCATGTCACACATAACAATTTTCTACTGATGTTAAAGTATTGAATGCCTTCACACAAAGCAGAGAAAGATGATAACAAGTTTGTTTGTGGATAAAGATTGAGAGTTGTATTAAATACTATGCATCTATTAATAAAAAATATAAAAATTTAACTGATCTATGTTTTATGAAGATTAAAACACCATTTCAAATATTATTTCTTCATTTTTCCATATATTTTTATATTAGATATGTAAGTATCCAATATCAAAATTTTAAAGAAAAGTAATAAAGAAACTATTAGAGTTGAAATTTATTTACATATATTACAATAAATCATTTAATATCAATAGAAATATATATTATCAAAGTTTCCATTTGAATAATCAAATTCATTTTTCTTTATAATTGTAAAATTGAAGTATTCCAATATAAAATATCAGTAGTTGAGTTCAAATACTTGAACCTGTTTTTTTCAAGTCTGGAACTTAGTAGTTACACCTGAAATCTATACATCATAAAATTTAAGTATCAGTGATCATTATTTGACATCCACTTTTTTGTCCTAAATTAATCGAGTAAATCAGTTTTCATTGAAATAATGGGCTTAAAAGTTTATGTACCTATTAGTAAAATTAAATAATTAAGCATTAAGATATACAACGAATGAAACTTATTATGAAAGATAATAAAATAAAATTTTTCAGATGATTAATTGATATAAACTTATTTAATAGTAAATCGGAAATCAGATTAAATTTGATATTTTTTTCATCTGGCATCTGTTAAAAATGGAACAAAAAGTATGTGCAAGTTTTCATCTTAAAATTTAGATATGCCTCCACATTATTAAATTAAAAATTGATAATACATTTGAATAGTATCACATAGAATTATCTGAACGAATAAAGTAATCTTAATTTCACAATGATTTATTGACATTTGTAGTGTATTTGTTAAAATTTTTTCTCCTATATTGTTGTTATTGTATAAGTAATTATTTAAAATAAATTCTCCTAAATTTTGGATTTAAATCATATTTTTGTGATGTTAAATAGTTTAATACCCTAATAAAAATTGATATCATAATTAGATCTAAGAATTTGAATAATTGTGATATATGTTAAATTTTGTATTCGTGTGATTAAGCTTACTGACGGAAAAAGGAAGTCTGCTTAATTAGCTAATTAGATCAAATCATTCAAATTCGCTTACTTGATCATTGATCAATTCGTGGGAGATTGGTCATTTCTGGTCTGATTTCAATATGGTCAAGATCGATTGTATAACCCTTGTTCACTATGCGCTAAAACAGTTTTAGAGTCAGGGAAAGGGAATGCAATGAATTCATGTGATGATTCAACTAGTTTACTTTGGCAGGGTACATCAAAACTATAAAAATATTAGAGAAGAAACCTGAAGTGTTCCTTGTTGTTTTCCAAACAAGTATCGATAAGTCTGTTTTATCAGTTAAATTAACATTTTTCTCCCGCCCTCTTCCATCCTTCATTTGAGATTATATTTTGGGCTGCCTAAAGCCCATTCAAAGGGAAAATCCTTTAATGTTGAGGACACCATTTCAGGTGATGTTTTCACCTCAGGTACATTTTCAGGCAAACTGTGAAAACTACAAGGTCTTTTTACTCAGAGTCTGGGATTTTGTCTTTGAGATCATCGGGCCATTAGGATGGGAGACTGACATTTCCATTTCATTTTGCTGAAAAGTTTCAAGTTTTTCTGGTGATGTTTCGACCTCAAGTATATTTTCCAGCCCAAAATGAAAACTTCAATAGTCTTTTTACGTGGAAACTACGACTGGCTGTGTGAGTCTGAAAATTTGTCTCTGAGATCATCGGAGAATTTAGATGGGAGAATGTGACTTCTCCATAATGCTAAAAAGTCTGGAGTTTATCCTCAAATTTATAAATATATTTATTCGTTAACTTTCAAACGATTATCGTGGATACTGGATAATGAATAGCCACGCGGTGACAGTCAATGTCGAAATTCTTCTTTAAATAATATATTATATTCCATTTCGATAATACAAATATCAGTTTGTTTGCAAAACCTGCGACTTGACTACATACCGCAGGTCTGAAAGCCTACCATTTCGTGTGAATGCTTGACCTAGAACGCTGGCGTTTCGTTTTCACATAGGTTTCATTTTATGAATAGTTTTTATTGTAAACTATTTCGCCTCGATAGACAACGAAAGTTATTCAAAGTTGACTGATTAGCGTGACTTATGGTTTCAGTTGAAAGAGCCGCAAAATGAATTTTTTCTCAAGGCTGCCGTGTGGAAGTTGATCAAGAATTGCCGACTTCGGTAATAATCAAAGTCAAAGTCGAATTCTTGTCAGCAAACCTCTATCTTTCTAGTTCTCTCACGTAACCCGAGTATGACCTTGAGTTAAAGTCGATATCAATATTTGTGGAGTTCTCTCTCTCTTTCTTTATTGTTCCTCCTTCATCATCGATCACACAGTCCTGATATGAACTTAAATCCATTTGAATGCAAACAAACCTCTCTCTGTTCCGCCTCGCATTCTTGTTCTCCCTCCATCTTCGATCACACAACCAGAATATGAACTTGAGTTAAAGAGAATATCAAGGCTAATAAACCTCTCTCTCTCTGTCATCTCTCTTTCATGTTCTCTCTCCATCTTCAACCATTCAAGCCAAGTATGAAGTTGAGATGAAATAAAAAATCAAGGACAACAAATAGTTCTCTCTCTCTCTCTTCTTTTGTCTATTCCTTTCCTTTATCTATCCGTCCAACTTTATCTGCAGGAGGGTATCGTTCCCAACAAGTGAGGGCTCAAGGGGGAGAAATGCGTCCCTTGTGAGAGTTAGCGCTCTGACAGCTTCTGAGATTTGAGGGCGATCCTTGTCACACTCCTCCGAGCAAAGAAGGCCGAGTTTGAATACGGAGACGAGGCATCGGACGAGCGCTTCTTTTTCTTCCTCTTCTTGTTGTTTAGCGACTGCATCTAGAAGATTTAACTTTGGGTCTGTCATGGAGATGACTCGTCGAGGAATTCCCAATGAGACAAAGCTTCTAAGGGTCAAGCCCCCGGTGAAGTCTGCATCAGTAGGGCTCTTCCCTGTGAACAACTCCAGCAACAATATCCCAAAGCTGTAGACATCCGAGGCCGTAGACGCCTTTCCCCGTGTCGCCAGCTCTGCTCGGATAGAGAATAACAGTGAACCATCAATCCTTAATGGGTAGGTGATCTCTCTCTAGGTTAAGTGGTGTTCTCGGAAGACCACACATTGTGTTGCCTGTTACGTCAGGTCTTCTACTCTAAAGGTTGAACCTAACCCTAAAACCATTTATGAAAGTTTCAATCCATCATAAACCCTGAGCCCTTAAACAACAGGCCATAGACCTTACACCTTAAAATCCCGAATGGATAGGTGGCCTCTTTTCACTGTAAGTTAGCTAATTTTGAGGCTTTCCAGCTCCATAAAAAATCAGAGAATTAGAAGACCCTAAATGAATGCATGGCCTGCAACTGCTGCCCCTTCTAAATACGGACAGAAAATATCAATAAATCTTAAACTCTAAATATTAATCTTCCAACTTTTAATCCTAAATCCTGGAAACCTAACATGGTGGTTGACCTTCTAATAGTCTTAGTTATGTATTTTGGTGGCCAAAACCATAAACCAGTTTTCCTGGAGGGATGGTTGAGACCTCCTGTTAGCATTTTCCTAAAGGCTATCAAAGATCCTACGCTACTCCCAGCCCAGCTAAAGCAGAACACACTGACCAGACCTTTAACCCGAAAACCTAAAATGGATGAGTGATCTCCTATGAAGGTTAGTGATCTCTAATCCTAAGGGACAGAAACGGCAGAAACCGTTGGTTTTGAAGGAAAATTGAGAGCGAACCTGGTGCGACGTAGCCGATCGTCCCCTTCAATCCGACGGTGCCTGTGGTGCTGCAGAGGGATGAGCCGGGGGAGACGAAGCGAGCAAGTCCAAAGTCGCTGACGCGGGCGTTCATCTCTTCGTCCAGAAGAACATTTCCCGGCTTGAGATCACCGTGGACGATCGGAACTTCGATGCCCTGGTGAAGATATTCCAGCGCCGATGCCACATCAATGGCGATGGCGAGCCTCTTCCCAAGTCCCAAGCTCTCATCTTTACTCGTGTCCTCAGGATGAAGCCACTGGTCGAGGGACCCGTTGGGCAAAAGCTCGTAAACAAGAGCCATGAACTCGTTCCCCTGCTCGCCGGCATCGGATAAAAATCCGAACATCTTGACCAAGTTCCGGTGACGGATATTTCTCAGCGCCTGGAGCTCCGCCGTGAAGCTCTTGGCCGCGGCGGCGCTGCCCTGGTGGAGCACTTTAACGGCGACGGGCTGCTTGTTCTTCCCGAGGATGCCCTTGTAAACGCACCCGTGAGCTCCCTTTCCGATCACGTTTGCGTTCGAGAATCCGCCCGTGCAACGCTTCAGCTCCTCGTAGGTCACGTCACCGGCGGGCGCCGTCGACGACGACCCTTTTCTCTTGAAGATGCAAACGAAGAGAACAGCGACGAAGATAGCGCCGGCGGTGGCGGAGGCGGCCGCGGCCCAGATCTTCGGCGATATTCGCCGTCTGCGGCATGGCCGAAGACCAAATATAGCCGGTTCGCCGCTGCATAGTCTGGGATTCGCAATTAGAGAAGTTGACGTCGCGTTCTCGAAGATCTTTCCGGGGGGTACTTTTCCGCTCAAGTCATTGTACTAGAGGTTAAGTCTCCGGAGATCGAAACTGCCAAGAAACTCCGGCACTTCTCCTGTGAGCATGTTGCCGGAGAGATCAAGCTCTTCAAGCCCAGCAAGCTTGCTCAGCGCCGAAGGAATTTCCCCGCTGAAGTCATTATCCTTTAACAACAGCACCTGAAGGACCTCGCAACCGCCAATGGCCAACGGAATGTCGCCGGAGAGGTGGTTTTGAGAAAGATTAAGCGTGTTTAAGTTCTTCAGGCGGCCAACTACCGCCCACAGAGGACCAGTCAGGTTGTTCATGGCGAGGTCTAGCTGACCGAGAGAGAAGAGAGAGAAAACCTCTCTGGGTATCTCCCCGGAGATCCTGTTGCTTGACAGATTAAGGACTTGCAGTCTTTGAAGCCCTCCCAATGTCGCCGGAATGCTTCCTTCGAGCTTGTTTCCGGCTAAGGACAACTTCACCACTTTTCTGAGGCTGCCTAGAGACGGAGGGATTTCTCCTGATAGCTCGTTATCTTCAAGAAGAAGCCCTTCCAAGCTCTGAAGATTACCCAAGTCGGCGGGAATCTGGCCTGTGAGATTGTTCCTTCCCAAGTTCAGCATCGTGAGGTTGACGAAGGCCCCCATCCCCGCGGGTATCGTCCCGCTTATCCTGTTCCTCTCCATCCGCAGCAGCTGTAAAGACCTCGAGAGGTTGGTTATGGCAGCCGGGAAGGCTCCGCCGAGGTTATTATCATGCAACTCCAGCCTATCGAGCTTGCGGCAGTTAGCCATGGCGGTAATGAAGCCCCAGTCTTCTTCCCTTGCTGCCTCCAACTGATTGCTAGAAAGGTCAACGAATGCCAAGTTCTGCAACTTGCCCAGGTCTACGGGAATGACGCCGGATAGCTTGTTCATAGACAGCACCAGAACTTCCAAAGCCATAAGATTACCGAGGGATGCCGGCACCGTTCCCTCGAGCCTGTTCCCGAAGAGATTAAGAAACTTCAGCGAAGGAAGATTGTTTCCTAGATCCGGCGGTAACCTACCCTCCAGCCGGTTAAACCCCAAGTGCAGGAGTTCAAGCTTTGGCAGATTGAATAGCGAGGCGGGTATCCGACCTGATAACCGATTACTGTAAACGTCGAAGACGGCGAGGCTTCTCGCGTTTCCAATCTCCTCAGGGATCTCCCCTTCAAGCTGGTTTTCATACAGGTACAGCAAGGTAAGGCGCGAGAGATTGCCCAAGTGTGGGGGCAAGGCGCCGGAGAGCTCGTTGTGGAAGAGATAGAGGGTGGAGAGATTAGAGAGTTGGCCGAACGCTGAGGGGATCTCCCCAGAGAGAGAATTGTAAGCGAGATCGAGCGTGGAGAGAGCGGAGAGTTTGCCGAGCGCCGCTGGTATAACACCGGAGAGATTGTTGGCCGCGAGGTTTAGATAATTAAGTTGCAACAGTGACCCGAGCTCTGGCGGGATAGCTCCGGATAACGTGTTGTATCTCAGACTTAGCCTTTTAAGAGAGAGGAGCGTTCCTAGCTCGGAAGGGATGGGGCCAACCAGGCTATTGTTCGAGAGGTCGAGCTTAGAGAGAGAGACAAGCTCGGAAAGACGAGGAGAGACGGTGCCTGTGAGGTTGATGCCTGAAAGAGTTATCTCCGTCACCGGCGCCGCCGCTCCGTCGCCGCAGATGACACCGGACCAGCGACAGGCCGACGTGGACTCGTTCCAGCCGTCTATCGCCGAGGTCCCTGAACGGAACGCGATCAGCGCCGCACGTTCGGCCGCGGACTCGGCAGAAACAGAGGAAAAAGAAGAGAGAAAGAGGAGGATGAGGAAGAAGAAGAGAGGGAAAGGAGAAGGTGCCATCGTTCGCCGTCGCAGGTGAGTTTCCATCTGATATCTGGTTTCTCACGTTGTAGCCTTTTTATGCCTGTTTTTTGATTCTAGATTCTGAACGCTGGCATTTTTCTAAAATTTACCTCTTTATCGTGAAGATATTGAAGATTCTGAAATGAATTACTCGCAAGATATTGAAGATTCAACGGTTGTGTCGCCGTCATATTCGAGATTTAAAAGGCACAACGTGCGATTTGAAGTGTGTAAGCATTCGCTCCTGGTCCTCTTTCTCATGCCCAGAAATAGGCTTCTTCTTATCAATAATATTATTTTTTCCTCCCACAGCCGTCTTTTGAGACTGAAAATCCAGAAGTCAATCGTCATAATAATAGCGATAGGGACGGGTGAGGAAGGGGGGTTGTTGACCCAGCGACGAAATAGTAAAGGAAGGGTGTGACAGACAGGGTGGAGGAAGTGTTCGTACATAATGATCTTGCTTCATGCCAGGAGATGGATAGCATAAAAAATTGTACCCTAAGTTTATCGCTACGTGGTGGTGAGCTCTTGCAGCAAACACGATGAGCGTCCTTAATCTGCTTATTGTTGGGATGGGCGGAGGAGAGCTCAACTGATAATGAAACTAACAGAAGTTACGATCAAATAAAAAATATATTTGTCCCCTTAACTAGAATTAACCAGCTCATGGGGACTGATGACATCAAATAAGTAGTGATAAATATGTATTTTTATGATTTATATTACTATTTAAATAAATAATATGCACAAATGTTTTCTCTTATTCATAGTAAAAGTGAAATTAACACTCAATTTTGTAATTCGCCTTAACTAATGGAGTTTACCACTTGATTCAAATTATTTTTCTCATGATTTCGTTAGAGCTTCATTTATAACAGTACTTAGGTAACTAGAATATTAACGGTGCAGAATAGAGGGAACTAAAGCACAATGAAGTCCACTATGGAGCTGGCCCAATGTGGGTCCCAAAAGGAGCTTAAGCCCAGTCAAAGGAGAAGTCTATTTTTAAGAAGAAATTCAAGTGGCTGGTTGTTGTCTTGTTCCTATAAAGAGGGGCACACAATTGACTGGCCACATTGACAAATCCTGGCCCCGCATTTAGGTTTCTCACATTGAGAATTAGGACTCTTATTTACACCCATTTTCTCCCACATTGTAACAATCCCTGAATTTATGTCCCAAAATCTATTTTGGCAGCCTTGAGTCCAAAAGTGTTTCTTGGATCTACTCTGTTTGAGTTTCAGGTCGAGTGAAGATGGGAATCAGAGCATCAGGTTTGGAGGAAACTGCTGAAGAATCCATCCTTAGCCCAAAAGGGATTGACACCAGAGGTTTATGCCTCCTCAGAGGTTTTTCTTCCAAACTCAAATTTTCTGGTTTGATTATTAAAGAATGTATATATCCAAGGCCTAGGGGTTCAAACAGTGCCTAAAAATTTGTCCTATAGCTCAAGTTATTGCATTTTTACTGAAAAAAAAAACAGGAGATCTGCCAATCCTTTTTTGTCGATACCACGTCAAGTCCACGGTGCTCTTGTGTGAAACCCTGGCGCTGTCTGCCAAAAAAACTATAAGATAATTTAAGTATGTATTTTTTGATTTCTTAACATTACAGTATTCAAATAAAGTTTATCTTTGAAGTTATTCTCAACAATTTAGGTTTTTTTGTCATTACAATTGCTTAAAAAACACGAACACTATTGCTTCTTTTAGATTCAAATAAAGTTTATAAATTTACTATTTAATCTAGGAATTAACAATGACATATACTCTTTTTCTTGGTTATCACCTTACTATTCTGTTTTATATCCTCCACAGCCTAAATTTACATATTTTCATGTCAATCACAGCCCTATAACCCAAAAAAGTACATAAACGGATTTTGATGGACTAGTTCGTGAACACTAAGTTTCATGTTTTCACAGCCATTTGCAAACTTACCAATCATGGAATCCTCAAATAGTTGTGAGAATTTACATATATCCGCATCTGACGATGTCGTCATTTTAAACCTTACGTATCCTGACTATGGATAAAAGTTGTAAAATTTATAAATTTTGAAAGAAGTATTTTTGTGTGCATGTTATTTTCCTATTAATTTATTTCTTGGTTTTATGCATGTAATTTTTTTATGAGGATGCCTTTATATAATTTAGTTTGACGTGGGCAAAAATTTTGGATTCTTATATTATTCATTCTTATTTTTACATTAAAATATGATAATCGAACGGAAGGTGTTAGAAATCTCAGTTTCCTCCTTATTGAGCTTTCTTTTTATTTTATGAGGGACGGTTTTGAATTTAATGGAACATGTGTCTATTGTTTTTTGGTAAAATGAATTCAGATGACCAGTTTGTGTTCCAGATTTTTTAGTGGCCCTGAAATGTGCTTGAGTTTAATTTACACTATTTATCCCCTTACTGTTCTGCCGCACCTCTAAAATCTAATTTTCCATATCTTTGATTATCTCTTCGATTTTATATTCTCCACACCTTTGTTCTCCAACATTTAGTTTCATCTAGGGTCTCCTCCTCCACTGATCTCAATAGCTGCAGAAATTATCCTCTCATTTCGCACATCCACAAGGCTAATGCTTTAACATTCATGCAATAATTTTAGATGTAGGTAATAATGATGAGTAACCACAACAGAGGCATATAATATTTTCCTGTAATCAATATAGCCTTGGTATCCCATTACATCATGGCACCTATGAGTGTTATCCATCAAAGCCTCATAACACATCATTCCTTTACCACATCAAAATATTTCCCATCTATCATCATTTTAATATCCTCCCAATTGTTGGAACTATTCTAATGGACATTGCGACATATCAGAGATGTGTGACCAACATTCAGCTTGAGGATATAGTTGTTCAGAAATTATAATTATTACTTTTTTATGCTTCCAATTAGACCCAGATTTCTTCCCATGTCCATAAAAGTTATTGATACTCTTGCATGATTTATCCCATGTTTCCTATTTTCACCCTTATAAGTTGCTAACAGTTGGCAGAAAAGATCCTTCTGAAAAGTCATCAGAAATGGATGTTGTAAACTATTAAAATTCCACATATCCTTAATGAATATACAGATAATTTAAATTCCATATTACTAATAAGTGAAATGGAATAATCTGTACTTTTTTACGTGAGATATTTTAGATTGTTATTCATCTTTGAGTTCATAGGATAAAAAGGTGTTTTTGGGTTTCATATTTTTTATGTCTCTATTTTTATCTTGTAATTTTTTTCAATTTGGAAAAAGGAAAATGTCTAATCATCCTTGTGTTCAATATTATGTGGGGATGATACATATACGTAAATATATATTTAAACCAGCCTTGTGGAGGTTCAGGGGGAGGTTTTGTTTGGAATGGATGATATAATAAATGAAAATGGAGATAATATTTAAAAATCATAGGTAACACCTAAAAATATTAAAGACTTGTTAAAAAATAAACCTAGAAATGATAATTATTGATATAAGATGAATTCATGTTGACCAAATTTAACTTGGCTGGGATAGTACCTATTCATGTTTTTCTGTCTAGAGCCAGCTAGGATAGTATCTATCCATGTTCTTACGGTAGAGCCAGCTGAGATTTGTGGCCTGATGAATCTATTATGAGCCATGTAAAATTGTACATGTTAAAAGCATTTTTTGCATCATCCCGTTCATATTAGCTTTATTCCAATACAAATTAACCATTCATACCCCAACTGATCTATCATCCTAAAACACCATATTTTATTTACATATTGTACAAGCCTAGTTGTCTTCATGCAAATCACATTTAACATTGTGATATTAATGGATTCAATGCTTCTCATTAGTTTATTATTTTATCTTTGGGCTGAAGGTAAATAAAAAATAATAATAAATATGTGTTGCTTAGGGAAAGTCAAGCACCAGCGGCAAAAGCACGCCAGCCAGCCACAAAGGGATGACTGCAGGAGAAATCAAGCCCAACCACGGCCGATAATCACCACCATATATGCACTTAATGACCACGAGCTCACAATGATCTCACACAGGCCCATTACTATGGCCCACAACATAGAACATGGGCCGTGGATGCATGAGAGGAGGAGATTTTTTCATTTAGTCAAAGGATATCCTGGGTCAGAATTTAAATGCTTGTTTCAAATTTTAAAATTATAATTATGCTTTTATCCCTGTGGTAGACGGGACCGAGAAGCAACAATAGGAATCACAGCCCAACACGTCACGATCTTAAGAGGCTTACAAAAAAATATGATTGATGTTCGACCGACCTGGCCCAAAGCCTGCATCCTAACAGGACAATTTTTAAACTATGTTTTAAATCTCAATTATCTGATATGCAAAAGGAGATTGTAAGATATATTTGACACCTGAATCTTTTTGCATTATTTTCTTTTTGGAAGCCTCTGATTAGTTGGTCTCTACTCACAAGGATGGTTGGGCCACCCAACAAACAAATTAGAAACAGAACTACTAATAGGGACTATGCTGACTAGGTTCATAAAGTTATGTAGTAACTCAAGGGGTCCATGGCTGATATTTAATCACAATTTTTGGACCCATCTGAGGGAGATTGGACATTCGAGGGTAACCCATCCTTCTCCAAGCCTAGCTGTCATTCTCATTGGTGGAGGCTGGCGATGAGGGGACCACAAACTGATCCAACAGCTCTAGGAGAGCCTTTGGATCAGGTCTAGTTGATGGAGGGGGTCAAGAGAACTTCTCTCGACCTTTAAAGTGGATTTTTCGAAGCCTAATGGGGGATCTCTCATCTTAGGAATTAGATGAATAGCAGAGACCCTTTAAGCTTTTCCTCTGTGTATCCTCATTAGGCATAGATATGTGACAGCCTTAGAGGAGAATCAAAGATTCAGGAAGATGTCAGAGAATGAGCATGAAGGCATATATATGCACCTGAAAGGGGGAGACAAGAAAGGAAAGTCATGCACCAACGTAAGGGGAAGTCCCCAGTCCATAATCTTCATATCAGAGAAGATTTGGTAACTTTCTTTAGTCAATCGGGATGATTATCAGCTCCGAACTTCCATGTTTTTGAAAATTTTAATTCAATTTGGAGTTTGAACGAGTTTCATCAGAATTCATTATTGTCGCTTCTTTGAGTCATTCTATCAAACATATACGTGGCATCAAGGAATTTCGCCTGATTTATTACACTTTCCATAGGATTTCACCTTATAAAATATTAAAAATTATTTATTGAATATTATACCTGTAAACACGCTTTCTATTATTATAATCTACCTATTAATTATATAATGTTATAGATATTTGCCCTTAAGTCCTCCTAAGTTCTCTTATTTTCACCACTCGTTCTACCTCATTAGTATACGCATGATAAATAATATCTCTCTGCTATACACCCTAATTTTTATCTCCTTTTCTGTTTTCTTCTTTATCTTACATCTTACTAAAAAAAAGTTTTTATTCACTTCTCACCTAAATCTAATCTCTTTACTTGCCATATTTATCTCTTCTACCTTGCATATTACCTATTAATTATAGTATACTTACTAATTTCTCTCTTCACCTTATTTCTATTACATCTTAATTAAAACTTTAAATATAATTGGTCTACTATCTATCTTAATACCAGCCTCAATTATAATACCATAATTTCATTTTGGTACACTATTTTGTAACTACATATTATATCTAAAAAATTTATTACCCCTAAAGTAATATAAATAATATATAATATTATCTCTCTCTTTTTTTCATTCTCCTTAATATCTTAAACTATTACTCATTATGACATTTTACCTTAAATTTTCTCTAATTTTAATTACTTTCTCCCACTTACTAATTGCTTATTTTATACCCTTTTCTCTTTTTATCTTATGATTCTTATTTTCTACGCAATTCCTCTTATCACTCATCTCATCAACTTATTATCTCTAATCCTAAAGGCCAGTCCCTGCAGTGACAACCTCACTCGAATATGTGTATTCGAGTGAGTTTACACAATTAAAAGTTTAATTTGATTTTGGCAAATTAAATCACAACAACATTAAAAATCCATATGTAATTTTCATCCATCATGACTTCAATGGACTTGATTTGATATTTATTATGAAACAATATAATGAATCAAAAAAAGGGTCTTAAAATTGAAAGCATATACAGTCACTTTTTTTATGGACCGAATGAATGAATTCTTAATTCCTTAAATGAGCATCTTAAAGTCATTTAGATGTTTGACCTATAGGCATATATACATCACTTTTAGACCATTGGACCTCTTTATCATTCTGTCAAATTATGCTGCTAAAACTCTAATTCCCTCAAATTGTGGGGTCATCTAGTCTCACTAAAAACAACATTGTAAATGAGAAAGAGAAGAGCCGGGAGGGCACTCAAGAGTAACCTATATGAGTTTCAAAGAACTTACCTCCTCTATTTATAATCTCTCAAAATTTTTCATAAAGGACCTTGGAAAATTTCATTGAAGTCCTTGTCTCTTAAAAAAATTTATAGATGTAAACTTTTTGTTGGGACCCTCTACGCTAGTGTATTATTCTATCAAACAGATTTAATTACCACATCACTTTTTTTGTCTTACCTTATTATTTAAATATATAATTCATATATTAATTAAATAATAACTAATGACATAGCATAAGGTTAAGTATGAAACCCTAATCAAACATTCTAGTTAGTACAAATATGTGGGTGAAATCACTAGAAAAATAATCTCTTAAATTTTTACAAAACTATCTAAGCATTTAACCTTCTCTTAAATTCACATCCATTCTTAATATGCTAATATGACAATCATTACATGTTTATTTGCATTAAACTGGTTATATATGCTTGTTTTCAAGCCTAAAATTGTTAAATCCATCTTTAGATGGATGTTTTGAATTATCTGAATTTCAAAGTATTTTTAGGAATTTCTTATATTATATTCTAAAAAAAATCAAAATGATCTTTCCTATATTTTTGATATTGTCATAACTAGGATTTGATTTTTCTATGTTATAAAATACATTTATGTATATTTTTTGGCCTTACTATTGCTTTTATATGAATTTATTAGTGTACTTTTGGGTTTACTTTTTGTGGGCCTTATATCTCTATTTGATTCATGCAGCAGCAAGCACAGATATAATCTAGTTAATGATTAGCATGAACTAATCATTGAAAAGATGCAATTATTTCATCGTGCTTAACAATGCCATAATGGCCAATTAGTACTAATGCCTTTTATTTACAGGTGATGATGTGGCGAGAACTTATTGGACAATATAGTTCTTGTGGATCAATGATGATGCATTTCAAACCCTAACATTCCCCCTTATTTACTAATTTGGCAGGTCAAAATGACGCCGCAAATCCCATGTAACATGAGACATATGTTGCCATATCGACACACGGTGGGGATGTATCTTACAAGTATTGGCCCTTGACGAAAGCACATTGATGTGGAGCATGCTAAAGCGTTGCAATATCTAACACGTCTTCTCATTATTATACTTAGCAATTCACTTATACGCTTGTCTTTATCAATTTCTTGTAAGGACATGTGGCGAGACAAGAGCTGTTATCATGACTATCATTGAATTTAATGGGAAGTTAAAGACAAATCCCAAAATTAACTTGGCGATAGTAATGAGGACGAGGAATTATCCAACTTGACGGCTTGATATCTGACAATCCACAAGGCTGATTGAGCACAAATTTTGAGGGCAGATTCTTCTTTATCTTCTCTATCCTTCTGTATGATTTGTAAAAAATATCTTTGAATTATCTTCCTCTAAAAAAGGAAGATTAAAAAACGATGAGGTTTTTGAACGTCCATCAAGGTTCTCGTTGTGACATGAGTGTTTCGAGAAGGTCAAAAGAGAATAGGAGAGATTGATTTGCATCCGGAAATCAACCTGATCTGGACAGAACATAGGGATCTAAGGTTAATTTCGTTTTCATACATTTTCATTCTACATCACATATATTTGTTAGATCCATATTACCTTCCTCATCACCTCCACTCCAATCCATCGTCCTCTGTCACCATCTATCATCAATTGCACACATCATCTATGTTGTTAGGATCTTGTCCCTTGAACTCTTCTCCACTAAAATCAAAAACTCTAAAGCATTAATTCCCTCAACTTTCCTTCTTACTCATCCTCTACATCGACCATCTTCCCCTAATGTTTTCTTCTATCTTACTCCCCCAATTCCATTCATCATATTCACATTATCCTACGTACTTCTCTTTATTAGGTATCATCAAACCATTGTTAAATGCTTAGTGATTCCACTCTCATCTCATTATTTCCATTGCATCACTACCTTTTAAATATGTATCCCTTCTACTCCTAACTGAATTACTATCTACAGATAATAAAATCCCTAAGACTTGTTTTATCTGGAGATAACGCCTACTCATCCACTGGCAAGAATGATTATGTCTGTATTACATATAAATTTTATTTATTAAACTCAAAATAACAATGACCTGATTTAACCCCCCTTTCATGATCCGTACTTGCCAACAAAGCTGACATAACAGTGTTCTTCACACAAGGCTTGCCTAAGTTATGTGTAAGATGCTTCTACACAATGTATCATTCTTTTTCTCATGTGAATAAGCCTTCTTAGATCGTACACACGAAGTTGGGGAAACATGAATCAAATATGCACTCATTTTTTATTCATGTATCCCCCACTTCAGTTCTATAGGCAGCAGTTATTAAAGGAGCTTAGCTTCAATCTTTGTCGTATAATATTAGGGCATCTTGGTAAAGATATAATAGTGATGACCAAATGCAAACATTTTGGTATTTTATTGCTTGTCCTTTTAGGCCTTATGATGGCTTGATGATTTCTGCTTGGTCCACTGCGCTGTGCATTTCTAATTTTCTTGTTTTCTTGGTCTTGATAGTTTCTATGGGCCATTCCATTGGTTTTTTTATTGATTTTTGCTTTTGCTGCTCATTAATGTGTTCGTGTTGTTTTCCCCATTTGAAAATCAGTATTTCTCCCTCAGTTTTCCATTGTTGATTTTGATTCCCTTTTTTTGTGGACTGTTTGTTTGGTCAAAGTCACCATTAGGGAACGGCAGCCGTCATCTGTCATGTCGCACGTCACAGTGATGGCAACGTGACAGATGACGTGATGGTGACGCTGATGAAATTAAGGGCCCGTGACAGTGACGGATGACAAACTGGGCGTCACAGTGATGGGGGGCTCGGACGAGTGACGTGACAGGATGGCCGTCACGGATGACGGTCTTGACAGATTTAGAAAAGTGACCAAAAAAGCTTAAAAATTATTAGATTTAAGCTTTTCGACGATCGAGATTTCGCCACGTGGTGTCGCTAACTAGATTTCTTGGCTGTTTTCAGAAAAGTCCCTGCATTAATTCACGCACGCAAAAGGATGTCATCCAAAGATAATTAGAGATATGCCCCTCTTATTTTCTCTCCTCTGCATGGTTGTTTTTACCGTCACACCTGACGGTGATGCCGTCCGGTGACAGGGACGTGACAGGGACGCCGAAACCATGACGGTGACGCGAACGTGACAGATTTTTCCAAAATTGAACCATGACGGGGACGTGACGGTGACAAGAAGGTGACGTATGAAAGTTTCATCATGCTACCCTTCGTCACGAATCGTCTTCCGTCCCATCATGTCTGGGGAGTCACATCCGGGACGTGTCGTTCCCTAGTCACCATTAACACATGCTTACAACATGAGCTATCTTTTGTCCAAAATATGCTCTACTTCCCCGAGGGATGTGTACCTTCCACTCCCAGATTAAACATAGCAAACCCCAGGCCCCTTCACTTCTCTTTCCTTTGTATCTTATGTTCTTTTTACTCAATGGATTCTCTTGTAGCAAAATTGAAAACCATGATGTGGAATAAAATGATTGTATGATTTATGCCTTCATCTCTTTTGATGGATAAATATGAAAGTAGCATGATAATGGAACAAATAATTTTTTTGTGATGTTTCAATATGCCATGTGTATTGTTGTCTTATAGTTTTTTCCTATGAGAATAGAGCATATATTCATGATGTGATGATAAAAATCTATGCATTATATTTATTTTATATCTAATACTGTTTTCGTGCAAGGAAATAATATGAAAAGGGAAATTATGTAAAAGGAAGGGTATGACTTAGTTCAACATCCTCTATATCTTGAAATGGGGCAATGTATTTTCCCACGGGTTGGTCTTGTAGGACCTGTTGGTGAGGTTGACATTGTGTTGATTGATGTTAAAACCTCCTTTCAAAAAGTGGGAATGTAAACATTTTTCAGAAATATTGGACTATGTAGGAAATTTATGCACTTTGAAAAAGATTGTTGATTCTCCAAAAAATTATTTTCTTCTAGAGAGCTAGCATGTGCTGAATCAAATAGTAGGTGCTAAATGACATACTTGAGTGAACTGTTCAATGACTATAAATATTTAAATTTATCATTTAAACATCATTTAGCACTTAATTTATGAATTTGGCCTAAATTAGTAATTGAGTATTTATAAGTATTCTTTTAGACTAACCCCTCTTGACTCATAGAGTCAAGTGGAATGAATATCACTTCTCTTTTAGAGTTTTTGACATTTTCAAGTTTAGGTCTCATTTGAGGGTTATTGGGATAAGGAAAAGAGGTTCAAGAAGGCCCAACCATATTCAGAGCTCCAGGAGTGGCCTAGAGTTACAGTTTGCATGACTTTAAAGAAGTGAGGCTTATTAAAGGCTGATTAAAGTCATGCATGCTGTAATTCTACTCCTGGAGCTCTTAGCATGGTTGGGCCTTCTTGAACCTCTTTTCCTTAGCCCAATAACCCTCAAATGAGGCTTTAACCTAAAATGTCAAAAACTCTAAAAGAGAAGCGATATTCATTCCACTTGACTCTATGAGTCAAGCGGGGTTAGCCTAAAAGAATACTTATAAATACCCAATTACTAATATAGGCCAACTTCATGAATTAAGTGCTAAATGATGTTTGAATGATAAATTTAAATATTTATAGTCATTAAACAGTTCACTCAAGTATGTCATTTAGCACCTATTATTTGATTCAGCACATGCTAGCTCTCTAGAAAAAAATTGTACCTTTTTTAGTCTTCGATTTCTTCCAATCCCATGTCCTCAACTTCACTGTCCTCTCCTTTGCATTCCAGATGTTCATTATAGCCCAACATTTCGCAGTGATAATGATAGATATAGTGTCCGCAGAAAGGCATCCTCGTCTAAATGTCACGATACCATGTCCTGTAGAAAAAGGCGCTCTGATGGAGCACTCGAGGCACAAATAGAAAGGAATTGCTTTGAAAGCACTTCAAAGTGTGGATATTTTTCCGAACCAAATGTACACCACCAATGGAGTGCAGACTCATGAGAACCAATGGAACTTTCCTTGTGGTAATCATCCACTTCTTCTCTACTAGATTTATATGTTGCATGTTTGCTTATTTTTTCATGTTCCATCAATTCAATCATCACTTTTGATCGTTTGAAATGTGTAGTAGGTGTATCCTCCATATTTGTCTGGTCATTTGAGGTTAATGAGCTTGGAAATTGGTCAAGAAGCCAAAAAAAATATCGATAATGAAATACTTTTCATCCTCATGGATAAAGCTTCATTCTTTGATCTAACATTGTTGCAATGGCAACCATTGAGGAAGAGGGAGATAGAGACAAAGGGAGAGAGTGAAATAGGGGATGAGGGAGAGAGTGAGAGAGTCATAAATGGAGCTAATGAGATAGGAAGAGGAAGATAGTGAGGGAGGGAGAGAGGGAGAGAGTGAAATAAGGGTAGAGGGACAGAGCGAGAGAGGGAGAGAGGGAGATAATGAGAGAGGAATAATGAGACAGTGAGAGAGGGAGAGAGGGAGAAAGTGAGATAATGAGAAAGTAAGAGGGAGATAGTGAGAGAAGGAGAGAGGGAGAGTAAGAGAAATATAAGGGGAGAATGAGAGAGCAAAAGAGGGATATAATGAGAGAGGAAGGAGATAGAGACAGAGGGAGGGAAGGATAGAGTCAAATAGGGGGAACGTGAGATAGTGAATGAGGGTGAGAGTGGAATGGGGGAATAGAGAGGGAGGGAGAGAGGGAGGTAATGGGGAAGGAAAAGCAAGATAGTGAGAGAAGCAGAGAGGGAGTGAAATAGCAGAATAGGGAGACAGAGAGAGAGAGAGAGAGGGAACTAATGGGAAAGAAAGAGCGAGATAGTGAGAGAAGCAGAGAGGGGGATAAAGAGAGAGTGAGAGAGGGAGATAATGAGAGAGGAAGAAAGGGAGAGGGAGAGGAAGAGCATGAAGGGGGAGAGAGTGTCGGGGGGAGAGTAAGAGCATGGAGGGGAAGAGAGGGTGTTGGGGAGAGGAAGAGGATGGAGGGGGAGAGAGGGTACAGGGGAGAGGAAGAGGATGGATGTGAAGAGGAAGTGCATGGAGGGAGAGAGGGTGCAGCGGAGAGGAAATGCATGGGGACGGAGAGAGGGTTGGGGGAGAGGAAGAGCATGGAAGGAGGAGAGAGGAAGCATGGGAGAGGAAAAGCGTGGGAGAGGGAGAGGAAGAGTGTAGGAGGCGGTGAGAGGGAGTGGGGGCAAGGAAGACCATGAGAGTGTGAGCGGAAGAGTATAAGACGGGGGCAATGAGAGCATGAGAACAATATAGGGGGAGAGAAGAAGAGAGGGGGAGTGTGAGAGGAGGAGAGAACAAGAGAGATAGAGAGAAAGAGAGGGAGAGAAGGAGAATTTGATAGGGAGGAAATAAGAGTGGAAGAGAGGGCGAGAGAGAGAGAGTGTGTGTGTGACTGTGTGAGAGGGAGGGAATGAGAGCATGAGAGAGGGAGAGCGGGAGAGGGGGAGAGGAAGAGCATGAGAGGATGATAGAATGGGAGGATGCGACGGTAGGAATGAGAGCGGGAGAGGCTGGGAGAGAGGGGGAGAGAGTGAGTGAGGGAGAGAGGGAGAGCATGTGAGGAAGGGACTGCGAGAGGGAGAGAGATAGGAAGAACAAAATTAGGTTTACCAAGTGGGGAGAACAGGGATGGCGGTGGCGATGGCGAGTCTGGCGAATGAGAGTCTGGCAAACGTGGTGGCGGTGGCGACGGCGAGGGGGGGGGTGACATCCAATCTGGATCCTTCCCCAGAGAAGTGCACAGAGGGAATGGATTGACGGAGGGGAAAGGAACAGGGGAGAGGTTGACCCGTTCCTCTTCCTCCATAGTTCTTACTGTAATATTATTATTATTATTATTATTTAGGAACAATCCTCAGTCTGGTTTGACTTGCTAACCAGACCCGGACTGAAGGGTTTGGTCAGCCCCAAAATGGCTGACCGATGATCCGGTTCGGTCCAATCTGACCAAAGTTAGGTCAGACCATGTCCTTCCCTAATTTGAGGTATGTATTCTGTTTGAAAACAAGGGGATAATCACAGGGGTTTAAATACCGCTTAATGCAAGCTTAAAGAATAAGAAAGATTCATGTAGGTGTGTGTTTGGTGATACTTCCTTAATTCTCTATTTGACTCTTTAAATGATTGTAGCAGCATAGTGATTTTGATTTATCTGGATAGCTTGCCCTTTGAATTTTATAGATGTGTGTGTCTACCCTATACAGAGGTTCATTTAAAGCTTCATCGGGTGAGCTTGCCTTCCATTAGGAAACGAGTTATGTATAATTGGTGCATGTGCTTCCCAGTTTGAACATATGGTATACTTGGGAAATCTGTTGTCTCTCCCTTGAACCATTCTAGGCAGATCCCTTTCCTTGGAGAAAACATTTCATTCTTTCTGGACTAAACCATGGTTTGCAAGAGTGTCAGCAACACAGTTCCCTTCATGAAAAATGTGTGATATGTTAAATTTTCTGGATAAATCATAAAACACAATTCTTTGAAATCTTATTCCACATTAATCTCATGAATCCTTAATTGTGCACACATTTTAAGACCATCATGAGGAGCCCAACATTCAGCTATCACATTTGTTCCCAACTCAAATAAATTTGAAAAGGCCAAAATTAAATTGCCATAATGATCTCTAAGGATGCCTTTGTGCGAAAAGAATCTTGGATTTCTTGGCGGTCCTATCTATATTCAAATTTTAATTTAAACATGATAAGGACATGTAATGAATAATTGAGCTTTGTAAGTGTACGACAGGTGTCCACGTGTAAATTAACAATTCAAAAGTCCTTGAAATTCTTCAAAGGGAGCTGATTTTTGTATGATTCGTAGAATGTTTTACCCTTTTTCTCCAGTTTGGAACAGCATGAGCGATCAATTTTTCATCCACATTCATACCGTCCCATTTATTTTGATTCTTATTTTCTAAATTTCCTAGATCATATAGATGAATGAATATTCCTTGAGAGAGAAAACCTTTCTCTCTATAAATTTCAGTTTTATGAAAAACTTTAACCAATCAGTCAGTGAGAAGATTTACCTTTGTGGGGTAGCCCATTTGTCAAGAAATCAGTCCAAAGAGCACGTCGCCTATTCACCATTCAAGAACAATCCATGTCTTCCACTTATGGATATCTGAAGCATGAATTTGTAATGAAACATGTTTTACATTCATATCCAATGTAAAATATTTTAAAGCAATTTTCAGATTCAAAACTGTATTTGTTTTGGACTCTTGTCCTCCAAATTTCAGAGTACAGTGGATTTTTTTTATATTTAGCCCAGAAGTTCTCCCATGCAAACTTAGTGAATTTCATATTGGTAGTAAATTTCCAGATGGATTTATGGGGGTAAGAGAGTTGAATAATTTTCTCTCCAATTTGCAGTATGATGTTGTCATCAACCCCATCTTGTATGAGATAAAAACCCACAAATAGCTTAGCAGATCCTTAACCTTTAGAGTTTGGTCTTAAATTTGGATATTTGTGAGCATTCCCAAACAACTAAATTTCTTTCCATTTACTATGCAAAACCACAACATCCCCTTCACCCGCTTATGTCACTTCTTTCCAGCTAAGTTTGAGGTTTCAAATCCTTTGCATACTGATTGATTAGTGATGTGTATCAAGCATCTTTTTTATCAAAGGACTATACCTTTTAATACAAAGGATTATTACTTTATGCTTAAGGTTTCTAATTCCTATTATACTCTCCGATATAGGATAACATGAGTTTTTCCAAGATATCCAATGCCATTATATACTTACATCATTATTGGACCACAAAAAATACCCATCACTATGAATAGAGTACAGATTTTCTTGGGTGTATCAAACACAGACAGGGTTTGAGTGGGTATGCAGTTCAACACATGATTTATGAAAATAAAATTTCCTCCTAGTTGTAATAGTTTACCATTCCATCTCTCGAGTTTCCTATGAATTTTCTCTAGTGTCATCAAAATAAATAGATTTAGTCTGACAAATAAATATATGGAAACCTATGCATAAAAATGGAAGAGATCTGGAGCAAAAAGCAGTGATCTTTGGAATTTGAGTTTTTAATTACAAAGGGGTTTTCTCAGTAGTGTAAAAAAGTCTTAAATATATTAACCTTTTTCCAGAAGAAATTTCATATTCTTCCAGAAATTTCATCATATTTTGGAATGAGGATCTCATTCAATTTAAAAAATATAATGGTATCATCTAAAAATAAAAGATGTGATATTATGGTACATAATTAGACCCAATAGTTTATGTTGTTTTCTTAGTAGAGAAATTTTTACTCAAAACATCTTGAGCTAATATGAGACAGTCAGCAAGGTTTGGTCACCTTTTAATAGACCTCTCTACGCTTGGAAAAAATGTTTGAACTTCATGTCTATGAGTACTGAAAAAATATCCTGGTAAACACAAGCTTTATTCAATTTTCACATTTTCTACACTAAACCTAAAATGGTGCAAGACTGATATGAGAAAAGACGATTAAACCCTGCCGTATGCCTTCTCCATAAAATTTTTATCATAAAATTTTAGTTAGAAATGAGAATGCCATTTGTTTAAGGTAATAATACTTTGAAAATTGGTTTCCAATCTTAAGGTTGTGTTTTGCTTTCAAGATAATTTTTGGATCCCACTAAGATGTAAGAAAATTGATGGTAAATCCATTTGGTCATGCTGGACTGTTAGGACGCAATGATTGTAGATCTAGCGCAATATCCTACATACTGGGCTTGCCACCACTCCCGTCTCTATTGTCTTTCCTTCATCCTCAATCAGTGAACTAAATTGACTGCATCTCCAGCATACCCTTGAGATCTCTCTCTCTCCTTTCATGACTTATTTGTCTTTCCCTTATTTTGACTTTTGAAGTTCTTCCTCGCCTTGTATCCATTTATTTAATATCCTTCAACTCTCTCTCTCTATCTCTCTCTATCTCTCTATCTATCTATCTCTATCTATCTATCTATATATCTATATATCTATCTATCTATCTCTCCCTCTCTCTCTTGCCCTCTATCTCCCTACCCTGAACTTAGACCAATCTTAGTACCCTTTCCATAAAAGGGAAGCTAGAAAGTGAAACTTTTGCTTTTTATCCTCTTCATTGGATTATTTGCTATTTTTAACATAAGTAGATATAATAAAAATGATTGGCCATTTCAAAGTACAGAGATTTTAGTTATTGAATAAAACTAAATCATAAAATGTCTATTCAAGAACCTGCATAAAATAGACGCAGCGTAAACTATTAGTTATGAAATCAATGGGAAGTAGCTGAACAAGAAAATTCTAAAAAAATTAATATTTATTCCTCTTTATGTAGAAAAATACATATTCCATGAATTTGATAGGATAGTGACTGGATTCTACATTTTTCTATAATTGAACTAACATTATGCACAAGAGAAAACCAGTTCTGAAATTATCGGCTGAAGAGACCAAACGAAATCAAGAAATCTTTGAAAAGTCCTTAAAAATATAATACCTGTCAATAACTTAAAGGGATAAAAGTGAAAGTCAACAAAGAACCTCATACGGCAGCTGTAGGGTGATTAAGAGTTGGAGAAGTAAATAATTTCTACTAGAATTTAGAGAAAGGGAGAATTCAGTAACACATTTCAGAGGTTGTTTCTATATGTATATTATAGAAACTAAATTATATCTTTCAAAAGAGTCTGAAAACTATAATGAAATTCAGATTATTTTGGAATGTATCCTTCTCATGACATAAAATTTTTGTCTTAAATGTTCATTTTTTAGTATGTAATCATCGCCAAACATGAGTTTTCTTTCATAATAACATTGTTTTTTTTTTCTTGGTCTAACAACATAACAATAATAGATTCTAAATTACCCTGTAAAACAGTTTTTAAGCTGGAAAAGGTTTCAGTTTTTAAGCTGGTGTTGTAGTCCGCTAAAGTTTGATACCTCTTTAATGTTGTTCGTGCAAGAACTTTTGGTTATCACAATGTAGCACATTACTCTACCCCTTCACGACATTAGAGATAAAAATGAATAATTATATATTATAAATTAAACTATCTGTATAAAAATCAATGAGTGAGTACATATGGATGGACTCAACTTCCATTACCTTTGTTGGACAAATAACGAAGGTCCAAGGACACATGGATCCGTAGACTACTTTTTCACTAACAAAAAATTAGGGCTACACAATTTCAAATCTTAAAATATAAAATTATGAATAAAATTTGCGTCAAAATTATTGTTTCTGCACAAAAATTGAATAGAAAATAGAAGAAACATTTCCTCACAATATGCTAAAGAGAAATCAAAAAAAATATATCTCTTTCTTAGGGCTTCTGATGTTGAACATGATGAATCCTTCCTCTTCTAGTTACACTTTAATCCTTAAAATTGTTTCAATTAAAAAATTATGGTAAGGGCCCATAACAATAAAAGTTAGCAATGATATCCAAGATGAGAAATACCTGTTGGGTCTAGTGCCTATCAATGATGATATTGAGATTGATGGCCTGCCTCTTTACAGCAATAGTTTATGCACACGACCACCCTGATAGCTGACCCCTATCTACCCAAGCAGTTATGGGTGAAAACACTTTTGACTGCTGAGAGAAACTTCTACAAAGAAGCGATAGTTCCATGAAATGAAAGAAAAGAGAACTTGATGATCACTACTATAGCAGAAGATAAAACATCAAAATAATAATAATATACCTTAAAACCTAATGATTAAATCACCTTTGAATAGTTTGTATACATCATTTCTTGGTGCCTTAATAAAGTCATGTTGAACTGTTAATGTCTCCAACATCTACACGTATTCACATGATCTTAGACATGTCAAATCTCCTCCTTGCACACACATGTCACTAATCCTCCATAGTCATTTCATCATTCTGATTGGATTTGGATGGTAGGGTCTACCAAGGAGAGAGTGGAGAAAAATATGGGAACCTGAATGATGGAGGACCACCCCGTCAAGCATGCCCGATCTCATCGTCAGCCATGTCGTGGTGCCCAAGCCAATATGAAGAACTCGAGATTCCACTAATAGGCTTAAAATTGCCCCCGCATTGTGTTGTTTTATTTTGTGTTCATGCTTTTTTTTTGTTTTTACGGAGGTCCTTCATGGTTTTAGGGAGGCCCTCTTCGCGTCGCTTGTTTTATTTTGTCACCCGTGGACACTAGGGAGGCCCTCTCCTGTGTGGGTATAGACCTCTCCCACGAGAATCTGGTGTTTTGGTGTCTTTTGTTTACCCTTTTAGAGAGAGGGGGGGGGGAGCCATCCATGGCTTCTTCCTTTTTGAAATACCTTTAGGGGGAGGGAAGCCCACTAAGCCGCTTCCCCTCCTAGAGGAGCCCATTAGGGCACTCCTAACCTCCCCCACTCGTTTCACTATAAAGGTAAGGGGGAGGACCATGATCCAGAGTAGACTGGTTTCTTTGAACAAGAGTTTCATCTACGCTTGATTAGGTTTATCATTTTTTCTTCTGATATTGTGGCATGATAAGGAGACCGTCGTGTCCCTTGGCCTGCTCAACTCCATCGCCATAGGGTGTTCTTCCCGTTCTTCCAGCCAGGGAGTTTGTGGCAGTCGCGTCCACTCTCGTTGCTCTCTTGTGGACGAGGGGTTTCCCCTTCCCCCTTGTTGTCGTGGCCTCATCCTGCCGCTAGCGCCTCTGGTCTGTGTGTATTTCAGCAACAGCGCGTTCGGCATCCATCGTCTGAGTTGCACCCCACATCATAGCTTCTCCTTCTTCCCTACCTTGGTTCTAATAGCAATGAATAGTGGTGTCATTCCCAGGCTCATCTAGACGTCAGAACAGTCACTGTCGTGGACAGACCAACGACGACAGACTCCCTCTAAGTTTGCGAAAGAACTAGCATCCTTGCTCGTTCGTCGAATACAAGTCCATGGCCAACATGACGTTTGAAACCATCTGGATTCAGTCTCTCCTACGTGAACTTGACCTTCCACTGGCGCGGCCTCCCACTCTTTGGTGCGACAATCTTGGAGCCACCTATCTTGCCCACAATCCTGTCTTCCACACTCGGATGAAGCACGTTGAGATTGACCTCCACTTCGTCTGTGAACAAGTAGCCTCCAAATAACTTCTTGTCATGTTTACGTCTACTCACAAACAGTATGCAGACATCCTCAGCAAACGACTGCCCAAGCAACCGTTTCTCTCCCCATGCTCCAAGCTTCATCTCGTCCCTATGATGGGCTTGCCGGGCCATGTTGAAGCTGACGTTGCAGCCTCTACAACATCATCATACCAGCTGGCGTCATCAACACTGCCGACGAAATCTCTCCGTCGCCCTCGTCTGCACCAAAGATATCGCCAGCTCCCACCGGCGACCTCTCCATCAATAGTTAGTAAATCTTCGACCAGCCACTCTCACAACCCACAGCAGCTCCTAATCCTCTCCTGATGGTGCCAAACGAGCTCTCGATATCGACACCCACTAGACCGCACCTGGATCGACGAAGTCGAAGTCAAGTCGACCCCCGTGAGCGGTCGACCGGCTCGTTCGACCTAGTCGAGCTGCTGTAGGTTGACTCCGAATGCACCCCCCCACCTCACCTTTTGAATGCGCAAACTCCCTTCCACGTGGAAAGCACATGGGAATGATAAAATCCAACACTCTATCGACCAGGTTCGGTCTATTGCGGACCTATCAACTTCCTGTCGGTTGACTCAAGACGCCCAGTTTTGGAGCCCTTACTACTCAAAAGGGGGTGATCAGTTCCCTCTCCCAAGTGCCCGTCCAAAGTGATGGGATTTCCCGGAGTGTGCCCCAGCTTCACCGACAACCCCAGCTGTCGTGAACAATTGGGTTGAGCTCACCTAACCCGACGGGCCACAAGTCACATTCGCTTCCCCTTTATTTTCTGCAGTATTATTATCTCTCTCAGTGCTTGTCTTTGACTGCTCCTCTGCTTGGAGAGAATTCACAGTTGCTATAGGAATAGCCACTGTCTTGTATTAGGAATTTCCTTGACGATGTCGGATCCACTCGCTTTCGTTCACGGTGCAGACGCTCTAGGATTAAGGATGTTCCCCTCTTCCTCGGCCCTCTAGCTGATCGCTCAGATCATAGGGAGCTTGGGCAGGCCATGAAACTGCTTCGTTGTCATCACCTGACTTACGTCCCCGATCATCAGTTATTAATGTACTTCTCATTAAATTTTACTATACCTGCGCACATCTTATTCCGTCGTTGCATCATATTTTACGATCGTTGCCCTATGGTGTAGCACGAGCCGATCGATCCGGACGTCGTGTTACATCACTGAAGAATCCTCGAGTGGTTTTTATTTATTCAAGGATTTCTCCTATTTCTACTTGGTGATAAAGAAGTTAGAAGATATGCAACCTTAATGCATATCTTCTAACATCTTAAAGTAATTTTGTATGTTACTCTCTAGGATATGTATCATTTTAGTGTACGAATTAAATTTCCAATACCTTTAATCCAAAACCTTCTTATTTTTTTCTCATTATATAGATTAATTAATCAATGATGATTTATCTCATTTGGTAGGTTGAATTACCATCTTGTAGGTTTCCAAGCTATGCCTCATGCAATAAAATATAGAGAGGATGTCAACTCTCTCATGGAACATTCATCTTCATTGATTAACATTTAAGTATTACTCTTCATCTGCTTGATGCTCCTAGGATGATTCCGGGCTTTGTGAACCATGAAATCTGAATCAATCATTTCAGTAAGTACTGATGGGTTTAGAAATCATTAGAGAACTCTTCTTTGATATTAGACACTTTTGGCCAAGAATTTCATCACGTCATCATCCTTGAGCAGTCTCCTATTACACTAATAGAGGATGATCCAATCTTGACCGCTCAATCACCTTCATGAAGATATGGAGGAGGACATTGTTGATTTCAAGCTTGCACACATGACCATTAGCATATGTAAGCATACCCAATATGAATGCAAGATTATTAAGCAGGTCCCACTCATCACAAGAAATCTTCACTTTTGATCCTTCCAATGTGAAGAAAAATCCCCCTCGATCATGTCCCATTTCATAAAGTCTATCTCAAGAATCTCATGAGAGCTATTCTAGTGAGTCAAATAACATGGCTCAATTAATTAAGACACTAACTATAGGTCCGTCGAGTCTGCAAGGATCACATCATTTTTCAATTACATGTAAGATCCCCCTCTTCTCTTTTGTTTCTTCTCAAACATCTAAGGCATTAAGAACAAGCTTGATGGATCTAAAATAAACTCTACCTTCATTTAACCCACACATAAGGAAGCAGGTTTAAGGATAATATTTCAAAAGACCCACAATGCAATATAAAGCTCAGAGGGAATGGATATAAAGGAGGGATAAATAAAAAGCTACCCTCAAAGTTTCAGCTCAAATTGGTCTTTTGGATTATTAGATATCAAACTAAGAAGTTGAAAAATCCTAGCCATCCATAAAATTAAATATTCCCTCAGTTTCATGTTGCCACTTGAAAATCCCAAAATATTCTCCTTTAATGATTGGTGCATTCTACTGGTCATCTGCATTAAGCAGCTCCGAGAATGACATATGTGATGCACATAAAATTAAGAGAAAAAAGTGTTTTAGTTTAATAATTAGAAAAAATTGTGCGGACACATCACCCCATGCCATGTTAGTCCTGATGCTTTAGTTTAATCAAACGGCGATGCATGTCATTCTTCCAATTAAAAAACATGTGCAATGATTGTACAATATTGTCACAATGCAGATTGTGATGCCATATCAACTTGTTTTCTTTATTTTATGCCAATGATATGGCACCATGCAAATCGCCACCTATTTTTACTATTTAAATTTGATTGACACATTACAACAAGGATGTATTTCTAAGTATCCACATTATAATATCCTCTTTTTCTAATGATCTGTCTCCCTTATGCATTAAAAAGTTAAAAGTCATCAATTTAATCATTGGCTTTTCTGGCATTTGTGATTCATCTTGCTTTAATGGCATCTTTTCTCAGTGATTAGATGAACTAATCATTGCCGAAAATCATGATTGGCCAACATTCAATCAAATCAAATGGTGACACATGCAGGGAGGGAATCAAGCCTAGATATTGTTAAAAAATTTCCATAAATAATTTTAAAATCCTACAACTATAATACTATATTAAAATTAATACATCCATGAATTTTATGGCAAACGATTGTAGAAAATAAATTCTTACTTGAAAATATCACTAAATCCACAAAAAACAAAATATCACTCTGAAAATTGATTGAAGTTCTTGTGAAACTCTTTAGTATTGGCGAAGCACTCGTGATACTTGCAATTAGATCAATATAATATATGGGTTCATCACATAGACATTAGTCATTGTTAGTGATAAAAGCTCCATATTGGATGTCATATGGCTGATATCCTTTTTCCTACAATCCTTAAACTTATTATCCATGTTTGATGACTCTGTTGATAAATGAGAAATCATGATTAATTTACATCATATAAGGTTTTTCATTTAGACAAAAGCATTACTACTTTACATTACAACCACATAAAAGTAAAGGTCCAATCCATATTGAGCAAGTATTACATAATGATGTATATACTCTTCAGGAATTAAAGCATATTTATTAAAATGAACTAGTGAAAAGTAACCTGGAATGATTATAAAGTGGTGAGAAAATAATTTATTAATAAACCTAATATGGGGATTTTAATAGAATTTTATTATAAAAAATACTTATGATTTTGAAATAAATATATTTTCTTGCACTTCTGCAGCGCAGAGTTGGAGGTAGATATGCACCAACAATCAGTGGGGTTGGAGAAGGCATGTGTGATAGTCAAAACCTACGCTGTTGATGTTGATAACAAATGAAAAAGGATGAAGATATGAGTCTGAAAAAAAATGAAAATTGCAATAATCTCATCGTTATGTGCCGAATGGACCACATGGTGATTTTCATTCATATGTCTTCATCGTGTTTCCCTTTAATCCTTCTCCCTTGGAACATGACAACTAACCAAACAAGGTTTTGAATGAGCAAAACACTCCAGTAATTGTGAAACAAGGAACAAAATCTAGGGGTACCTTTTTGTAAGTATGGGACGTCTATTTAAAGATCGGGGATGGCGTGGATATAGAAAATCATGATGGACCAACCCTGAAAGTTTCAGATCGAAACTCTTTCTCGGTCTTTAGATATCTTCATTTATATTTGTAGTCTAAATGATCCAATTTACTATGTCCCACTTGATATGTGTGGTGGATTTCCAAAATGCAACAAATTTAATGAAGACATAAAAAACTCAAAAAGAAACCTTAAATATATTAAAGGAAATTCAAAGTTATTTATATCACATAAAAAATACTTTTTATGAATTTAATGTCATGAATTTCCATTAAAATACCAAAGAAATGGGAAAGCTAATAAATGCTGCATAAATAAGAGAGTGGGAGACCAGCTCCTGACTAGCCTTTTGTTTGAGTTTTATTTCAAGACAAAAAAATTCACACATCCGGTCCGATGAATGGGGTGATTATATCACCACCTGGATTTTCATGAGCATTGGTGGGACTTGGAGTGCCCGTCAAGGACGCTAGCGCATACCCTGGGGTGATCATCACCACCTGCACCTCAAATTTTGGTATAATGGAACATGTAACCCACCTGCTGCCTAAGTCAATCACTCAATTTCCATTATAAATATTTAAATAAATCCAAATATGCATTTTATGACTCATAAAATAATTTTCTTAATAAATTTAATGTCATAAAATTACGTATAAATAATGGAAAATCGAGAAGAATCAATTTTTCATTCCAAAAAAAATGTTCTGGACCTCAAGAAATATTTAAATAAATCCAAATATTTTTTGGATTCATAAATTATCTTTCATGAAGTTAATGTCAGAATATTCTATACAAATATGATAAAATGGAGAATAATCAGAATTTCATTGTAAAAATATAAAACACCCCAACAAATATTTCAAAAAATCAAAATATATATTTATAACTTATAATAGAGAAATATTAATCGGAATAAATCATCTGTGATAAATCATTTACAGCCTTAATAGGAAGCATTTGTGGTGATTTTAATAGGAAGAAATACAAAATATACACGAACTTACTATCAATCTATCATGTTATTTTGGATTTTGATGGGGGGAACTTGGAGTATCATCATCCAGTTCTGGGGAATATCACTAGGCTTGCTTAAAAGAGTTAATTTCTAACCACTTCCACAGCAAGCAAGTGCAACATAAGAGTTGAATAATGACATCCTTTATCTCCTATAATTTCAGCAATTTAAGATTTGCCTTTCGCCATATGTACTGAACCTACTATTGTCTACCAAGGGTTCATCAATTTAACGATGACTGGTTGGATTTCCCTTCAGCTCATCATGTTATTTTAGAAGAACATATATAAACTGACACCAGGAGATGCCCATAGTTATGTCTGCTAGATATGTGGCCAGTATGGGCTTTACCACATTTTTGTGGGATGAAGATTATATTCATATGTCCAATCCTTCTGTCTGAGGGATTTTCGCATTCAGTTGCATGACTCGGGGACATCACCTACAGCTGCATGATATGAATGTTTGTCCATATTATATTCTAGAATTGAAATCAGTAACCTCTCCATCAGCAATATCACTAATGTTAGGATAATAAATCAAATTTAAAAATAAAAAATTTTCCCTTAAAATACTTATAAAAGTGAATGGAGAAAAAAAATTGAGAATTTATGGTCAATGTTAAAATTTAAATACGAAATAATGTTTTAGTTCATGTTTACAAAAGGGACACAAGTATGAGGGAATCTTAATTTTTCTTGTTAAAGTCTGTGTTAAGATTTTACTAAATAAAAATATTAAGACAATGGCGATAAAAATACAAGGCTTGTGTGTAACTTCCTTTCATCTTTCCGCCTCCCTAAACCTCAAATGTTCCATCCTTGCACCAAAGAAGTGTCATTACATGTTCTAATCAATTGCACACATGTACATGGCGACATCAATAGTATTAACTTTCAAATTCCATCATGAAATGAAATTTGAATGAAATAAGACCAACCTGAAATCAAAATAAAGTGGGAGTAAAATAGTTTATAAGTAAATTCATCAAAGATGAAAAATGGAAGATAAAAAAGAATGTTTGAATGTTACATTCAAGATAATAAAATTAAAAATTAAGATTCATAGGCATATATTTTAAAATCAAATATTCTTTTAATAAGTTTTAAACTGTAAATTTTAATTTTTATTATTATTATCGACAAAAAATATGGTGGCGGGTATGACCAACCCAAGGGTTGTGCTCTTATACTTATCTAGTCATGCCCTAGATGCCACCCAAGGGGGTTTAATATATGTAAGGTTAAATGTATAAAAGCTTTTACCGGTGTGGAGCGAGTGTAAATATCCCAATTACACAGGGACCCCACTTCTCCATGTCCATGACACAAAGGAAAAAGATTCCATAGTGATATCGATGCATGTTGTTATGGAGATCTCAAGTACCTAGCAGCTCATTTGTAATGCGTGGAGCAGGTGTTATGTTTGCACTCATCAAGTATCATCTTGGATCTCATCAAAGGGTATAACTTCTAGGTGGGACACCATACTTTCTCTTGTTAAGCATTCCACACAATACGCCACTCATGCACCGTCGAGCAATAGAGTTAAACATGTGCAAAGAGTTGGCATGCTGAGTTTCTCAATGCAATGGCTGCCTCAAGCCTCCCAGGGAAGATCATGCCATGCAATATAGAGGGAATGGGTGCAAGACCGTACGGCATAATTGGTGAGGACATCTCGCAGCTGGTGGCAAATACTGATGAGGCACATGTGACACCACGTGATCTCTCGCCATATGATGTGGAGCTGACACTAAGAGCATGAGCCTTCACATAGAATTTCGACAAAGAATAGTGAGTTTGATTCTATGATGATACTCTAATGGTTTCTCTCTTCATAGATGAGCAAGCCATCATGTATCATAATAGCCTCATTTGATGTGTTAGTCTGAACTCCATAGAAATGTTAGAAACCAAAAATAAATTAATCCCTATGGGTCTCAAAGGAGACCACCTCCACGAGATGGACGGGGGTTCCCTTTGGCGGCACCTTCCACGTTGAGCTTGAGAAAACCCATTAGCAGTGGGATTGCCAATGGACAATTTTTAGCTGGATGGTGATGCATGTCAAAGCGACCGGGAATGCCCCAAGTGCAGAGTGCATCACAAGTAGGTATTGAGCATTGGGCGATAAGTGGTACAAGGTGATGGTTTTGTCATAGCCATTGCTTGACGCTTCTCATGACATCATGTGTGCTCATGGTGGATCCTACAAAATGAGAAGAGTTTTGCCCTTTCTATATCTCCCATACTAAGTATCCAATGATAATGTGTAGATAAGGGCTAACCTTAGGGCGTATTGATGAGATAAAGATATTGTCTAAATACTCTAGCAGTGATAGTGTAGTATGGGAACATAAAACTAGACGCCAATGGTGAGTAAGCTGGTGCCAACATTCTGTAGCAATTGCACTACAAAAAAGGAGGTGTTCCATAGTCTCACCTTGAGGAGATATATGGCAACAATAGCAGCGTGAACTAATAGAGTGACCACTACGTGTCACATGATCATCAATAGGTAGGCCACGGTGTATGAATCTCCTAAGGAAGAATAAGACGCAAGCAATAATCAAGTGGCGCCAAATGCGTTGACCCCAAGTTTGTGTATGAAATCTCTCTCGGAAGTTATTCGAAGAGAAACGATAGAAAAAACTCCCATCATGCATGAGTGTCCAAATAACATAGTCAGGGTGATGGATATTATGTGGTCGTCAAGCCAATCACACCACCATGTTTATTTAAGTCCATTGAATAAAATATTACGTTCATTATTACTCTAGTGTGATGTTTATAATGAAGTCCATGAATACATGCAATGACATAATGAATTATGATGAGATCATAATATAGAGATCACTAGTCTTTAAACATATATTCTAATTATTCCTATTCGATGGATAGTCAAGATTGAAATTGAACTATCCAAATAGAATAGCACTAACTGATCTTTACCTATTCGAAAGTAAAGCAGATCTTGTTGCTATTAGTGTGGCAACACTAAGGATAGATAGTGGGTGCTCTTTGAAGAAAGAGTATGTTGAATTGATCCGTATGAATCTGTGAATGATATTATACCTAAATGTCAATCAGATTGATTCATGTCACGATTTTATAAGTGATCCATTGACCTTAGCCACCAATGACATCTAGTGGATGGACGACTACATTTTGACTACGACTTACGAGCCTCTAATCATGGGATTCAGATAAGTCATAGCTCATATGTTTTTAGAAGCTCACAGAGATGATTGAGTGGTCAAGACAAGATCATCAGCCCTCGATATAAGAAGAGAGTGACTCAAGGAAGATGACACAAAAAATCCCTGGCCAAGGTAGTGAGTATATTGGAGAAGGCGTTCTCTAACGATCTCATTTACACATAAAGACTAATCGTATGTTAGATTAGGGTTTGATGATAAACCATACCCTTAGCCATTCAGGAGTCCCGCGCAGATTATGCATTATATATATATGGTAACCGATGATACTAAAGGTTCCATCAGAGATTTCAAATACTAGTCGATATCTTCTAGAGCACGAGGTGTAGCTTGGCAACCCATGGGCTGGAAACGTAACCTATCGATTGGGTTAATTTGATCCTTAGTTAATTAATCTATATGTAGATATAATTAATTAATAAGGTTGGCCCATAATTGTTATTGGGCCACTAAAATAATTAACTAGAATGATACATTGGCCTAGAGGGTTACACTCATAATGATAAGGGCATCAGTGGATATATTTTACATTATGGGTTTTTGAGGAAAACTTAAGTAAAATATAAATAGGGAAGGGGCACTCATTTCAACAACCTAGGCAAGCTAGAATTAAGAGCCACTCCTTTCTCCACTCTCATCTCCACTCAACCAAGGAGAGTGCCTTCATGGTGAGAAGATCTTCAAGATTTTCAAGGAAAGTTGGAGAAGAAGTGGATATACAATGCCAAAACAATCGTGTGGATACTTCTAGAAGCTAGGCACATGAATGGCTGTGGAATGATCTCAAATTGAGCATGTCAAGGGTGGAATAAGTTCTCCACAAGTTACATTTGATGTATTGTTTCATAGATAAACTAAAAATCAATTTTACACTTCCGCATCTTGCAAACCATTTTTCCATTGTTGAACCAAGGCACAAAACCCACCACAGGGGAGGTCTATATCTCAGTAGCCATACTTGTCTGTAAGAAGTCTAACGGAAGTCCATGTTGCTCCCATATGAGTCTCATGTTCTCCGTTAGCAATTGGGCCATGGTCAACTTGAGTCGGTTGTGTAGAAAAGTAGGGGGTGAGGTAAGGAAGTATCTACAAGTCAAGTAACGTACCAGGCACTGATTGTGCCTTGGTCGATAAGGGAGTGGGTCACCATGGATATCTCTAGCCAGTGGTGTTGCCAAGTACACCACCGTTTGGAACCTTTGATATCAGGAATAAATTTCAAATTTTATCCCTGAGTATTAATAATTTTATATGGGTTCAGTACTCGTGGAAGTGAAAGTGTGATAATAGATAGATGTGTGGTGATGGTTATAGTAAGTGGAAGATGAAAGAGAACATAATCACTTTTCCAATGGTGAAGAGAATTTAATGATATTAAAATATAATAAAGAGATAAAGGTGTTCAATTGAATGGCAACCCATTAGACTTTTGGTAATGATTAGCCGAGCTAGTCATTGCATAATTGTTCCATTATGGCATTAAAAATTGTTGTGCTCCAGCAAACGGTCATAGTTGACACATTTTTTATAATCTGCACGGTGATGTGGACCGACAGAGGAAAGAAGAAAATAAAATATCAATATATGTGGTTACATAGGTAAATAAGATAAATCGTTGATGCATTATTCAAAATCCAAACAAACTAGCAGTAGACATGGTTGTTATGTTCTGTTCATTTAAAACGAACATAAAATTTGCACAAACGAATCGCACAGGGGTCTGTTCGGTGTGTTGTTCTTTTTATGTGCGAAAATTCGAACAAATGTTCGAACAATTCGCACGACCGAACAAAATTCGCACAACTGAATGAAATTCGCACAACCGAAAAAAAATCGCACAACCGAACAAAATTCGCACAAACGAACAAATTTGAACAAACGAACAAATTCGAACAAATGAACAAATTTTCACAAAATGAACAAATTCGAACAACAGAACAAAATTCACACAAACAACCAAATTCGCACAGAAAGAACATAATTGTTTGGAAATTGCATAAAATGCTCTAAATTGCAAAAAATTATTATGCATAAAGTATAATTTACTACGAATAATCTAATTTAGTATGACGTTATACTAATTTACGAATCGCAAGTCATGAAATACCATATTCAGTATAATTCTATCAGTATAAATATAACAGTCATTAAATCTAGTGATAATGGCATTTATGTCATTGTTGTAATTTAGATTTAAGAAAAAAATTTGGAATGATTTAACAAATTCATTTGGCAATTTAATCAGAGGAGATTGTACTGAATTAATTTTGGTAATTCATTTCATTGGGTGACATAACTGAATTCCTTCGTTCTTAAAGGGAAGGAATTAATTAATTTAATAGATTTTTGAGAATTAATTTGATTAAAATGACATACATGAAACATAGTGTACTTCGATATTTTTCTAGGACTTGGTTAGAAGGTGGAATGATTAGATTTCAATAAAAATATATTTAGGTATTTCTACAATACTAACATGACTTTTTTAAGTTCTCATACTGTAACAAATTCAAGATGCCATTTTTTAAATCAAATGTTAGTGTTCCTAGTTCTGTCAGAGAGAGAGTGCAAGAGAGAAGGAAAGGGAGAGGGAGAGGGAGAGGGAGAGGGAGAGAGTGAGTGAAAGAGAGAAGAAGAGGGAGAGCGTGAGGGTGAGTAAGGGAGAGGAAGACAGAGGGAATGAGAGCGATGGTGAGAGTGTGGGACAGTGAATTGGAGAAGAAAAGGGATAGGGAGATAGAGAGATGAAGATAAAGGGGGGATTAAAGACAGAGAAAGGGAGATTTTGATAGATAGAAAGGGGGAATAAGAGAGAGAGAGAGAGAAAATCAAAGAATTAGAAGGATAGAGAGAATCAGAGATAGAAAAAGAGAAGATCAGCGAATGATAGAAGGGGAGAAAGAGATAATTAGGGAGAGAGAAAGATGGAGAAAACTGGAGACAGAGTTAGGAAATGAGAGAAAAGTAGAGAGGAGCAAGCGAGGATAAGAGAGAGTCAGATAATTAGAGAGAGAGCGCAAGACAGATTCAGAGATAGAGTGAATTCTTGAGAATGGTAGAGAGAGAAAGACAGAATTAGAGAGTGATAATGAGAGAATGAGTGAATGAGGAAGAGAGGATGAGAGAGAGGTAGAAAGATTCTGCAATTTTTCTCCTCAGGAAATTTTCTTCAAAGGCCGCAATCTCTCCTCATGGTGGGAAATTAAAATTTTGAAGAAGAATAAACACTATGTGGAGACATATCCTTGAGTAAACATGTATTTTAATCAAGCAAATGCAAAATGTGGGGTAAACCATGTCTATTTTGAAGAGTACGACTCATTTTTTAAGGAAAATAACTGTCTTCAAAATTGAAGTCCCTCTGTAGACCCAAACCTTCAAAATTCAAGTCAAATTTCTGGCCGGGTATTTTGAGCTGCAGAACTAGCTTTCCGCGTCTTGGCCGAGTATATCTTTCGGCAATGGTTGAATCCTGACTAGTGCCCTCAGGCCGATGATGAGCACTCCTGTTCTGCACATGTAAAGAAAATCTTATAATTGGAGACAGAATTAGAGAGACGAAGAGAAAGAGAGATTTGAAGACGGAGTTACAGAATGAGAGGAAAGTGGAGAGGTTAAAGCGAGGAAAAGAGAGAATCAGCTAATTAGAGAGATATAAGGAAGAGAGAATCAGAGAAGAAGATAAAACCATATAATGATAGAGAGAGGAAAAACAAGAGGAGTCTCGCATTTAGACCGCGGGATTCTTCCATCATTGTAGGAGATTTAGAGAGGTAGTGAGAAAATTATGTGAAAGGAGGTTTTTAAATAATAAATTAGTAAGAGGGAGAGAGGAATACAAAAATTCAGAGAATTAGGAAAAGAGAGAATTAGAGATAGATATGGAGGAAAACAGAGAATCATAGAAAGAGATGAAGAGATTACTAGGGTGAGAGGAAGAGAGAATGAACGACAGAGAATTAGGGATAGAATTGGGGGACTGGGTAGAGAGAAAAATAGAGATTTAGGGACAGCCAATTGAAGAAATAGAAAGGGAGAGAGCGAATTAGTGAGATAAGAAGACCAGGTCAGAGATTTAGAGACAGAGAAAGAGAGATATAGAGATAGTGATAGGGACAAATAAGAGAAAAAAAGATAGAGAATTTGGGAGAAAGATTGAGTCGGAGATTTAGAGAGGTAGTGAGAAAATTATGTGAAAGGAGATTTTTAAAGAGTGAATTAGTGAGAGGGCGAGAGGAAGAGAGAATTAGACATAGAGGAATATAAAATTCAGAGAATTAGGAAAAGAGAGAATTAGAGATAGATAAGGTGGAAAACAAAGAATGATAGAAAGAGAAGAAGAGATTACTAGGGTGAGAAGAAGAGAGAATCAACGACAGAGAATTAGGGCTAGAATTGGGGGACTAAGTAGAGAGAAAAATAGAGATTTGGGGACAGCCAATTGAAGAAATAGAGAGGGAGAGAGCGAATTAGTGAGTAAACACAAGTCGAGAAAGAAACGTACCAAATTCTGCCTTCACTTTGACCCTCGTCTGAATCCACGGCTAGAGAAATGAGCTCGGAGTAGAGCTGCCAAATCGACGGGGAGAAAGACGTGAAGGAGTCCACAGGAGAGAGGCGGGGAGAAAGACGTGAAAGAAACGTGTCTACGGGCCGTCGTCGAGAGTCAAGACTCAGGAGAGATGGAGGGAGGAGACGGGATTCAAGAGAGGGATGGAGACTGCCGCCTAGGAGTGGGACTAAGAGAAAGACTGAAAGAGAACGAGCATATTTTTTTTCCTTAAAAAAACCCTTAAAATAATTCGTACAATTCGAACAAAGCGAACCGCACAGCCGCATGTGCGAAGTTCTGTTCATTTTCATCAGTGTTCTGTTCGGAAATACGAACAATTCGCGCAATTCGCGCCAATTTGCACCATCCGAACAGAACAACCATGTCTAACTAGCAGTGACATGGTGCCATGTTATTAGCAGAAGAAGGAAAAAATCATTCATGTGACATTGCACTTCACATCTCTACATCACACAATGATTGCAATCCTTTTTGTCTCTTTTGAGGAGAATGACACATGTCAGCGTGTCATTTAGTAAACAAAAAAGTGTTGATGTCACATGCAGCAGTGTGTCACCATGTCATACATTATTAAGTACACTAATGTACCTTTATTCCCTACTTTTTGTTCACAAGAGACATGGCATTCTCACTGCAGTCCAAAAAGACAGAAATGTGCTAATCATTAAAATAATATCTCAAGATTTTCAATCACCAGTGAAAAAAGAGTAAACAACAATGCAAATGACGAAAACAGAGAATGATGTAACACGTCAACCAGGAATGGGTGGTTCGTGCTACACCACAATGGAACAAGTATAAATACGATGTGACGAAGAGAAATGATGTGAATGATTAAAAAAATTAACGAGAAATATTTCAGAAAACACCGACTGCCCAGGTGCTTCAGCTGCGATCGGATCAAGCAAAGGAAAATTCCAGAGGAAACTGAAGAAATACGTCGGAAAACACTAGGTGATCCGAAGCGTAACCCAGATGACAACACGAGAAAGGTCGTGACATGAACAAGCTCCCAATGATCCATGTAATCAGTCTGATGGCTGACAATGAGAGAAACGAACACCGTCTATAGGTGCCTCTTTCATCGCTGCTATCGACTACGATCCGACAGCGATAAGAAAAGACCCTACTAAGAGTATGGTGGCTAATCCTATAATATTGATGAATTCTCTTGTGGAAGAGGAGGAATTTGTAAACCAGAACTGAAATATGTAATTAATACTGTAAATTAAGGGGAGAAGATAGGATGCAACCTACGTCTTGATCCAAAATCCAGTGATGAAGTGAAGATCACTGCAAGCTATATAAGACGACCAGGGGGAACATTCTCAGTGTCAAGTTGGTACTGATTGGTGGATGCTTTAGGGTTTTTTTGGATCAAGCAATGGGTGTGCGCGGAGCTGCAACGTCCTTATCTAACGTCCTTTTGCCCAATCCAGTCGTAGTGGAACAAGGGTGCCGACAAGAATCACTTTCTGGGTAATCACCTAGGAGGGTCATCCTCCTAGCAGCTCATATAGGGACCTCTCGAATCCAGGTGAGCAGTCGGACTGGAGAAGGCTTTAATCTTCAAAACGTGCATGTCTGAGGCCCCATCTTCTTAGTGGTTGTGTCATGGGAAAAAGATTGGCCTGGAACCACGAAACACGGAGTCAACGCTGTCTGGCTGGTGGTTAAGTTGAATCTGGATCCTTCGGGAAGAGGACATTTGAAGTCGACGTGAACTGGTGGTCCTCCGGTTTGACGTAATAATGGTGAGAAGAACAAAAGAAAAGTCTATGATCGGGTTGCAGCGGTAGAGCAAAATTTCAACACCATAAGAGCAGTGGAGGGTCGTCGATGACTGAATAGGAGAGTGTCCCTTCTGCGATCGAAGCCGATGACATATGGTAAGGACCGATGATATCAGTTCTCCCCCTCAGTTATTATCTTCCTCATCGATGGATGCAACAAACAGTGGATTCAACAACAATGGAGGATCCCCTCCTCTCGTCCGCAAAGATTCGGCAATGAAACCCTAGGACAGCAAGAGCCGTCCAAAATTCCTCACGATAAACAAGTTCTCTGCCTTTCTCTTTCTCTCAAAAAAAAGGAACAGAACAACAACAACATTTTTTTTCAAAACAAGAACAACATAACTGGTCTCCATGTTCCCCCCCCCCCCCCCCCTCACTTTTATAGTAAAAGGAGGGGCAGTTGTGGGGTGCCCTAAAGGGTCCCCTTTCAAGGAGGAAGTTATTGGGATTTCTCCTAAAAGGGTCCTTTAAGGGGGAAAAGAAGTCAGACATGGACTTCCCCCCTAAAGGTGCAAACTAGAACATCAAATAAACGAACACATACTGCGGAGGCCCGTACACACGCAGGAGGGAGCCTCCCTACAGTCATAATGACAACGAAAAGGAAGAGTAAAATGATGCAATGACGGACCCGTACACAAGGAATAGACCGTCATAAAACCGTAAAGGAACAGGACACATAACAAGAAGATGTGAATGGAGCTTTCTCAAACTTGATAGCGGAAATGCAGGTTCTTCATATCGGCTCGACCTCTGCAAAATGGCTGGTGGGGAGTTTGGACGTGCTCGATTAGATGGTCCTCCATCAGAGAACATTTGGTTAAATGGATGGCTATGATTTTTCCAACTTCAGAGTTTGATATCTGATGATCTGGGAGGTCTATTCACCTAAATTTTTGAGAGTATATTCATCTTTATCCCCTTTTTCCATCCATGCCAAATGATCTATAAATGAGGTGTGGATATTTTACCCTTAAGCTTGCATATATTTGTGGGCTAATTGAAAGAGTGTGAGTTTATGAAATCCATTAAGCTCATTCTTGGTGTCCTATGTATTTGCAAAGAGACATAAAAGAAGAGAGAGAGCTTACCTGCACACAAATGTCATGTTCCTGGCCAAGCATAAGGACCAAAGATAAGTATCATCACCTTATATTAGTTTTTTTCATCATCATCATTACCTTCGATCCATCTCATCATCACATCTTACCATCACATCATGCCTTTACACCTTTCCTTCATGCATTACACCTTACACATCACCATATCTTTATCACCTTATCATTATCCTACTTACACCATTTTTCTGTCATCACATCTCTAACTATTTATTTTTCATATCTATTTATCATCACTCCCTTCTCTATCTCACTTATTATTATAATCGTGTTCATATCATTTTCTCCTATCTACGATAATCATGTTAATATTTTTCATAATTTTCACCTATCGACTCATATTTTGCTCATCTATCTACACCATAGTTTATATGTATCTCCACTCATCTCATTAAACACCATTTAAAGAGTAAATGAAATTACTATTCCCCATGGAGATGAGTTTTACTCATTTTTGGCTTCATTTATTTATGTGAGTGGAGGCTATTTTATAGAGTAAATGAAAAAGACCACTGGTGAATTAAAACCCTAATCTTGAGTTTATCAAATACACACACATTTAAGAATAAAAAAATCACAAGCATGACTCTAGATAAAGAGGAAAGTGAACATAACCTGAATCCTAAAATAGAAATGAAACACATCAATGGTTGGATATATCACAATGTTAGAAACATCACTAAAGGGACTGAACAAATGTAAAAGATCTAAGGTTATCAATCTAATAGGACTTAACCACACATATAAATTAATAATTCTAACATCTTACATTTTTGGGATTATGATGACTGCAACCCAGTTCCCTTACCTATTTTCTGCTAGCCTCCCTTTGCTGCCATCTCTCTAGTAACTAACAAAGTTTGCTAGCCCCACCGCTCCTACAGCTGCTATGTCATAACTCTAAAATCCTTCTCAAGACTGGAGAGTCCAAGTCGAGACTGTCTCTATTCGTTAAGGGCACTAGTAAATAGTAAGTTGTGTAAAAATATTACAAAAGTAAAATTATCCAACACCTGATATACATTTCTGACATTACAAATCAAAACCTAAAAAACAACATAAATTGAAAATGCACGTGGATACCATACAGGATGTCAGATAATATATTTCTTTTCTTTATCCTAATACAGAATCAGGGAATGATAACATAATGGAAAATTATGTACAAATCTGATGTCGGATGTCGTCGGAGACCTCGTCTGGTCGGCACCGAGTATGATGGCTCGATGCCAATAAGAGATGGTGGTATCGAACACCGACGGTGTCGTTGTCCGATCGGTAACCCTAACGGGTTGATGTAACTACGATGAATGTATGAATGTCCTATGTGTCATACGTGCAGGCTCCGACTCGAGGGAGGCGCCGAACTCCAGCTTGGACGGGGGGGTCGCCGGGTGACGGCGACAGTGCCCTCTCGAACTTCGTCGGAACGACGAAGGCGTCTACAGCCCTACGGATTCTATCCGTAGGGCTCGTACGTAACAAACGTACTCGTCTGTACTGGTAAGACACTAACAGCGTCGTAGTTCTCTCAATTTCCCTCTCTCACCTACCTAGCCCGAGCACGAGTCAAGATTAAAATATACTGCAAAAGGTAAATAAACGAGCGACGAGAGAGGATGGCGTACCTCGTCGGCAGTGGCTCGTCGTGCAGGATTTGCCGATGTCAGTGGTGATTTGGAACGGGTGTGGTGAAGAGGCACCGGAGAGCGAACGGTGGCTCGACAAGCAAACAAAGATGTCGGAGCAACTGGTAAAGGTCGGAGAGGAGAGGAAGACGAGGGACGTGGCATCCGTGGCTCAAGCTGACAACCGGTCGCAGTCGGCGCATTTGTGGTGGACTCACAACACTGACACGAGGGGCAGCTACGGCGAGCAGGCCACAACGGGTTGATTCGCTTTGATAGCAGAATACCCGTTCGGGACGCGGGGACTGTCGGAGGTGGTGTGAGTGATCATTCAAATTCACCGGATGGCGGGGACCAGCAAATATGGTGGTTGGCTACCTTCGCAAGATGGCAATAGATTCTCAGTCGAATGAGCTTCCGACCTGGCCGGAGTCCTAGTCAATTCTGAGTCATGGCCAAGCTGATTTTCCTCCCCAGCTGAGTTCACATTCTATGCAGTTCCCAATCAAGATTGGGTCATCACCGAGCGGGTTCCCATCAATCAAACTCTCGTCCAGTGGGATTTCCCTTCACATGGAGCCAGAATCGAGGGCATACCCAATCAAATGAACCTTCCGTCCGATCAGATTTGCGTTCAATTTGAGCCCCGATTGAACGTCTTCCCAATCAGTTGAACCATCGGTCTGATATGGATTCTTGTTCAATTGGAGCTCTCGGCCAGGAGTGTTGGAAGAATTTTCGTGCAGGCCGTGAACGCAAGATCCCGCGGTGGCTGCAGATGCCTCTCGGTGGCAAAAGTCCGTCAAGATCCCGCGCGAACGGCATTTGACAGCCCGCCGAAGAATTGAGGGTACCGACTAGTAAGTCAATGCCTGGCACCGTCGCGTGCTTCCCACATAAATGGGGAGATTTGGCATCGTCCGGGAAGACGATGAGGAAGGCTGGTCTTGGAGTAGCGTGCGTCCTTCTCCTCCTCACAGGACTTCCCCTTTCCTCTCACTATTCCCTGTTCAATGGTCGATCTATGAGCGACAGATCATCAACAATCTCTTGAACTCATTGTCGTCCGACGATGGTAGGAAGTTTAGCTCTCCCAACAGGATCTTCACACACATACCTTTCAATTAGGAGCCGGGAAACACCAGTATGCCAGTAGAGTTCCCTTCCCCCACCTTCTCGTTCTTCCTCTTCTCCCCTCCTCTCTGAATCTCTTCTCTGAAGAAGGGGGAGACCAGAATTTCAAACGGCAATACTTCTTGTTCTTCCTGGTCTAAGGGGGCTAGGGTGCCTCCTTCTTCCCTTATAAAGGGGAAGAGGTCAATGGGCCCTCCCCCCTTAGTGGGTCAACAAATAACAAGAGGGTCCATAGGGGGGCCTTTATAAACTGGGCCCCAATTACACATAGAAAAGAGGGGGGGGGGGGGGGGGGGGGGGGGGGGGTTAAAAACAAGATAAAATAGGAAAAGGGGCCAAGGAAGGCCCCTTTCCCTTGACGATAAAACGATGAACGGACGAAACACGTCGCCATCAAACGATAACACGTCGTCGACGATCTCCGATGGCGTGCGCCATTAAAATCTTGTATGAAAGCCCTAACATTGTACCATTAGTGGAGTGGTAGCACCCTAGTGCTTAGTTTTAATCCACAACGCAATCAACTTTTATGCTGCGTCAATTCTGCAAACACCCTGTTTTGTAACTAGTGACATTTATAAGAATAGGTTGGATACTTTGATGAACATAATTTGGATGAAGCATGCTATTTAAGAAATGATAAAGTATGATATCTCAAAGTCTATGATATAATACAAGATAAAATCAATTTATTCCTCAACTTATCTACCTTTTATAACAATTATACACATCTTAGTAATGATTATTTCCACTGGTGTTGAAGCAATTGATCTTGATGTCTTTGAGAAAATAAAGGTAAATTATTCAGAGATCAATACCTCTTTTTTTCCACTAATTGTGAGTTCATACATACATACTCATTTCTCTACTTATCTACCTTTTCTAACAGTTATACACATCTTAGTCATGATCATTTCCACTAGTTTTGAAGCAATTGATTTTGATGTCTTCGAGAAAATTGAGGAAAATTATTCAGACATCAATACCCCTTTTTTTCCACTAATTGTGAGTTCATACATACATACTCATTTCTCAACTTATCTACCTTTTCTAACAGTTATACACATCTTAGTCATGATCATTTCCACTAGTTTTGAAGACAATTGATTTTGATGTCTTTGAGAAAATTGAGGAAAATTATTCAGACATCAATACCTCTTTTTTTCCGTTAATTGTGAGCTCATACATACTCTTTTTTTCCATTAATTGTGAGCTCATATATATATACATACTATCCTTCATATCCGTCTCTGAAGAACTCTCCCTGCAAGTGAGCAGCAGGATGCAGCGTTCGCTTCGCCGTCTTCTCTCCAGAGAAATTCTTCAAGGAATCCCATTTATAACTGCTGGATCATGTTCGCGGCGTGGGTTTTCCTCTTCTTCTGAAATCTCAAGCTCGTTTCCCGATCCTCCGACCCCCGACGAGAAAGATGCAAACCACACAATTTCCCAGGCCGCGACATCGATCTCTGTGGATCGATCTGGGTTATTCAATCATACTCGTGCGTGATCTTTATCTCCGATTCTATTTGATTTTTTTCTTTTTTCACATTTAAGGTGCCAGTGTCTAGACTAATTTTTCCGAACTCTTCTTTTGCAGAACACGGTCCCGCATCCGAAGATTCTGAACTTGTCAAGCATCTTAAAAGTATAATCAAGGTCGATTTGAATCTATCTCTCATGCGTTACATCTCTTGTTCATCTGTGATAATCTTTTTTTTTTCTCATAATCGACGTCGCACTGACATTCAATTCTGCTTTACAGTTTCGTGGGGGTCCGATTTCAGTAGCTGAGTACATGTCTGAAGTTCTCACGAACCCTAAATCGGGGTTCTATATCAACCGGGACGTCTTCGGTGCTGGTGGTGATTTTATCACTTCTCCAGAAGTTAGCCAAATGTTTGGAGAGGTAACTAAGTTTCAGTTGGTGATCTCCCTTTTGATTTACCTCTAGGAACTTACATTTTTCATTCGAACCTCTTGGTCCTAGTGTTTTTCTAGAACCTTGCCATGAGCTAAGCTTCTGGGTCAACGATGGCCATGACAAGGGGACAATGATGATGATGATGACGATTATTCATTATTGATTTCCAAGAGCCTTCATCACCGTCATCGTCTTTACACATCGGTTGATGATCAATCATCATTATCATTGTCATCGTCATCATCATCCTCATCTATCGGTTTTCAGGCTAATATCGAGCATTTAATCAAGGCATTGACATTGTCATTTGGTCTCCAAGAAATATCATTGTCCTTCTCGTATGTCATCCATGGGTTTTCAATCATGTCATACAGTTCCAAAGGGCTATCACTGTCACTTTCATTATCGTCATCATTGTCATTGTCATCCATCAGTTTTCTAGACAAGATGAGGCATCTAATCATAACATTCTCATCTGGCATCATCATCCGTCTGTTGAATTTGTCATCATCATTGCTATTCATTCAAGCCAAACATGGATGACAATGATAATGACAAGAAAAATTGGGATGATGACAACGATGATGATGATGTTCACCAACCTTACCATGTTTCATTTTTGACTCATGATTATGATTTTTGACTCATGACTCATGATTATGGATGATAATGTCCACCAGTCCTACCGTTTCATTTTTGGCTCATGATTATGACTTTTGACTCATGATTCATGATTATGGATGATAATGTCCACCAACCCTGCGGGAGAGAATGTTTGGGCAGTCTTTTCTCTTTTTGTCCGTTGTTTATCCTTGAGTAACCCAAGATCAAATTTTAGTTATGCTAATCCTATTCCTTTTGCTTTATCATTCACCTTATTAGATGGTCGGTGTTTGGGCAATGTGTCTTTGGGAACAAATGGGCAGGCCTGAGGAGGTCAACCTAGTGGAGCTCGGCCCTGGGAGAGGAACATTAATGGCTGATCTTCTTCGGGTACTTCTAAATTTGAAGTTCTGCTTCATCCGAGATCCTTTCATTGATGGATTTCAAGCTCGAAAAGTATTATTTAGGTGAAATTTATACCTTTTCCTTGCAGGGATCATCAAAATTTGAAGAATTCACCAAGTCTCTGAGAATTCATCTCGTAGAGTGCAGTCCCACGCTTCGTCAGAGCCAAATTGAAACATTGAAGTGTGATTCAGATCAAAATATCAGCGGATTGGTTGGTTCCCCCATCACGTGGCACAGTTCGTTTGACCAGGTTCCTTCTGGCCGTATGTACCCAATTGGAAAATCCCTTGGCTTTGAAGAATATTTTATTTACAAGTTTTTTTTTATCTTTAGTACCTACTTTCCGGTACCACTCATATTTGTTTAATTTTTTACTCTATTTTATGGGTATGATTAATGTAGTAGTATCTGTACTTGCTTAATTTAGTAGTTTCTACATAATAACTAGAAATTAAATAGGACTGTCCCATTCAATTTAGCTTGTTTTCAACCTTCTTGTGTTTAACAATACAGGCTCTAGATGATCACCAGAAATTTTAGAAGGTTTTTCATTTCCTAAGTTTAACGTCTTCCTGTCTTTGAGTTTGATATGCATTTTTTTTCACATTTTTGCTAAGTTTACAGACCTGATTATCAATTGTCCCTTGCTTAGTCTAATTATTCCAAGTGACATGGGGATTCTATTATTTTTTTCCTCAGGACCCACAATCGTGATTGCGCATGAGTTTTATGATGCACTGCCTATTCATCAATTTCAGGTTTTTTAGTCAAACTCTTGCTGAATCATCTGCCTTGGTGTTTAGTGTTCGCTTATCTCCATTGAGATACTTTATAGTATGAACTTTGCAGAGAACTTCCCGTGGATGGCGCGAGAAGATGGTTGACATTGCAGAAGACTCAACGTAAGGATTCAGTTACCCCATGAAACGGATGCTGAACGTTCATAGCATCCCTCTCTCTCTTTCCCTACCTCTCTCTCTCTCTCTATGTCCCCTTTCCTCCCTCTCTCCCCCTTCTTTCTCCCTCACTACCTCCCTATCTGTCTCTCTCCTCTTCTCTTTCTCTCTCTACCCTACCTCCCTCTATCTCGCTCTACCTAACACCCTCTTTCTCTTCCTCTTTCTGCCCCTCTCTCCCTCCCTCCATACCTCTCACTTTCTCTCCTCTCTCTCCCTCTGTCTCTCTCCCTACCTCCCTCTTTTTCTCTCTCCCCTCTCTCCCCTTCCCTTCCACACTTCCTCTTTCTCTTCCTCTCTCTCCCTCCCTACCTCCCTCTTTTTCTCTTTCCCCCCGCTCTGTCTTTCTCCCTACCTCCCTTTTTTTCTCTTCTTCTCTTTCCCTCTGTCTCTCACCCTACATCCCTCTTTTTCTCTTCTTCTCTCTCCCGACCTCCCTCTTTTTCTCTCCTCCCCCCTCTCCCTCCCCCTTTCCCTCCCTCTCCCCTCCCCCCTCCCCCTCCCGCATTCTCTTCCTCTCTCCCCCTTCCTTCCTCCTTTTCTCTCTCCCCCCTCTCCCTCCCCCCCTTCCTCCCTCTTTCTCTTCCTCTCTCTCCCTCAACTCCCTACCTCCCTCTTTTTCTCTCTCCCCCCCTCTCTCCCTACCTCCCTCTTTCTCTTCCTCTCTCTCTCTCCCGCTTTTTCTCTCTTCCCCCCCTCTCTCTCCCTCCCTACTTCCCTCTTTCACTTCCTAACTCTCCCTGTCTCTCTCCCTACCTCCTCCTTTTTCTCTCCCCCTCTCTCTCCTCCCTCCCTCCCACCTTCTTTCTCTTCCTCTCTCTCTCTCTCTCTCTCCCGCTCTCTCTCCCCCCTCTCTTCCTCCCTACATCTTCTTTCTCTTCCTCTCTCTCCCTCTGTCTCTCTCTCTCCCTCCCTCCCTCTTTTTTCTCTCCCTCTCTCTCCCTCTCTCCCTCCCTCTCCCCCCCTCCCCCTTCTCTTTCTCTTCCTCTCTCTCCCTCTGTCTCTCTCTCTCCCTCCCTACCTCTTCTTTCTCTTCCTCTCTCTCTCGCCCTCCCGACCTTTTCTTTCTCTTCCTCTCTCTCCCTCTGTCTCTCTCCCTACCTCCATCTCTCTTCCTCCCTCCTTATCCCTATCTCCCCCTCTAACCTGCTCCCCCTCTCTCCCTCTTTCTCCCCCCCCTTTTTTCCTTCCTCTCTCCCTCTCTCTCTTCCTCGTTGACCCCTCTTTCTTCCTCTTTCTCTTTTTATATACTTCTCTCCCATCTGTTTTTCCTCTCTATGGCAGCTTCCGCTTTGTTCTTTCTCCGCAGCCCACCCCGGCCACTCTCTACCTGATGAGACGGCTCAAGTGGGCAGCTGCTGAGGAATTTGCACAGATGGATCACATTGAAGTCTGTCCTCAGGCAATGGAGCTGACAGAGACCATCTCTAAGAGGCTCGGTGTCGACGGCGGAGGAGCCCTCATAGTAGACTATGGTCAAAATAGCTTAGTCTCGGACAGTCTCCAGGTTTGAATAAGTTCACGTTCTGCAACACTTATGGTACAAGTTAATAATACGCCAAAGAAATAGGATGCTAACTGTACCTATCTGCAGGCCATCCGGCAGCACAAATTTGTTGGAGTTCTTGATGATCCCGGGTCAGCCGATCTGAGCGCTTACGTTGATTTTGCCATGATCCAGCGGTCTGCTGAAGAAGCTTCCGGTACTCTCCTCCCATATCTCTCTCTCTTATCCACCCCATTTGTTTCTCTCTCTTTCTTGCTTTCTTAAGATTCATTGTTTTTAAATCTCTCTTGCCCATCAATCTTTCACTCCTTTCAAGTGTGGTATCCCCTATTTCCCTTGTTAGTTCCCTCTATTTTCCCCCTTGTTCTCCCTCTCATTCCCTGTCTCTCTCTCTTTCTTTGTCTCCAATCTCCAGGTGTTTCCTTCCCTCTTTCTCTCTCTCTCTCTCCAACCTTCCTCTATTTCCTTCTCTCTTATTCTCTTTTTCTGTCTCACCCATTTATCTTTCTGCCTACTCTCTTACTTTTTTACAGTGCATTCTGTGGCCCCCCATTTAATTTCGTCATTCTCTTTTTTTCTCTCGTACCTATTTATCTTTGCCCTCTCATTTGAATATCTCTCTTCTACTCTCTTACACTCGTAAATTTCATTCTCTGTACCCCCCTCTCAATCTCTCTCCCCTCCTACTCGCATCTGTTTCTCTCTCTCTTCTTTTTATCTGTCTTCAGTGCACCCTCAGCTACCAATGTTATCCTCTTTCTCTCTGTGTGCGTTTCTATTTCTTCTTCTTTTCTTGGTCCTCTCTTTTGGCAAAGATCAAACCCATGGGAAGTGAGTTTCTTGGTATGGTTCAGATCTGGTTACGGTTCATGGGCCTATATCCCAGTCCCAGTTCTTGGGCTCTCTGGGGATAAATTTTCGGGCCGAGGCGTTGCTACAGAGCTGCACTGAGCAGCAAGCAGAGGCTCTTCAGGCCGGCTACTGGCGTCTCGTCGGAGATGGAGAGGCTCCCTTCTGGGATGGCCCCGCCGAGCTTACCCCCATTGGCATGGGATCCCGTTACCTTGCCATGGCTATTGTCAACAAGAAGCATGGCTCCCCAATTCCTTTCCAATGACTCTTCTATCTTCTCATTCTCTTGGATAATACCACTAGGTATGTGTTGGTCGTCTTTTCCTTGACCTCCATCCTGTGGGCACATACTACCTTCTAATACTTTCTTCGGCTTATTTGATCTACTGTTCCTTCTGAATGATGAGATTCAACATACTTTTCATGATATGTGCTGTGATCTACATTACAGGCTGACGATTTGTGCTCAATAAGAAGAAACTTCTTATTAATGATCAAGAAATTCAATAATCATGTAATGTTAGTTCACGTATCATTTCATACAGTGATGTAACTGTTTATTTGATGAATCAAGGACTGATAGTAGAAGATGAAAAGGCCATTTTGAAGGTAAGGACTCAGTTGGTCAAAAGTCAGCAGCTACAAAAATAGAGTCACTAAGCCAATGGATACTGAGCACCCAGTAAAATTTAATACTTATTTAAGTCACTTAAAATACCATGGGCCAATCACGAACAATGCAAACTTGAGGTTAATGTCTAATTAGCATTAGTTAACTCATTCGAACATAGTCAAAAGTCAAGAAACTGTCAATTTGTTTGACCTAACTCTAGGTCGTGAGACGAATAGGGAGAGGACAGAACAGAACAAAAACAATAATAACTTCTATCTTTAATGTCGTCCCCTGTACCCTTCTATAAGAGGTACACGGATTGGGTACAATTATTGGGTCCATTACACATTACACGGATTGGGCCCATTACTCACTAAGTAAACAATAAAAGAAAACTAAGACTCTCCAGTTAACAGAAACACAATTCTGAGATTAAATGCATGATTATTTTTTTAATATCTCAAGAGTTTTGTGTATTTTAGTGAAACTTTTTATTCCCTCACATCTTAAGGAAGAGCTAAATCAATGAAATCATTCAATGGTAAACAACTTTGAGCCATTTGAACAATAAGAGTATTTTAGGCACCTTTTTAAAACTCTCGATCATGAGATGAGTCATGTTTCTAACACAATTATGAACGAGTTTATGTAACTTGAGGATACTAGTCACTATTATTTTTGGTCCTTTCTGTTCTTTCGATTCTTATCCACTATTGGTGAGGTCAAACAGAATGTGAAGTCAAATCCACTCTAAGCTGACAAGTATCTACACCAAAACTTACAGTCCATGAGAAAAAAGGAGAATAAAAAATTTTAAGACCAATTCCGTTGCAAAATAATTTGAGCTTTGTGCTCCTTGAATTCATCAGTTGTTCTAGTAAATCTTTTTAAGTTGGCTTGCGACTGGCTGAATGAGTTCATGTGAATCTCTTTTTTAACATCTCTTTCCACCACTTGAGAATTCAAGTTGTTCTTGTGTTTTTTCCTTGGTTTTATTGAGTTCCACTGATCATCCAGAACTACATTAATGTGTAGAGTCTATAAAAGAAAGAAAGTTTTTCCCAAAACATCATGAAGACAAATATAACTTGATCTTTGGAAATACAGGCCAAGGGTCTCAACTCAGTTCAAGGAAAGCAGAGGTTGTTGGATTCTCATGATTGAATACTTGAAAACCATTTTGAATGCAGCATAAGATAGGTGGCCAATTCATGATTGATCTATAAAACAAAATAATCTCATTACATTGAGAAGAACTTTTTTTGGCCTTGTCTTTCTCCTTCAGAGAGTCTCTTAAAGCTGGTCACATTCTCGGCCTCTATATTTATCCACAAGATCATATGTGAGCCATGAACATTTGTGTATTTAAGATGATGGTTCAATTAGGGGATAGGTTGACTTCCAAATCCCTGCCTTCATGGTCAACATCAATCAAAACCCACCGTCCCTCCTCTTTAAGTTATTCTTAAAACTTTTCTTGAGGCCAACTCAGACAGTAGAATGATATTTTTCCCATTATTCTTCATGAATTCAAAATACATTTTCCCATCGCGTTGAGAAACTCGGCTGGCCAGTTCTCCGCACCCTCTGTACTCTTGCGCCCGACGGCCCCACGAGTGGTGTCGCATAGAACACTAGATGCGGGAGTGCACGACATTCCATCCAGACGTTGTAGCCTTTGCAGAGCTCCAAGATGATACCTGATGAGCACAAACATAGCACTTTCTCTACGCATCACTAACTGGTGGGTACACGAGCGAGTTATTGGCACAGGAGGTCTCCACGGCAACATGCAACAATATCACTATTGTATCTTTTTCCTTTGTGTCGTGGGCATGGGCAAGTAGGGTACGTGTGTAATTGGGATATTTACGCTTGCTCCACGCATATAAACTCTTCTAAACATTCAGCCTTACATATAAAAAATACACTTGAGTGTCATTTAGGGCATGGTTGGATCAGTCTACGAGCACTACCCTTGGGTTGGTCATACCAGGCACCATGTTTTTGCCAATAAAAAAAAAACTTTAGTGAAGTCTAAAGAATATATATAGTTGAATAGCAGCAGAGACATATGATTAATAGAGAAGCCTAAAGAACATAGTATTTCTCTCTTATTGGTCGTAAATGTTTTTTTAATTTCATTTTACATATGATTAAAAGATGCCAAGTCTGGAATCGACATGGGATAAGTTTTTACTTCTCCGCGGTCACAGCGGACCGCGAAGTTCCTTTCCGTCGGTTTCGGCCAACTCGCACTAGGGGAAGAACAGCGTCGAAGATCCTCCGATCTGAGCTCAGATCTCTTCTCTTCGGTTTCATGGGCTCCTTCGATCTATACAAGATTACGTATTCGAAGTTTTTGAGCTTTCCTGCTGTTTAAGGTGGTGATTCGAAGCTTTAAAATCGTGAATTTCGTCCTTTGATCTCTTTGTCGATGAAGAGTGAATGACAACCCGTCCTCTGCTCATTTTTCAGATCTGGGTTTTAATAATTTTTATGGGTAATCATGGAATAATCCATTAGGGTGTCTCCGCCGTTCAGGTGACTTGCTTGATCTTCTTACCGGAGGTTTCGGATATGTTCTGGAGAAAAAAAGAGAAGGATTCCCCGGATCAAACTGGGGGGTCTCCCTGTGGCCATGTTCGGGTTCTCGTCGTTGGCGATGCAGGTACTTTCAAGAATTATTCTTTGCATTCTACTATTCCCCAATTATGTTAAATTCTAAAAACTTACGATATGAGGGACTCACGGAAGTATTTTCTGTTTAAATTTAGAGGGATCATTTGAATGTGTTGCGGTCTGTAGACTTGGAATCTGTTAAATTTTTGGCTTAATGATTAGTTTATCATGAAATGTCTTTTCATTTGATTCTCCATCTGAAAAGCTCAAGTCACGTACAGATGGAATAATGGATCATGTTCTTATCCTAAGAACGCTGAATATTTGTTTGTCAGTCAATGTAGCAAATCTTTATTCCCTTCTCGTTGCTATCATTCATGCCTTATTTACCTAGACTATATGTAATGTCGAATTCTATATTTCTTTTATTTTTATTCTGATTTTTTCGAATTGCTTCATCTCTTATCCAGCTTCTCTCCTTATTCGATCCTCAGCGATTACAATACTGACAACTTGTCTAATGTTGATCAGGGGTTGGTAAGACATCCCTCATTCATTTAATTGTCAAAGGTTCGGCCACTACTCGCCCACCTCAAACAGTTGGCTGCGCTGTCGGCGTAAAGGTAAAGAATTATGCTTCTTCGTCATCAAACATGGAGGTCTCATCATGTTGAGGAATACCTTTTTCTTATTGATTGTTAATCTTTGTCATTCGCAGCATATCACTTATGGAAGATCCAACAGCTCTTCCAACAGTATAAAAAATGATTCTGAGAGAGAATTCTTTGTGGAACTTTGGGATATTGCGGGACATGAGAGATACAAAAAGTGTAGATCCATCTTCTATTCACAGATCAATGGTAAAGTTTCTTTGATTCGATTTCAAAATTTTCACAATTCTCTTTAATCAGTTTTTTTCCATTCATATGTTTATAAATACGGTTGCTTTCTCATTCCAAAATCAAAATATACTGAAATATTCTTGGTTTAAAACATATCCCTTTGAAAATGCTTTGAAAAAGAAATCTCTTACTTCGAACCATAGCTCAATTGAAAATGATGGAGGAATCCTTTCGATTGTATTGAAACTGAGAGCAGGAAAGAGATAACAGTTATTATCTACACTATCTCATCTCTCTCTTACATCTCTCTCTTATCTAACAGTTATTGTCTCATCTCTCTCTTGCTCTCCTATCTCTTTCTTCACTCTCATTAATCCGATGGTATGGTCCAAAATTTGTTCTGGATCTTAGCAGATTGCAAGAACTATCGCTTAATCCTCGATTTTGTTTTCAAACCAATTCCACAGTTGCTTGTTTACCCTACTTAAGGAAGGTAATGTAAAGTTAAGTAAAAAGTAACATAAAGACAAATGATTCAAATACCCTTTACCATGTTAAGGATCCTAACACAATTCCCTTTGTTTCCAGGGGTTATATTCGTGCACGATCTTTCGCAGAGGAGAACCAAGGGAAACCTGCATAAGTGGGCACTGGAGATTGCAGAGGGGGGCACTTTCTCTGCACCGTTGAGCTCTGGTGGTCCCGGTGGGCTCCCGGTTCCATTCCTTGTCATCAGCAACAAGACAGACATTGCTGCCCCAGCTGCCGGCCGTGGTAGCAGTGGCAACCTTGTCGATGCCGCCCGCTTCTGGGTCGAAAGGCAGGGCCTCCTTCCCCCTACAGAAGAAATTCCACTCTCTGACTCATTCCCTGGAGGCACACCTCTCATCTCGGTAACAAATTTTCAATCCCTTCGCCACACTATCATCTCTATTATTGTCCAGGTCATGTCATCATCATCATCATCTCATCTGCCATAATCATTGTACACAACCATCATCATCATTATCATCATCATCATTTTCTTCTTCTTCAGTATTGTGAAGAACAAGGATACATTTCTTGATTAACCATAATACCATACATCTGGTCAATATGATGGAAAGAGGAGAGAGAGATAGAGAAGAAAGAGAAGAGATATTCCGTATGGGCCTTGGCCCATGTACAGTAAGTACATGCAACAAACATGATCATGACCATTGTAAATATCACATTCTTAACCTGCCTTCTTTGGAATGTTCTTTGTCATCTTATCTAATCACATTTTCATCATTCGCCGTTAGCTTCATCATCTTCAACAATGATCTTGATGCTGGTCACTACCCCAAATTTCGAAACCATATCCCTTATTGGTGTGGCCTTCTTCACCACAGTCGTCACCATCGTCATCCGCAGCAGAAGCTTCATCATCATAAATACTACCCCAATTCTACAACTATGATCATGACCATGATAAAGGTCACACTCTTCACCTGGCTTTTCCTCATCATCTTCTTTATCTTAATTAGTTCATTCTCATTCTCATCATTTATGATCATCGATGATATTGATGCTGGTGGCCACCCTGAAACCTTGACATTATAATCCGCATTATCAAGGCCTTCTTCACCTCTGTTACCATGATCATCGGCATTAAGGTTGAATGCATTGTACTATCATTTTTTCTCTGGACAGGCAGCCAAGGAAGGCAGATTCGACAAGGAGGCCATAGTGAAGTTCTTCCGCTTGGCAAGTTTTTCTTCTTTACATTAATATCATAGTTCTTATTTCAGCACTGTTCATCTATTTGCTCATATGTTTTAATTTACCAGTTGATTAGGAGGAGATATTTCCCGGAGGAGCAGCCGGGGCTAAGTCCCTGGTCTCTGAGCCAGGCCGCCAGCTCCATCCTCCTATCTAGCGAGATCTCAAGTGCAGATGACCAGTCTCTCCGATTCAAAAGGTATAATCAAAGTTTCTTAAAAAGAAATACTCAATTAGAATTTAACACCTCATTGTGATAGATTGGGGGAGGAGGATTACCGGCACAATGGGCTTGCACCGCTGCCAGCTCAGCGGAATCTCACGCCTCCAACTACCATGTACCCACAGCAGCCAGTGGCCACACCAGATGAGGGTTATGGGTTCCAAAGATATGCAGGGCACAGGGCTGCTGAGACCGGAGGCACTGGCAGAATAAAACGGGCCGATATCAACGTCTGAATGATGATCTTGTAGCCCCATTCGGACATAAATTTTTTCATTTTATGTATAGTGGAATGATTGATGTGCCTCATTGGCTTCATGATCTACCCTTTTCTTGAGACTAGATTTCTCTCCCAATAAGTTCATGTCCCTGCAGCAGAAGAGTTCAGATGTTGGATAAATTCCTTTCTCTCCTCTCAAGGTTAAACATTTTCTGCAACCAATGAAAATAAAACAAGTACAGGAGTGTCTCCTACTTCATTCTTATGCATAGTGTGAAAGTATTTGTTATCTTGGTAAAATTTCAAAAAAGGTTTGAACACAGTGTCTGTTGTCCATAGTACATCATAGATAGTAGAACTACTGTTGTCCATGGAATCATAATGACACATAAAATAACTAAAGTGAACATTATAAAGTTGGATTATGGTGACATCAAACTTATGTTACTCAATAAATGTGTTCCTATACCACAAAATTTACATTATTACCAGGACTGCATGAAGATAAATGTGTTCCTATACCATAAAAGTTCCATTAATACTAGAATAAAATCTTACCTTAAACGTCAAAGTAACAATTAGATTAAAAATGGATGAATACATCTGACATTTCTGAATTTAATTAAAAATGCTCCAAAAACTATTGCACTAATACAAGAACGTTTAAATTTTTTAAATATAAATATTTTTCTTACAATATTTAGATTTTTGGGGGACTAAAAAGGATAGAAATTGTTGTTGTGTATGGTTTTTTATTTCCCTTCTACAAAAAGTTAACTAATAATTCTAGGTAGCAACACCAGTTTTATACTGATAGGTTGTACTCCTACCCCATTTTTACACTTATATCATGTTATGTCTTCCCACCTGCTGTAATAAAATACCATTACAGAAATTTCTTAAGAGACAAAAAATACATGTATCTCGTAAAGCTGTTGTTTAACTGGGTAAGTAATTTATGATGTAGAATATGAACAATTATGGTGGATTTCATGGTTTTCCTTGAAGATATTTTTCAATTCCGATCATATTCTACTTATTTTATTATATTTATCTTCATGCAGTCCTTCAAGTTAATAGATAAATACGTATTTATTGTGCATGTCTGGGACACGCTGAAGTCTCTAAATGGTCCCATACTTTGGTTTCGAATGGTCTATTTAAGTTGACTTGATTTTTTTCATTATGCCCTCATTCATTGTTCTGATGAATTGATTTTTTTCATTATTTAAAGTTTAAAGTGCATCTATTTTATATTATATCATAAATAATATATAGTAAAATAATATCTAACACAATTTTTTTTTCTAGAAGTCCTATTTTACTTAGGGCTTTTTTTTCCTCAATCCAAACTGTGTGACACAGGGGTTTCACTTATTTGCTCCCATTGTCTTTCTTAAAGTCCTATTTTAAATAGAAATAAGAAAACTAAAGAAATTATTTTTAAACAATTTCTCACTTTCCTCTTTTGGCATTATTTGTTAAGAAGTTAATATCATTTTTATCTTACATCCTTTATCATAAAATCCAGCTTAATAAAACGTTTTTTGACTATTTATTTAGTATGTTGGAGACTGTTTATGTCCTTTATATTTTATACAAAGAATGTTTCTATGGACCTTCTTGATTTTTATCCAAAAAAATAGTCTTAAGATGTTTCGCAATCCCCTTATCATTTTGATAATTATTTTTTATGGTACAATTATACTCTTATGTGTCTTTTTTATTTCCTTAACAAATTAACTCTAAATTAACTAACAAAAATCCATCTTTCACTATATCTCTTCACTATTTTAATGGTGTCTGGATTCATGTATATATATCATTATTGAATGCACTTGATTGAAGTTGTTACATCTCCCCCTCCTAAGAAGACTTCACACACTTTTTGGATATTTATACTCATATATTACTATAAACTATTTTGTTGTGTTTGTTTATTTCAACCAGTACATAATTTCTATATAATCAAATCTGTTACATTCAATTTATTGAATTTATTTTCAATCTGGTTGCCTACCCATAAGTCTATAAATCTCTGATTATAATATGCTTCTCATGTTTTTATTGCACTTTATTTTTTGTTATTGATTATACATGTATATCCTAGTATTACAAAACAAGAAAAAATATATTCCGTATCTTGCTATGTGAGGCGCCGCCATGTCAGAATTGTTAAATAATGACATTAAAGTTTTTTCTCTTTTCTTCACCTCATGTAGACATGTTGCTCTCAGAGCCCATGACTGCAGAAGTTAAGGAGATCACACCAATCATTAAATAATCGAAGATTGGATATTTCATATGTCAATAGAAAAGGAGGAAGCATTAGCACCGATGATGAGAAATAATGGACGGTTAGGATTGCTCCAACTTCAAAGCTTGATTTTTGACAATCCAAATGTCCAGTTGAGCTAAAATGTTGAGGGATGCTTCATATTCACTCCTCTTTCCATCCATACCATCTCATCAATAAATAGAGGTGTGGACCCTTGTCAAGTTCATCCTTAACCTTGCTTCCTACTCATGCATGCTGATTGAAAGATAGTGAGTTTTTGAGATACATCAAACCTGTTATTAGTGTGTGGGTTGTGTGGAAAGAGGTAACAGAGAAGAGGGGAAGCTTACCTGCACTTGCAAGTTGCAAGACACCGTGGTCCTGGCAAAACGTAAGGATATATGGTAAGTATCAGCGCCGTGTAGTTCTTTCTTAATATCATTGTTAGATTAGGTTGTCTTCAATGTCACATCCTACTATCCAATCGTGCCTGTACACTCTTTAATCATGTATAATAATTTTCTCATCATCGTCTTGTTGTGAACTTACTCAGCATTTACCTTATACAATTAGTACTTTACCTCACTCCCCTGCATTCCTCGTGTGATCGTCACTTCATTCCTCGCTCTCGCTCGAATTTCTCACATCTTAATCTACTATCATCATCTTAATTAACAACACTACTTATCATTGCCTCACCTCGCATTTTCTCCTACCTTGCCTCTATATTGTATACGTATATTATATAATCGCAATAATCAACTATTTAGGAATATTAAATTTTTAATCACCATTCCCCATGGAGATAATATGTGCTCATTACTAGCTAAAATTACTATGTGAGTACAGGCTTATATTTTTATTGAATAATCACAAAAATAACAAAAAAAAATTAAAACCATAATTTTTGAACATGTCAATTGTCATCGTTGTTTGGGAATGGTAACCAGTAAGGACTTTTTTACTTTATTTAGTGATTTTTTCACATTTACTAATCTTTTTTTAGAAGTGCAATCAACTACAGGAAGCAATGAAAGATACGAAGCGAATGTCATATTCTAGTTTTTGTCTTTACGTTTGCTTGAATATATATCATCACGAATGGTAGACGATCACTTAAGAAAAATGAAGATGAAGGAGATTGAGGGGAGACTTTAAGTAATAGGATCATCCTGAAGATTATATTATAAATGAAATTGTAAGAAACAAATGATGAATATTAAATGAATATTCGTCTCCCTAGGATATAATCCACTTACTAAAATCAATGTTCCCATGGATGAGGGATCAAATTTCAAAATTTTTCCTCATATGATTCAATATCTCCCTAACTTTCATGATTTATCTGAGGAGGAGCCGTATAAAATTTTAAGAATTTACTCTGATTTGTCAAACATTTCACTTCTGTAATCTTACAGATGCGATTATAAAAATTTGATTTTTTCCCTTCAATCTTAGGGATTGTGCTAGAAGTTGGTTTACATTTTTATTTGTGAACTTAGTGTTGTGAAGGGAATGGAAATTTCCTTCGTTAAAAAAAATATTTTTTTTGGAAAAGTAAATTCATGTCGACAAGCGATAAGAGAATTTTTCAATGGCCCGATGAATCCCTAAGGAAGCACGGGAAAAATTAAAAGAGTTGACCCACAAATGTCAACTCTAGGGATAAAAGATTGGGAAATTGTTCAAACTATTTATGCATGATTAAGAAATTCCCTTTTCTCATCACTCGCCTCTGTGTTTAAGAATATTAAATCCTTAGTCACTTTTCCACCAAGATACATCCATATTCATCTCTAGCAAAAATGAATCAATGAGTACATGTTTATATTTTTATTCAATAATCTCAAAAATGACGAATTAAACCCCAATTGTTTATCTTATCAGTCAACATGTGACATCCCATGCTGCACCACATGTTACAAACAGTAAAATGAATTTATAAATACATTTCATAAAACCTATCTATTGAAAACTACTGTGCACAGAAATCTCTCAGCCAGTAAACACTTCTATAATGAAATGATGAATCCACATGAATAGTTCTGGTATCAACCATCCACATCTAATGATGATGTTTTATTAATAAAATTTGAGGTTTTTTAAGTTTTCATCAATAGTTTATTTAAACAATCATATTTACATAAGACCTGAAATGTTAAAAATATGACTAGATAGTGATGAGCAAGGTTCATCTCCAGAGGAAAACTTAAGGGATTAATATTTTTAAAATGGTTATTAGGGCATGAGAAGGTACATTTTAGTACATAATAAAAAATAAATATGAATAATGGAAATGTGAGAAGATAAATAGATAAATATGTATATTAAATGATTGGCGGAATAGAGCAGGATATAAAGATCATAGATAGTGGGATAACATGGATCAGACATGGGTGTGATGGATAAAATAGATTTGGATTGAGGAGATATTTGAAATAGAAGGATCTAGACTAAGGGTATTGAGAGCCAATGTAAGTGATAGTAACTCACCTTAAATCCTTATATTCTTCTTGGATCAAGGAAATTTGGTGTTGTAGGAGAGCTCCAACAGTTTTTTGTCTGTCTTCAAACTTCAATCAATGATGAGAATATCAAGAAATATCACTCGATTATTAATCACCTATTTCATTCAGCCTACCAATGCAAGACCAGTTCAAAGATAGTTATATGTCTGAGGGTACACATCTGTAGAGGAGAGAGAGAGAGAGAGGGCTGTCCGAAAACTTTCATCCCAAAACTCCTCAATCATTCTCCATTTGGATGAATAAGTGCCACTATTTTTACCCCTCCTTTGTTGATCCACATTCTAATAGCCATTTTTTTAGCATAATCATCCTATTTATCAAATATTTTACTTTTAAGTGGCTTGTTGATGTCGGACGTCATCAAGGACGTTGTCTAGTCGGCACAGAGTATGATGGTTCGGTACCGATAATAGGTAATGGTATCGAATGTTGACGGTGTCATCGTTCGACGGATAAAACCCTAACGGTTGATGTGACTACGATGCAACGATTGTCCTATGTGTCTTACATGCAGGCTCCGAGTCGAGGGAGGCGCCAAGCTCTAAGCTTGGTCTGAGTCGTCGGGTGACGGCAACGGGGATCAATCAAACCTTGTCGGAGTGACGAAGGCTTCTACGGCCGAACGGAATCAATCCGTAGGGCTCACACGTAACGGACGGACTCGTCTGAACTGGTAAGACGCTCATTTTCTCTCAATTCTTTCCTCTCTCACCTACCTAGCCCGAGCGTGGTGGAATCAAGACAAAAGTATACTGCATAAGGTAAAATAACACGTGGTGGAGAGAGGGTGTACCTCGTCGTCAGGCGGCTCGTCGAGTTGTCGGGCTCCGACCTGTTCTGTAACGATCTTATCAGGCGAGAACTTGTTGACAGTGGTCCGTGAAAATCAACGGTGGGATTCCCATATCGGCCAAGAATCCGCCAAACTGATGCCAAAAGTCGGCGTCCAGATTCGATAGAGAATCGATCTAGGCGACAACGGTGGCTTCCGCCAAGTTATCGCCCAAATTTGATGCCCAATTCGACCAGGAATCGAACCGAGTGGCGGTGGTGGCGGCTGCCACAAATCGACATCCAAAATTGACCGTGAACTGATCTAGGCAGCGGCGGTGATTACTGCCAAGTTGATCCCCAAATTTGATGCCCAATTCGATCGGGAATCGAACCGAGCGACGGCAGTGGCGTCCGCTAATTATTTCCCCAAACTTGATGTCCAAATTTACAGGGGAAGAGGATTACCGAAGGATTTACGCCCCAAGCGCCAATGGAGGCACCTTACCGTCGGCCGAGGGCAATAGATGCCGGGGTGAGTCAACTGGTTGTCACAAGCTCGCGGTGCTGTCCATGGGGGGTTGAATCCTCTCGTGCGAACAATGGTGAGCCATCGTAGGGCCAGTCCAATGGAGAAGTTTTGGAGGAAGGGGAGGGCGAGAAAACCGTCAGCCTGAGGCACCTTGAATGGCGAGCCAAACTCTCACAACTCCTCTTTCTACTTCTTCTTCCTTCCGGCCTCCTCTTCCCTTCTTCCAATGCGGGAGGGGGAGACCTGTCTTCCTTGGTGAAAATTCAACTCAATTTCAAAGAAAACAAATCTGAGGTCTTAGGGCGCCCACTCTTCCCTTATGAAGGGAAGTCAATTGGGCCCCTTATTAGGTCAACAAAGAGAGGAAATTGGGGTCCATTAGGGGCCCTTATAGAATGGGCCCCCCATTACACATAGAAGGGTAAAATTAAAAATTAAAAATTAAAAATTAAAAGAAAGAAAAAAAAGGGGGAAAGGACTAGAGGCCCCTTCCCATGGCGACGAAAACGCGGGCACGGGACGCGTCCAGTGCGACAAAAACAGGACGAATACGAAGAAAACACAAAATATGACTAAAAGAAAAAATGATGAAATCAAACTATGATAATCGAGCATTTTCACCTGGCTGTCGACAACGGTGGCAGGCGGCGTGGATGACATCATCGATGATCCTTGATGGTGTGCGCCATCACTTCTGATGCATGTCTAGTCATTGAAAATGCTTCCCCGACTTGTCCAAAATTGGGGCCAAGATTGACACAGAAACTTGTGTATTACTGGAAGGAAAAATGCACTATGCATGCTTTGATGCATGCATAGTGACAGTATCAATTTTCTGCATCTTTTTTCCAACTATATGTGTACCCCTAACCCCTACACAAGTACCTGAAATAAAACTAAGATAATTAGCAACTTGCATCACATTTAATACTTTTTTCCTTATTTAAATATTTGCATTGGCACATGTATATGTACGTGTTGGCCTCATGTGTGCATTTATTATAATTTAATCGAGAGATTTTATTATGTCATTATACCTGTCCACATCTTGTCACATCTACTGATAATTTAATCTCAGATTTTCTCTCACTATCAGACGTCCTTACACACCAAAAGATGAAAAAAAATAATTTATAATTGGGATACTATGGTAACGCAAAAGACTATACAACAATACCACATTTTGTGATGATTGAGGAAGCCAATAATTGCACTCAATGCCAAACATTTGGATTGTTACACATGTCACAATATACTAGATTTTGGAAAAACACGTAAAACCATATAAAATATTTAAATAATTTCATAAATATTATTCTAAGATATAAAATTAATATCTCTATGAAACCAATGTCATAAAATCAAATAAAAACTCAAAATCCAGAAAATAAGAAAATATTAATAAAAATATATCTAATCATCTGAAGCCTGATAACATGAATCTGTGTTCGTTTTGATGCAACTAAATATCTAAACGCGTCTATAATAATGTAATGATTATTGTTTTATTATTATTGTATCATGATATTTTTATGTCTTTCAGTATCATATTAAAAATGTATAGGATGTACATTTATAAGTAAGAAATATAATTGTGTTATAATCATTATTAATGTAATGTCTATCATTTTATTATCGGACTTGATTAACCTCACTTGTGACTAATTTTAAATATAATTTATGGCTATGAATTCTGAAAAAAGATGTGGAGTGTGTGATTGGCTTCAAAGGTAGATAATTTCATCATTTGTTTGGGATATCAATATTGTTGTACACTTGTGATATGACAAATATCATAATACCATGCTTTTGGGTTTCATGTATCAATTATTTCATTTGATTTAACAAAAAATAATTTTAGGTTTAATCCTACTCTAGTTCTAGAAAATGGCAAGTGTGTGTTGAATCGAAGGGGGAATCACAGGTTGACTTTTTGATATTTGTGGAGATCAAGTGACTTAAATTTTGGATAACTATAATAAACATGAGGATAATATTTTATGATAAATCATACATGGAAGAGGGGAAGGAATATGAGACTGAGGGTTTGTAAGGAATAAAATAAAATAAATAAGTTAAGGTGATTAAGGGAAAATTAAATTATATATATTAGGGTTAATGAAACAAAAAATAATAATATTAAAGGTGATAAATTATACGATAATTGAAGATAAATCTTCAGTGAATTTTATCACATGCTTATGTATTAGATTAATATTCAAAGTGTATTATGCTAGGTCAACCCAATTTCAATTGGTTCAGCATTGGTTTTGGAGCTATGATTGAGGAGAGCTTAAATGATTCTCCTAATGGAAGACTTGAAATGGAATCTTAGAAACACTTAGGACTTGGTGGTTGAATCAAATTTCTCAGTTTCTCAAGCAAGATTGGATATGCAATTTTACATTTCCTCAAAGGCAACAAGCTGGGCAGTTCATGTGTCCAACCTTTTACACTTGATGACCCCCATTTTTAATTGATGATTATGTCATTCAGATTACATCGAAAGTAGATAGGAACCAATGGGAGAAGGGAGAATAAGGGGGCACACCTGGAAAATTTCTTCCCTTGGTAAATTTTGTTTGGGGCCTTATTATTTTTACATTTAACGGAAATGTTTCATCAAAATACCTAAGCATTATCTTCCACCATCCAAAATATCATTTGTGTGTGACACTCTAGGATCATGTATCAGTCAAGCTGGCAGCTTCAATAGCCCAATTGTGCAAGAAATTACATGTGTGGCCTAAAACCTAATCGCACGAGGTGTAGCTTGGCATCCCACCGACCGAAAGCTTTACAGATGAATTGGGCTAAATCAAATTTTTATTAATTAATAAGTATGTGCTATAGACAATTAATAAGAGCATCTCAATAAAGGCTATCAGGCCATCAAAGTTGTTAACTAAATTGATACATGGGCTTAGAGGGCCACACATAGAGGTGATTTTTCTGTTTCATATATATCTTAGATTTGATATTCCTCTAAGCAATCAATCTCAGATAGAGCCTATGGATGCCTCAAATCCTAAAATTGTCTTGATTTGACAGGTTTCATACATGGAGACTTGTCTTGTGAATGGCACATCAGTATATTTTCTCTTTAGGTACAACAAAATCAAATCATATGTCCCATCATTTATAGGACTATTAGAGCATTTATTTCAAATAAAAAGATGAAATGGTACCGTGGGACCATGTCTCATCCTGTCTAATCTTATTCATTGAATTCGTTTTTATTGGGAAGTATAACCCTATGAATTTGAAAATAACATTATGCTAGCTTATGATTAGCCATTATGACATATCAATTTGTGGTGCCTTAATATTGCATTTTATTAATAACCAACGTCCATCCTTACTGTCTCTACAACAATGGCTATATTATTAGCCCATTGTATCATACAAGTATGATTTGATAGTGATGTTATCTTTAGGTACTTCGATTTCCATCTCCAGTATCCTTTGACAAGTAATATGTTACCACATATGTTTAATGAATAAGAACAGTGGTTGATGTATATATCTCATGAGAATTCATTGGTTATATTGAAGGACTTCATTATAAACAACACAATATAATACAAAAAAATATTTTTTATTATATTAAATGAGACATAAATTGTGATTGGCTGGAAGGACACATAGTATCCATTACTGTTGACGTCTGAATGGGCATGGGGGGGGTGAAAATGACATCCTGACTGAAGGCCTTGGTACAATCTGAAAAATATTGTGAGAAAATGGCCTTGGTCCAAACTGGATATGTGATTTATCAGTTCTTCAAGGTAGACATATTGAAATTCTCAAGTGTGTAGCCTCTAGACGTATTGGCAGTTTATAATCCCATGAATATGAACTTTTCGATCATAGTCAAAGTAAAACTATTCATCAACAAGATGGCTTTGGTGTCTCAAATCTAAGGACCACTCACATAACTTGAAATGAATCCACTTGATTGACATTCTAGTTAAATTCCATTAATGGATTCAAACGGATTAGTTCAGTGAATTATTTCACCTAAAGAAGACTCACTATCTATCATTTGTATCTCTACATCAAAGGCAATGAGATCGGCCATATGCATCCTATGACTGACATTCGATATTGGAATTTTATCTGATTTTTTTGAGTTCAATATAAGCATAAATGTGCATCAAATGAATAGATATTGTAACAATAAATGTTCAAAACAATATGGAAGGTGTGACTGTATTTCTGATCACATATAAATTCATGAACTTAATCCAATGCCCCTTGTTTCTCGTTGAAGTGTTGGAAAGCTTTTCATTTTCAATGTAGTTTGTTCGTATCCCCAAAGAAAATGTCTCAAGCAAAATGTAGACAATGGAGCTAATTTCATAGGATGGTGAATGATCACTTCATGATGGATTCACATATTCCATGCGATGCTCATGTGATGAATTTTTTTTTGGTTGAAACTGCCTTGAGGCCATTTCATGTTGTAGTGATACTACTTTCAAGTTTCACAAACATGAAATTTGAAAGTACAAAAGGGTTTGGCACATTGATCTTATCTGTGTAGGAGAAGAGGAAAGAGAGAGAGAGAGAGAGAGAGAGAGAGAGAGAGATGGACTGAGCGTGTTTGAAAGAGAGAGAGAATCTGTGGAAAAGAAGAGTAACTTTCTTCACTTTTATGATAATTTAATATTATTTAAACGATTGATTTCTTTTTTGTTCCCTCGGTAGTAAAGCATAGAAAATAGTTATCTCTCAGTATTATCAATATTTTTTTATTATCTTTTTAGTGTCAATTAAATGTCATTATAATCAGTTGAGTAGGTACCATGTTATGCATTGTATTTGGTTTAATGGGCTTTATTGAATATCAATATACAAATATGGAAGAAAAATTGTACAAATCAAATCAGAATGAAACTTTGAAATTATGAATGATCTTGTCACCTTGTGTGGAAAATTGTACATTATTACTTAGTTTCTTTAATAGGTTCATGTACCCGGGAACTAAATGTGTCCACGTGATCTCTTAAACGTAGTACCTGATGGATATTATGTGGCCCTCAAGCCAAGCATACCACCGTGATTTTAGTTAAGTTCGTTAAATGAAATATTTCTTCATCATTATTCATGTGTGAGTTTATAATGAAGCCCATGAATACATGCAATTACCTAGTGAATTATGATGAGATCATTATTCACTAATCAATGGCCTTTAAATATTTATTTTAAATATTCCTATTCAATGGATAGTTAAGATAGATATAAAATTATCCAAATGGAATAGCACTATCTGATCCTACATATAAGATAAGTATGGCTGATCTTGTGGTCATTAGTGTGAAGACCCTAAGGATAGATAGTGGGTATTGTTTGGAGAAATAGCTCACCACATTGGTCCCTATGAAGCATTAAATAGTATTATATCAAAATGTCAATCAAACCGATTCATGTCATGGTTGTATAAGTGATCTATTGGTCTGATACACTAAAAACATCTTGTGGATGGATGGCAATGTTTTGACTACAGTTTAAAAGGCTATAATCAAAAAAGTCTTTGCTCGGATATAGTAAGAAGCCAACGGAGATGATTGAGTGGTTAACTCAAGATAATTTGCCTCAATATAAGAGGCGATTGACTCGAGGAAGATGTTCAGCTAAATTCCTTGCTAGGGTAGTGAGGATTAGAGGAGGAGTTCAACAATGATCCCCCTTAACTATTGATAAACTTAAAATTAGGGTAAAAATTACATCGCTTAGAATTTGAGTTTAATCAGTAAAATTATAACCGATACTCGTAAATAATTTAATTAGCCAGTGGTGAGTACGGGTAGTCTCCACAAGGAATGGATATTAGGGAAAGTATGATCTCAATTGGGTGAAGCGAAGATGAGAGGAATTATGTATCCGGTAGTGAATGAGTGATTAGAATAGATAATAAGATGATAAATGGATTTTAGGGTCTTACTAGTTTGGGATTAAGATGCATAAGAAAGGAGAGCGAGACGGGATCATAACAATGGCGTGGTAAGTGGTGTAAACGTGTGTGGATAAAATGATAAAGATAGTGAGAATGAGGTAGACCAATGATAAAAAAGAGAGACGTAGTGATGTATGTTGGTTGAAATAGGAAGGAGAGAGATGTGTAACGAGATCGTCACGATGTAGAGAGCACGTGAAATGAAGGTTAAGGTGAGGATGGTAGGGGACGATGATGGAGTGGATTGAGGATGGTAATGGATGAGGGTGATAGATGGTGAAGATGGATAAAATAACTACGGGTGTTGGAAACGATTCAATGTAAGGTAAAAGATTAACCTTAGATCCTTATATTCCGCTGAGATTACAGCATCTTCTTGTTGAAGATCAACCTCCCCACTTCTCTGTTAAACCTCACCAAGCACTAGAGACACCAAGGAATAGTTGATGGACCTTCAAAACTTCACTTTCTTTCAATCCGCCTCACTAAGAGGAAGTGAGCTTAAAGATATTTTTTACAAAGATCGGGGGCTCAATTTATATATCCAATCGTATGGATGGATAGAAGATAAATTGACGAAGTTTCCCTTTAAAATTTCAGCTCGATCCGAGTTCTAGTTTGTCGGATATCACGCCTAGAAGTTGGATGATTTCTAGTCATCGATTTAATTCAAATATTTCTCTCTCCTCATCCTCGTAAGTGCTCTCACATCATTTGGTTAGGTTTTTGTCTCTTCTGGGCATTAAATGCAATGATTGGCTGATATTCCTCCTCGTCGTCTATGATCGACGGCTCTCGTCGCCCCATGTGTTGCGCTGGGGAAAAGACAAAAAAGGAATAATGATACTATATGATTTAAATATATTATTTTAATAGCTCTTGTCGAAGCTGACGTGGCTCCATGTCAGCCCACGCCACCTTAGCGATTTCCTCTCCTAGACCAATAGACAATCCATGTGTACACGTGTGCCCCATGTGTACACATGGTGCTATGTGGTGTTGCCATGTTGCCTGGCCTTCATTGTTGACTATTCCAAGGAGAGAGAAAGGAGAGAGAAATAACAATATTTTTATCCTCTCTTTCTCGGGCCACAAAACACATTTATTGGTAAAAAAATACCTCTTTTTTCTGATTGGTTCACGTCACCTGCGCCAGGAAAATTCAAAAAAACCCAAATATATTCTAAAATTCATATCAAATAAAATAAAAGCCCAAAAATACAAATAAATATATATTTCGACTTAGGAAATTCATATATTTCCAAATTTAATGTCAAAAAATTCCACAAAAATTATATTCTGACTCAAAAAAATCTTTTAAAATGTGTTGTCATAAAAATCCCCAAAAATATAATACAGAAATCTCAAAATATCATTCTAAAAATGAATTTAATCATTTTAAGCTTGATAACTTGCATATATGATTAATTCAATAAAAATAAACATGTAAATTTGGTCATATTAAGCTACTAAAAATGCATGTTATCAACTATACCCTAAGTAGTTCAAAAGTTTCACACAGATGAATGAGTATAAATATACGGTAACCAATGACATAATAGTTCCATGAGAGAATTGGAATGCTACTTTGTATCTTCTAGAGCATGGCGTGTAACTTGGCAACCCACAGGCTGAAAACTTAGTAAATCAATTGGGCTAACTCAATGCTTAGGGATTTAATCTTTATCTAGATATATTTAATTAATAAGGTGAGCTAATAATTATTTTTGTGATACTATAGTTATTAACTAGAATGATATATTGGCGTAGAGGGTGACACCCATAAGATCATAAGGGCATTTTTGGATATACTTTTACTAATTGGGTTTCTATGAAAAATCTTTAGTATTGATAGGGGCGGGGCACCCATTTTAGGCACCCAAACCAGCCAGATCTGGGCCCACCCTTTCGTCCTTCTCACTTTCTCCAATCATCCAAGAAGTGATTCTTCATGTTTAGGATATCTATAAGAGCTTCAAGAAGAGTTTGAGAAAAAGTGGAGATGTAAGAGAAACTGGATCACATGTATACTTTTGGAAGTCGAACAGAGAAACAGCGTCAGAAAATAATAAGGGAGCAAGTCAACAGTGGAAAAAGTTCCTCACAAGGTACATATGATATACAATGTTTTAGAGATTGATTCATAATAAATCATTATTTTTATTGCATAGAAAATAGTTTTATATCGTTCAATCAAGGCACCATAACCCAATAGTATATCTATTTGATTCTCTTCATCCTCCTGAAAATCGTTGATGATCTTCTCACCAACCACTTACACAAGATAAACATATGTTTTGGAGTAGTTGAGACGACAAAGGGGTACTTAGGCCTAGTTTTCATAGGCACCTATAAAAGGGTGTCATTTGTATGTTATATTTTGGATACTATGGAAAAACTTTCAACTTGAGTACAACTACAAACACCCATTGATCTTATGTGTGACCCTATAGGTCATTGTATCATCCTAGATAATAAATTTAATGTCCCAATTATACTTTTTGACAAATATTTTAATTAACTATAATAACATTAATAAGTGATCAATTTAATCAATAGGTTTAACTACCTGCTAGTCATGCTCTAGAAGATAAATACGAATATATTAATTGTTTCAAGAAACGTATATCATCACTAGTTACCATAAAGCTGATCTAGAAGCTATTATTGTAGAGACGCTTAGGATTGATGGTAGAGGCTACTTATGGAAAGCAAAACGAAAGTCATCTAGTTTATTTATATTTATGCTCTAGAAGATATGTAGGACTCCCAAATGACTTAGGGAGTACTAAAATATCAAACGCTAACATGTCACAATGAGTACTGATGTGTTGCATAAATAATCATAGATCCCCTTATCTAGTCTTTCAAATCCCTTCGACAGGGGATCCGATGTATATTCTTCCTTGAGTTAAATATCCTCTTGTACTGAAGGTGGACTGTCCCATCTTGGACATCCAATCACATTCATTGACATTTTGTTATCTCTGAGATAAGATTATGTCAAATCCTATGATTAGGCATTCATAAGTCATAGTCAAAATACAGCTATCCGTTCTCAATATGACTTTGGTGTCTCTTTCTGTAAATAACACCCACCATACATCCTTATAGTCTCCACACTAATGGCTACACAATCAGTTATGATTATCATATAAGAAGGATTATATACTGTTAATGCCTTTAAATATTTTGATGTCCTTGAGTTTCCTTTGAATAGGAATATTTAGAATATATGTATTATGATGTCATCTTAATTCTCATAGTCATTCCATATATTCAAGCACTTCATTATAAACATCAAATCATAATAATTTATCGGTAAACATTTAATTAAATTAACTTAAATGAGACGGAAGTATGATGGGATTTAATTCCACAATCTCCATCACATCATTCACAGGCTCTGCATAGTTTAATGCCACAATCTACATGAGCATTGTAGCTCATGCACATGACCATCGTGGACCTTCACACAACAAACTTATTGATGCCCCCAAAATAAAGGGAAAGCCAGGTCCCTTCACAATGAAAGAATTAAAAAGTGACCCCGAGGCATTGGAGAGGTAGGACAATGAGACAATGCTAAGATGTTGGGCACACATTGGCACATGCTTATCTCGACTAGCCGCACTTGCATAGGGCATTCTTCATGTATGCACCACCAGGGCCCAGCCAAGCTCTTATTCTCTACTAGGCATGCAATCCTCACATTCAAAAGGGAAGCATTTATGCATTTGAAAACACATCAGTCTACAGGTTAATGGCAACAATGTCATTTTTCAAGAGAATGAGAGAATTTAATTTCAGCTTTTATCGTCTGTGAAAAAGTATTTTAAAATTTATGTTAAATTAATGGTTATTGGTCAACTTATATCATCTACGTTTATTTATTCCTACCCATCAACAAGTAAGTTTAATCTTCTTTATACTGCATTTATGTCTTTCCCTTGCCAAAACTTCTGTAGGTCTTAGCCTCATGTGTATCTCTCGTTCATGTTCAACACCAAATCTTTCTTTATAAAGGTAAAAATGACAAAGGCTGTTGGTTACCTAAATATAAGTTACTTTCACAATCCAGTTATTATTAAAACACCCAAAGATCCTAATAAGCTATACCAGAAATTTATAATACACTGATTTCATATTTCATTACAAGACTACTGCACTTCAGTTTTCAATTTATCAATGTTATTTACATCACCCACAGTCGTTTATCTTTACTCGTCAATCAATTAAATGAACTTTCTAGTTACTGCATTTGATGTCCTCTTCTTCCTAAAATTTGCATTGGTTATAGCTTTATTGGTGTATTTTAAATTCTGCCATGTTCACCAATTTAACCTTCTTTATATTTAGGTTCACCGCATACAGCATTACTGTTGCATAATCTATAATGGATAATTAATTGTTCACTTTTTTGCATCACCAAACACAGATATCACGCACTACTGTTTTTACATAGTCTTTACTTACAAAGAATTAAAAACTTACAAATAATACCTATTTGCTTCAGTTTTTTTCCGACTATTTCACCTCCCCTTTTATTTTAAAAACAAATCTATTTGTTTCCCCTTTTCTTATCTTTTCAAAAGCCACTGCCATTATCAGGGCATAACATTTCATCATATCAGCCATCCAGACCCCTCGTCATCCTTCACGCCTTAGTTATTGAACATACTCGTCACATCTTCCGTGACGGGCTCCCAACCTTGTCTTCCATCACATCTTTGTCTCCCATCACGCCTCGTCTGACATGACTTGCCACAAAGGGCATTTGTCTGGTTAATTCCGTTAATGATCAGGTGAATGTCACTAGATGCCCAATATAGTCACTATATATTGCAGATCCGATATTGGCATCCAGACCAATATTCGTGTCTGACAGTGTTTTGCTATTTGGGTATCATTAGCCAATACCAATATTACAAATCGATGAAGATATAAGGTCCATATAAAAAAGAGTGCATTACTAATATTTGGGAGCAATTTCACAAATCAGAATCAGAAAAGAAAACGTACCTACAGTAACTCATCCACTTTAATCATCACAATTAGCATACTTTCATACTTACAGCTTGGGTAATTGTCACCTACAATAGTTCAGAATATCTTTCAAATCGTAGCTCACCGGATGATAAAACAAATTTCTATGGATCTGACAAATTTGGGCTCTTGATTGTATGAAGGTATTCTTGAACTGGAAGTCAGTGAATTGTTTTCAACTTGAAACCCAAAGGTTCGATGCAAAATGCTGAAAAAAAAACAGGGAAAGGGGAATGCACTGAAAATGAATTTCTGGATTTCTAATATTCACAAAATTGACGTTTTTCATAGATCAAGGGCTGATCTCAAAAGAATGAATCCCAGCCTTCCTGTTTTCGCCTTTATTATTCAATCAGTCGCCGATGGTCACTCATACCTTGAACCATTTCCATCATTAATCTAGATGACATAACATGATGGTGGCAATTATTGCTAATCAAAACAGTCTCATAAGATAGTAAGCTAGCTTACACTAGAAATCAAATGTCTCTGTCTAATGATGAAATCTAAATAATCAAAAGAAATTCTGGCATGCTCAAGAGAGAATAGTCAAACGGGCCTCAGCCTCCAATATTTACAACGGTAAGATGAAACCCACTAACCTAGACTGAAACATAGACAATAAGGACACATAATATCATCTCATCTACCTGGAAAAAGAAGCAGCATTACAGTTCTGACTCATCAACGTCTCCACGCCGCAGGGGCAGGTTTCTCTGCATGAAAGTAGGAGAAAAAATATAACAAAGATTTATTAATTGACCAACAGAAAATGGATCTAAAATTAGATGGATGAATGGATGGATGGATGCTCTATAAATGGTAGGACAGGCAGAGAGAGAGATGAACAGAGGGGCGGATGGATAGGAAGCATGACAACTGGATTGAAGGACATAGAGATAGATGGGCACACGAACGAACGGAGGGATGCATAGATGGACAGATGGACGAATAAACAGATGAATAGAAGGATAAAAGACGCACGGATGGATGACCAAACAAGTGGATAGATGGATAGATGGGTGGAGAGAAAGACAGATGGATGAATGGATGGATGAACAGTTGGACATACAGACAGATGAAGGAAACATGGACAGGCAGATGGTTCGATGGAAGAATGGATAGAGGGATGGATAGATGAGAGAGAGATGGTTGGATCAACAGACCAGACAGAAGGTTAAATGGATGGTTGAATGGATGAAGAGAAAGAATGACAGAAAATGGAGTAATCTGATCGGGAATCCTGGGCTGTGGCGCTTAGATCAGACCAAGGGAATCTATGTTCGTAGATTCCCAGATCGGGAATCCCGAGCTCCGTCATGATCATGATCGACAATCATGACACCTTGATCACGATCATGACCCCTCGATCCCCATCAATCATGAACATGAGACCAAGGGAATCTATGTTCGTAGATTCCCAGATCGGGAATCCCGAGCTCCGTCATGATCATGATCGACAATCATGACACCTTGATCACGATCATGACCCCTCGATCCCCATCAATCATGAACATGAGACCAAGGGAATCTATGTTCGTAGATTCCCAGATCGGGAATCCCGAGCTCAGTCATGATCATGATCGACAATCATGACACCTTGATCACGATCATGACCCCGCAATCCCCATCAATCATAATCATGATCACCATCACGACCCATCAATCACGATCGGTAATCTGTTCATGATTGATGGCCCCTACCCTGAACACAAAACAGTCGGAGATGAAACAAATGAGACAGTTGACATCACCTTTGACTCCAGCCTTGCTGTTGGATGGAGGAATTGGTCTCTGAGTCCTCGGAGTAGGGGATGCGGGCTTCGCAGATGGCAGAGAGTGTCTGCGTGTGAGAGCAGCTTTCTCGTTAACATCAGAGCCGAGACGCGGCGAGTCATGACCACAAAACTTTGCCTTGGCAGACTGTGTTGCCGCCATGTAACTCGGCAACCTGGGAGCACTCTGCACACCATTGTCAACTTGTTCCGACCTAGCAGAGAAAGAAGCCCTCTTCTTGCTGCCTCTTTCATTCTCGGCGGACACTCTCTCATCCGGAGTCATCGACCCGTTATCGTCTTTGGAGTTTTCGTCTTCTCCTCGTGACAGTTCCACTGGCACATCCTTCACTTGTTCCAAGCCTTCTTCCTTACATTCTATTGGGCTTTGCATTGTTACATCACTAATGTCTTCTCCCAGAGAGACATCACTCTTGAAAGCCAGATTAATATCATGGCCTCCGTTCTCTTCTACAGCGACAGATGCTGGGCCATTGGTCGAAGGCTGAGGGGGAGCACTGGAAACCTTTCTCAGGCTTCGCTTGACTTTCTCGAGCTCTGACTCCGAGCTTTCTTGAACTGATGGGCTCTGTGCTTTCCTAGGACCGAAGTTTCTCCTCACGCTGTTCTTTGGTCTAACGCGTTGAGTTATTTGGAGGGCAGCAGATTTCCAGAACTTGGAAAAAGTCCAGCGCTCGAGCCACGTCCATGCTGAATTCGGGTCGGTCAAATGAAACAGGACCTTGAGGGGCTTATCCGTGGTTGTAAAAGACAGAATCTGTAAGGAGAATAAAGAAGAGATCATGAAGAAAAATACGCACACTGTTGAATAAACAAGACGGACATTGAACAGACTACCTTGCGAATAAATGCATTGGCTGAGGCTTCAACCTTAATGATAGACCGAGTTCTTTCAAAGGATTTAATGACTTTTACATCCTGCAGAAGATCAGGGTAGCTAGCATTAATAAAGAAGCACTGGTTTATGATTGTGACGATTTGAAGCCACATACTTGATTGAGTGATAAAAAATGGAATTGACTTTCACCTGATGATCAGATACTTGGCTGACTTTCTTTCCCCGAACAAGGGTCTGAAGTCTGACTATACTCCAGGTGCATTTCAGTGTTGCAATAGCTTGTCTTCTCACCAAGTGCCCACGAATCACAGCCTGAAGCCTTACAATGCCCTTTAAAGCGCGGAAAGCTCGCCGTGCCTGTCAGGAAAAAGGTAGAAAGAGGAAGAGAATTTTAATAATAATGTTTATTGGAAGAAAGACTGGTTAACTTTTAAAGCCTTTTGACGAGTTGAACTTATCACAACTTTTATGTGCTCTATCAAAAAAAGAATGGAAAAACAGTTACAAAAAAAAAGAAATGGAAACCAGCATTGATATTGATAAAATATTTCAGAAAAGGCTTGAAAGAGCATGAAATTGGAAGGAAAGATCAGACAAACAGCATTGTGTTGATAGTTCTCTCCATGAAACAGGGGACCCATTCTCTATTACCATGAATCATGGATATAAGAGAAATGGAGAAAATGAGATAAGTTCGACGTTTGAGAATAATTTTTAGATATCACAAGAGACGACAGAACCTTAAAAAGAAGAAAAGGATTGTTGAATGTTGGAAATCAAAGCGGAAAATGTAGACAAAAAATCAATCCCAACTTAACCCATAAAAAACAACAGAAACCAGAAAAAAATGCCTAAATAAGATTCAAAGAGTTTACCAGATAACCTCTGAAGGCTGACTGAGCTTTAGTTGCGGCTAAGTCTTCCTTGGATGTCACCGGATAGTTTACCTCTTCGACGACTGTGGCTTCAACCTGAGATTCTATCTTTTCGGAAAATGATTCATGTTCACCATTTGATATCACAAGATTGGAATCTTTCACATCCTCGTTAGCCCCGTTCTCTGGTTGTGGCTTCTTTGCAGTATAATCTGTACTGACAGAAATTGGATCCGAAATCACTGGCGATCTAACTGAAAAAGGGACGCCTTCATTGATTTCATTATGATCCTTCCCATCTGCAGTCTTGTGAGAGGAAATATTGAATGTTAAATTTATGAAAAGGCAGGACTAGTCCGCTAAGAGCAGTGGGCATCATATGCAGGAAATAAATGGTGTCATGTAAATCCAACGCGTGAAACAGTATGCGGAATTTCATGCATTTATCACCTCGAAAAAATAGCCAGATAAGTAAATATATAAATATATCTGGCACATTACTAGAGTAAACTCTATCCTTTTGGAAGAAAAGCACAAATTTAGAAGCGAAAATATTTAGACGTGATTACACAAGGAAACAAATGAAACCATTTTCAGGTAGCCAGAAAATTGAAATAATATCACACTATTTTAAGCTCATCAGAGTTGAAAACGTATTAGTGACGTCAATTTTACAGTCCCCAAATCTAGATATTTTCTTCGGACAAGGTTTTTCACGGAGGAGATAAATGCATAAGAAGCAACAACAGATTCCAGTTAAAATTTAATGTTTCAACATAATGATCGCGTAAGGTTATTATCACGTGCAAATGTATCACAAAGTAGACGAACTTACTTGAGATCTCCCCTTCGGTGTACGAGATTTGGAAGATTTCTTTCCAAAAAAAAGTGTTTTAATCCACTTTCCAGGAGATTTTTTCATTTTTCACGGTAGAACAATGCTCTTCTAGCTTGTATACCTTCCGACTCTGCAGGAGTAAGTTAAATTGGTCATTTCAGTACCCCACGGCAAAGAAAAAATAGTTTGACATAATACATAAGACTGATGTAAGAGTCAACCGAATGACTCTTGTAAAGGAAAGGCCGAGATTTGAATATTGGACAAAAAAACAGCCATGGACTCTCGAATTGAAGGGAGATTATTCCTGCTGCGGAGTGATGATACTGCTGAAAGCCACAATAACTCCGCCAAATTACTTCGTCGAGCCCAAAACACAAGTACAGCCCAAGCGCGTACGCCAGGAAAAATCGAAATGCCCAATCTCGCATTACGCTGCTAGATCTCCCGAGTCACACACTCTAAGTTCGACCAAGTGAGTTCGAGATGAGTCAAAATAGAAACCAGGTCCAGATCACGAAACTAATATTCATTTCAATTAAACCCTAGACCAGAAAATCACCTCCAAGTCAACAAAACACCAAAAACTATTGTATAATTCAGTGCAAACAGAAGAAAAAAACAGGAATCGATCATCGGGAACACGTACATTGACAGATCTTGGACTTCTCTCCAGTAACGCCAAGGTTTGGATGTTGAGGAGTGTAAATGTAGTTCCATGTGACATGAAGCGCTCATTTATAAGCTGTGAACTGGAAGGAGTTGGCACGGGTGACTGGGTGAAGGCATGTGATATAGTCACCCCCACCGCTCCCAGATTTCCTAATCTTTACCCTCACCGACGAGCCTTAGAGAGACAGAGGGGGGGTGAGAATAAGTAGCTTCTGAAATCTAAAACCAAATTGCACTTTTATTTCCTAGTCAACCTATAATTCTACGCATGCTTCATTTAATAAAAAATATGTGTGACGTGGCTCAATCGCCATCGTTGGCGACGATCAGTTCGAACGGGCAGCATTTGTAGTATCAGACTAATGACTATAATGTAAATAAATAGGTTTAAAATGTTAATTATTAATTAATCTTGTTGCTCACGTGCGAATATGAAATTTGAAAGTGGGATCCACACGTGTTTCTCACGATCGGACTCGTTCAATTAAATCTTCATCTGACGTGGCTCAATCGCCACTGTTGGCTACGATAGCAGTTTGGACTATTAAACTAATAACTATCAGCTAAAAAATATGTTTAAGATGTCAATTATAAATAACTCTTGTTAGTTCCCGCGCGAATATGAAATTTGAAATAGCGGGACCCACATATGTCTCTATCTATATATATCATTCTCTCGAACAGTCCGGAACGAACTATAACCGCTGGTGACTAGAAGCAGCAGTTTCATCTGGGGCGATCATCTTTGGAAGAGTTCGACAGTAATGGATTTGGCGAAGGATCAACCTCCTAGTGATTTTCTCGTCTATGATTAGTTTCATTGTGTTCGATTCTTGTTTATTTGATGCTGACTTTTTTTTCCATTCATGACGCCGTGTGCAGCGTCGAGGCTGCGGTATCCGCTAAGGTCTGCTGGGAAATCGCGTGATACGAAGTTGCCGGAGGTTACTCCACGCTGTTCATCGTCGAGAAAGTATGTTGAATCATACCTCCTGAATTAGTTTCTTCAGTCGATCAAGAGTTCTTGGTTTTATGTTTGCTCTCGGAGAATAGGTTGGATTGCTCGTGTAGAATTATCAACGGCCGACGATTACCGTGAAAACAGACTAATTAACTCAAAGCAATTTCGAGTTAGGCTTCGGATAATCTTGTTGAAATGTAATCTCCTTTTGACGAATTCCTTAATACAGATTGACACCAACTTTTAAAGTTACTTCCTGTCGGTTAGATTTTTGTTTAGTGTTCATTCTTCTAATGCCCCGACTAACTTATAGGCCTGATCTTCATACGAGTTTGGGTGTTTAAATATAAGCAATAATTATTAATTTCTTGCTTTCATTTGTAAAACTTTATTTCAGTTAATGTTCATTCCTTTATCCTGTGCTAATAGAGGAACAACAGCGAGAGTTAGCGCGAGCATCGGTGCAATTAAACTCTCAAAGGAGAGCGAAACTCCCAAATCTCTTCGAAGGCTTTCAGTCCCCTCGACAATTGGAAGCGCGACTCCTATTTCAAACACTCGCGTCAAGAGACGCGATCCTTCGGCAAACAACGGTTCCCCCATTTCTGACGGATCAAAGTCCGCCAGGAACTTGAACCAACTTTCCTCTGTATCATACTGGTTATCCCAGATCAAGCTCTCGGAGTCCGTTTCCAAGCACAACGTCTCTCTCGGATTCTTCAAGCTTGCTCTGGAATCCGAATGCGTGGTATACTCCTCATCCATGTCTCTCTTTTGGCGTTCGTAGATGAATTATAAGGTTATTAGTGTAATTAAACCCGAAAGAATTCCGGATCAAATTTATGAGGCATTCACCCATCATTATTGGTAGATAAATCACAGTACATCTACATAAATACCTTTATAATAATTATCTTCAGCCGCTTGAGAAAGTCCGTGAAGAGCTGAAATCATACGCCAACCGCCACAAGCTTCTAGAACTGGGAGAACCTGCAAGAGAGGTACTTAATAGCTACAACATTTTAGAAGAAGTGCAAGCGTCTTCTCCGATTACCGGAGATAATCCCCAAATTACTGATTCGACGGAGCCGCTGGAAAAGCCTTTAAAAGTCGCTGATGCCAAGGTGAGAATACCCTCCGCTGAGAAGAATCTGGGCAATGCTCCCAAGTCTCTGACACCAAGAACAAGCTCCGACTCTAAGAAGATGAAACCTAAGACCACCCCCACGTCAAGCAAGAAGAAGAACCCTTCCCCCGGAATAGGTAGCTCCGATTTAAAATTTTAGTTTCTGTCAAATTCTGATTGTAGCATTTTTAATCAACATGATATGAAATTTGCCAAATGTTGGTCTTTTTGCCCTTTCAGCTATCAGAGCACCCGTTTCAGTGGAGGATAAGGAGAATTTGGTAAGGGCTCTTACCTGATGGCTTGATAGATTTTTCTTTTTTTTTTTCATTTCAGTTTTTTAATTGATATCCATGTTTTGGCAGCACGATGAACACGTGGAGAAACCCAAGTCTGGGCCAGAAGTGGAAACCGTGTGAAGAACGGGTGTGGAATCTCATGTGAATACAATCTCAGGTAGGTGATTCTGGCTGCACTTTTCCCGTCATATGTACAGAAAGTATGGACTACTGTAGCATTGCATGAACCTGTCTTTTCCTTTTTTAGTGCTGGTTTTCAAGTACATCGCTGGCATGTTAGGGCGATTTAAGTTCCAGGTTCCAGATGGCAGATAATGTTTCTCTCTATCCCTCTCTGCTCTCCCTCTCTCTATATATATCTTGTTCTCTCTCGCTCCGCTTATCTATTGTCTCTCTTGCTCTCTGTCTCTCTGCTATCTATCTGTCTCTAGTGCTCTCTCTCTCTCTGGCCATCTATCTGTCTCTCTTTCTCTCCTATTTCTCTCTTTTGCTCTCTCTTTCTCTCTCCCTTGCTCTCTCTTTCTTTATCTTGCACTCTTTTTCTCTCTCTTTCTCTCTCCCTTGCTCTCTATTTCTCTCTCCCTTGCTCTCTCTTTCTTTATCTTGCACTCTTTTTCTCTCTCTTTCTCTCTCCCTTGCTCTCTCTTTCTCTCTCCCTTGCTCTCTCTTTCTCTCTCCCTTGCTCTCTCTTTCTCTCTCCCTTGCTCGCTCTTTCTCTCTCCCTTGCTCTCTCTTTCTCTCTCCCTTGCTCGTTCTTTCTCTCTCCCTTGCTCTTTCTTTCTCTCTCCCTTGCTCTCTCTTTCTCTCTCCCTTGCTCTCTCTTTCTCTCTCCCTTGCTCGTTCTTTCTCTCCCTTGCTCTCTCTTTCTCTCTCCCTTGCTCTCTCTTTCTCTCTCCCTTGCTCGTTCTTTCTCTCCCTTGCTCTCTCTTTCTCTCTCCCTTGCTCTCTCTTTCTCTCTCCCTTGCTCGTTCTTTCTCTCTCCCTTGCTCTCTCTTTCTTTCTCTTGCACCCTTTTTCTCTCTCTCTTGCTCTCTCTTTCTCTCTCTTTCTCTCTCTTTCTCTCTTCCTTGCTCGCTCTTTCTTTCTCTTGCACTCTTTTTCTCTCTCTCTTGCTCTCTCTTTCTCTCTTCCTTGCTCGCTCTTTCTCTTGCACTCTTTTTCTCTCTCTTCCTTGCTCTCTCTTTCTCTCTTCCTTCCACTCTATATATATATATCTATATATAGATATACATACCTACCTATCTATCCCCCACTTTTCCACTGTCCCAAAAGATTCAGTGTGGCACTTTTTTCTAACAATAACCTGATGTCAACTTCTGAGCACACATGGCATTTACTCTCCCATTAATTTTAAAGCACCCTGATCATGAAATTTGATTTCTGACATAGTTATAAATTAAAATAAAAAGTTCAAATGATTTCTGCTTCTGTCTTGCGGGCGAATAGGACATTGTTTGGTGGCTTTGCCCAACCGTATCTCCACATGCATTAGGGTATAATTGGACATTTCTGACAAAGTATAGAATGATATTTTTCCCTCGCTGAGATCCACTCTTAGTATATCATACATATGTCACAGATTTTTCTTAAAATTACATTGCAAGGACCTAAGTTTAGTCTATATAAGACCTCGATAGATAGGATGGAAGGGGTTTTCAGGGAGCCTCTTCTGATTTTGACAAGATTGGTCTCCATTAATGTCTTTTGAAAAGGTTTCATATATTGCTAGACTGGAGAAGGGGACTATCAATAATAGTGAATAGCAATAATCTTGGTTATTGGAATTTAGCAAACATCTATTCTCATTGGAATAATCTTGGTGACTAGTGTTGCCTGTTTGTTGTATCTGTCGTGATATCTGTTATCAGAAAGTCCAAAATCTAGTTTGTAGGAAAAGGAAGACTTTTCATTTATTTGGTATACATATTTAGTCTGTTTATTTGTTCTTCATTCAAACAATTTGATCCAAACCGAACAAACTTGATTGGTTGTAATCAAATCAGATTGGATTATTCAATCTGAGTACTGTGCAGGATCAAAAGAATACCATCAGAACTTGACGCAAAGATTGAGTACGAATCAAATGTATCCCAGGTATGATCAAGGTTTCAATTTGATTGTTTGAATGCTAGATCCAATCGAATATTTGAACCATTAGATTGACTCCCTCGTTCAAACTTTACATGAGTTTACATGAGTTTAAGGGGAAAAGGTTTACATGAGTTTGGCTTGAGCTTAGTCGTCTCTTATTGACTCTGATTGAAAAGTCTAGCCATGGTTTCTCGGGCTAGCTGTCATTCTCAACCTGGTGTACTGTGCAGAACTCATTAATCTAACAGGTGGGAATTGGCCTTATTAGATGAGTGATATTTTGTAAATTATCAGATTGGATGATTTCTGATCCCATTAGACTTAATATAACATAACTTATAGTAAATACTTAGAGACAATTATTCGTTGGTCATATATGAAGCCATATTTTGAAATGCCTTAAAAGTAATATCTCAGATCTCCATGAAATATTTCATGTTGGGATCCAAACCCATATCTGGATATCAATATTATATGGGTACCTGATAAATTGTCAATCTTATAAATTGTCATCCAATATCTGGATATCAATTTAAGTGGATATCAGACTTCAGCCTTCTGACATCTAATCTGGTGTCTGATATTGTTACTTAAACAAGCCAATGCCAATCGCTACTTTGGTTAAATTGAAGTTATATATATTCTCATCAATATCTTTACTTCCTCCATGTACAGTGTGTGGACGCATCCAGCATCCATTAACTATCCATTCATCCATTTGTTTCCCTACTGACCATTTTTTCATCCATCCACCATCAACATCCATCTATTCACATTGATACTTCTGTTTCTGTCCCGAATGAAATTTTGATTTTATTCTTAAGCATGATATTGCACTTTTATATGTTTCCACAGCTTAATGTGCTTCTGGACCTGTCCCTCCTAATATTTACTTATTTCCCTTTAAAATTTTATTATTCCTATAATAAAATAACAATTTTAGAATCCAAAAGGATATAAACAACAACAGCTCTAAGTGTGCACCTCCTACGGATATGAACCATGGATACTACACCATACACAGTAAAATGGAAGACTACCCATTTTGTGGTGTGCCAACATGATATTGAGTTTTAACATTTTGAAGATTATTTTACCAATTTATGGAGCAGTGTGTATCATCAACAACAACGACAGCTTTAGGCCAGAATATTCTAAGAGTCCTAACTTGGCAAACCCTGACATATAAGATTTATGGATATGAACCTAGCAAAGATGTAGTTTCATAATGATAAACTCAAAATTATGGCGTTCATTTGTTTTGGGTGATTTTTAGTTTAATTAATAAAATAAAAATGTACTCACATCAATAAATCTAATTGTAGATCCTTATATTCTTCAAGGATCACGGTAAATTCAAAGTTCCTTTGAGATTCTTCTCTTATTTATTACCTCTCCTCAAACACCTAGGACACTAAGGACCCCCATAATAGGTCACAAAAGCTCAATCTTTTTCAAGCTACCCATAAATGTAGAAAGCAAGTTCAAGAATAATCATTATAAATATTCATTCCTCAATTAATAGAGAAAGATAAAACTACCATAAAAAATTTAGTTCAATTAGCCTTCTGGATCATCAGATATCAAGCCTTGAATTTAAAGCAATCTTGGCCATTTGTTTGAATAGATAATCTCTCTCCTCATCAATGCTATTGTTGCTTTCTTTATTTCCCTTGACAGTTGAAAGTTCCAAAAATATTCCCTTTTAATGATTGACACATTTATTATCATCATCTATGATTGTCAGTTGTAAGAGCAAAATGTGTGCTACATATAGTAAGAGAAAAATAATGGTATGTTGAAGTCATCATTAATGTTTGGTGTGGTGATGTATTCACGCATGAAACATAGACGTTTTCTTTTTCTATTTAATGACATGCTGACGTATGGCATCCTCATCATTACAAAACGCAAGGAATGCATGATGTGGTGATGCATGCAATAGTTATGCATGTTTTTCAATAACCGGCTCAAGAAAATAAATTATTTTAGAATATGATATCATAAAAATATTTAAAAATACCATTAAATAAAAATTCATAAAATCCCTTTAAAAATAGATTTAATCATGTCAACTTGGTGACATGCGCATATACTTATGTATAAAAATATAAATTCACAGTATTAACATATTAATTCATGTGTTATCACATACATGCTTTTCTAACATTTCATTGTTATGATCTATTAGCCTATCTATTTTGGGGGTTAAACCTTTTAGAGGAACTCTGAAAATGTATTAGTGCACAAATAATGTATATTCAGATAATCTTATATGATGATGCTGAAAATATACTGTAAAAGCTTAATACTTCATCACATGCATCATGAAGACAAGGGCTACTTTTTATATAGAACTGTATGTTCACATTGGTAGAAATATTGGACCATTATAGAAGTGATGCACGACGACCAAGATATTATTGTGCCCATCCACCCTTGGGATATCATCAACAAAATTCCATTCAAATGAACCCCCGCAAATGCCTAAAAGTTTGAAAGGAGTTCAATTACACCCGGTATCTTCTGAAGTTAAATCTTATGTTATAGGCACATTAGGGAACATTTGAAAGAAACATTCACATCTTAATTCATACTTGGGCAATGAGAGGTGCTAGATTGGATTTCTAGTGTGAGTAACTGCCATGCGTTCACGTTACATGTTGCATAATATACCTTGTGTTAAAGTATTTGTAATAATTCACCCACATGCATCACATACGATATGTGCCCATTGATGGAAATATATGTGTCCAGCAAGCCAATCACATATTCCATATCTCGTTCCATGTTCATTAATGTAACATATTCATTATATTGCATGTGTGACACTGATAATGAAGTCCATGAATACTTGGGTGCTCTAGATAGAATATCACTATCTAGCCTCACACATATGATGAGTATGGCGTTCCCGTAGCCATTAGTGTGGAGTCACTAAGGATAGATAACGGGTGTTCTCCAGTGGAAAGTGATGTAAGATGAAGGCGGGGATCGAACGGTTCGTGCTAGATCACAGGTGAACTAAGACAAGATGCGATGCAATGAGGGAAAATGATATGAAAGTTTGAAAATCAACGGGAAAGTACGTCGGAAGCTGGATGATCTGAGGCGTAACCAGATGACGACACGGAGAAAATCGAGCACAACCAAGCTCCAAATGACCCGTGTTCAACTCGAGAGTTGACCGTGGGGAACCTTCACTCAAAAGTGTCTGCACCGCTAATGTGAACAATCAGGTCTGTCACCACCAAAGGAAAAAAAAATCCACTGACATGAATATGGTGGTTATTCCTATAATACGTAGAAAAGCTCTCGCAGTAGTGGAACAATCGAAGGTCGTGCTGGCAGACATAATGATACTGCGAAAAAAAGAGGGGGAGGGAAAAAGGTGTGACCTGTAGTATCTGCCCGAGGATCAGACGGTGCGTTCGTCATGGATGAGCAAGAAAAGAATCCGGATGATGATATTCCACATCAATCAGCAATGCGGTCGGCTAGGGGGTGGGTGGGGGGGGGAAGAGAGAACAAACTCGACCAGTTTTGGCGATGCTCCGCTGGTTCACGCATGTTGTGTAGCGACGGTCCACTCGATTCACCTGGTAGACGATCCGAGCACAAATAGCAATCGAAGCGAATAACATTGATACAAGAGTGAGTCATCACAATCCAGTCCAGGGATGAGGAGAAGCAGATGTGTGCACTTCGCCAGTCCGTGGAGTGAAGTCAAACACCCCAACCCGGATATTCCCGATGAAGGCTTAACCGGTGAGTATTAACGAATGAGTTCCTAGAGAGTCGATTCAACGATCCAAATCATAGAAGAGGAGGTGTCGTGGCATGTTCACTGGTCAACCATGGACTATGGACTCGAGATCGCCTCCCGGAGTGAATATTTCCACAGCTGACCGATTAGATACGTTGCTCGTGGATGAATGCAAATCATGCAGCGGTAAGAAAGAACTTCACGATCGCACAGACAGCATTCTGGAGGTTCAGTCAATGCATTCGGGAGATTCTTCATCCAACAAACTCGGCAGTCGATATTGCGAATAAGGACAAGCAACTTCACCTTCTGAAAAGAGGAAGAAGATGGTCTTCCACGACTGCAACATGGTCGTTTGTGTTGTTCCCTTCAATAAGAAAACCCAAATTGAGAAGAGGCCATAACCAGAAGCAGATCTTCAAAGAAACATCAAATTCCACAATAACCAGTCCTCGATAGCCCTACCCCCACACATATATAATGGAGGGATAGGGTGCCCTAATGGGCCACGTTAGTGGAGGGTCCAAAGGATACTCCCTCGTTAAGGATAGACCAAAATACAAATCAAAACACAAAACATAAAACATCATTCGTGGGGAGGGTCGTGCACATGCAGGGGAGCCGCCCTAAAGGTAGAGGAAAATAAAAAACGGATACTGTCGCAAAACAAATGATCATGCGAGATAGAACGGCCAGAGGGAAACCCGACATCAGGCCTGATATCAGAAAGTCAGAATCTTCGCGTCAGCTTGAGCTACACTGTTCGGTTGATGACGAATCTCGATGTGCTCCTTCGGATGGTCCTCCATCAGAAAGAGTTCACTAAATTGATATGTATGAATCCTTAAATGGTATTAATGTCGAACGTTGTCTAGGACGTCGTTCGATCGGCACTGGGTATGATGGCTCGGTGCCAATAAAGGATGGTGGTATCGAACATCGACGATGTCATCGTCCGACGGGTAACCCTAACGGGTCCATGTAACCACAATGCGCAAAATTAGTGCCCTATGTGTCATACGTGCAGGCTCCGACTCGAGGGAGGCACCGAGCTCCAAGCTTGGACGGGGTCGCTGAGTGACGGCGGCGGTGGCCTCTCGAACCTCGTCGGAGCGACGTAGGCGTCTACGGCCGAACGGAGGTTATCCGTTGGGCTCGCACGTAACGGATTGTCTCGTCCATACCAGTAAGACACTCAAATGTCGTAATTTTCTCGCAAAACCTCTCTCACCTACCTAGCCCCAGCGCGATGAAGTCAAATCAAAATTATACTGCAAGGGATAAGTAAACGAGCGTCGGGAGAGGATGGCGTACCTCATCGGCGGGCTCGTGGTGCAGAATTTGATGACAATCGGCAGTGGTCAAAGCGGGTGAGGCGGAGAAGCACCGGAGAGCGGGCGGCAGCTCGACGAGCGACGATAGTGCTAGAGCTATAAGTAATGGTCAGCAGAAGAGAGAGTACGGTAAACCTGCTCGAGCGTAATTCCAAACCCGGACACACCTTGATAGAGGGCGGGTGTGAGCAGATTCAGGCTGGAGACGCGAGCACCAACGTTCGGCACGTATGTAGAGCGCAGGGTGATTCACAGGTGGCAGTCGATAGTGGGCAATGAACAATCAGGGACACGGTGAATCATGCCCCTCTGATCAGCATGGTGGTGGGTCGATTAATCGATGTTGAGTGAGTCTCCACGGTATCCAGGACCAGAGTTATCGGCATGGAGTCTCTCCCATGGGCAAGGGAGGTCTTCAAGCCAGTCCTAGTCCTTTGTCTGTGTAGTGGAACGTCTATCGCCGCAACCCAAAACCGACCAATGTCCTCGGAATACCGACAAATTCGTTAGGACCCGTCAACATATCAGTGTAATATGGTTTTGCGGTGACTGTCCCTCCCGCGACCGATTCAATCAGCGTCCCCTGGCTTCCGATCGACCGTGGGGTCCTTTGAAGCTGATGGAGCAACCGTCGGGATGCCCAACGCTCAACGTTGCTGTCAGGGCTTGCTACCGCGTGCGTGTAACCCGCCCACGTTGGCCATCGCCAGTTCTCGTTCTTGAGTGTCTGCCGCGAGGTCAGATGCTGCCCGATAGGTCTGTGCAGGCGAGGAAGGCTGTTTTTTTTTTTACAAAAATTATCGACGTGAAATGCCAAGCTGATACATGTTAAGATCACACGTCGTTGACTGTACCGGCGGCGAAGTAGTTCGCCGTAGAATTTGCTTCCCAGCGATGGAGTGCTTGGGCGAGAAAGGGTGTCCTTCGTGAGAATCAACCACCCAGGGGAGGGGAATGGTAGAACTTACGAACAGATTGATATTGCGGGAAGGGGAACGGTTCCGATTCCCCTAATTTTCCCCTTTCTTCCCTTCCACCCTTCTTCCTCCTTCCTCTGTTCTCTTCTCTTGAACGAGGAAGGGAGACCAAGAATTCAACTGAACAAACAAGATTTCTTGAAATTTCCTGGTATGCTTGTATAGGGCGCCCCCTCTTCCCTTATAAAGGGGGAAGGTCAAGTGAGCCCTAAAGGGGTCAACAAAAAGGGGGGGAGAAGAAGGGTCCATTAAGGGGGCCCTTATATAATGGGCCCCCTCATTACAAGATAAAGGGGGGAGGAAATTAAAATAAAAGAATAGAAAACAAAGAAACTAGGGCACAAGGGAGGGGGTCCAAAATGGCTAAGGACCCTTCCCCATGACTACAAAGAAGGACGTATGGGACACGTCACAAACGCGACAAAAACACAATGACGAGAACGGGAAAAACACAAAACACGAGAAATAATGATGAAAAACAAGCCGCGATAATCGAGCAATTTTTCACCAGATCTTCCACGACGGCGGCGAGCCGCACAGACGACGTCGTCGACGATCTTTGATGGCGTGTGCCATCAGGTATTAAATCAACAATAAATCACGTTGATTCACATCACAATTGTGTAAGTGGTCCTTAGACCTGAGATGCCAAAGATGTCTTGTGGACGTACAGTTGTACTTTGACTATGACCTACGAGTCTCTAATCGTGGGATTCTAAATAGTCTTAGTTCGGATGCATCAAGAACTTCACAAAGGTAATTGAGTGGTCAAGATGAGATCGTCCACCCTCCGTACAAGATGTGACAGTTCAAGGAAGAAAATGTGATGAAGTCCTTGGTCAAGGTAGTGAAATATCAGAGAGGAGTTCTCCGATGATTTCCAAATGCATCAGTACTAACTCGGATGACCGATTAGGGTTTGACACTTGACCATACCCTAAGTCATCCTAGGAGCGTAAAGTGGATGAGGGACTATACGTACATGGTAACCGATGATGACAAGGTTTTATGAGTGAGTTGTTACACACTCTTTTATATCTTCTACACCACGAGGTGTAGCTTGTGTTGGATTCTAGAGGCCTTGATATGGATGAACACGATGATTCCATGCAGAGAAAGACTTAAACTGAATTTTAACGACATCATTAAAATCATGAAAAAGAAGAACATGTGCACGGATCACATCTATGATTTCTGGGATCCCGAAGCGAGACGAGTCGAGCTACTAAAGTGTGAAGCCTCTAGACATATTTAGGAGATCCTCGGCACTTCAAATCTCCTCCTTCGCATTGACGAGACTCGTTCAATCTCCATCACACCCGTTAGGTCATCCCAATCACATCAAGAATAAAGAAGAGTAATGGGGAGAAGGGAGAAGGGGAAGGGCCCTGAACAATTTTGGCATAGGTAAGTTTCATTTAGGGCCTTTCCCGATTTATATTAAGTGGGTATTTTTAATAAAAACCCCCAAAACTTAAGTAAATCTTTTGATGTCCAAAATATCATTTGTGTGTGACCCTCTAGGCCCATGTATCATTCTAATTGACCACCCGAGTGACCCAACAACCTTTATGGGCTTCCAATCAAACTATATCAATTAATTAATATCGGATCAATTTAAACTAATCAATACGTTGAGTCTCCAACACGTGGGGTGCCAAGCTACACCTCGTGGTCTAGAAGATATAAAAGAGTGTGTAACAACTCACTCATAAAACCTTGTCATCATCGGTTACCATGTACGTATAGTCCCTCATCCACTTTACGCTCCTAGGATGACTTAGGGTATGGTCAAGTGTCAAACCCTAATCGGTCATCCGAGTTAGTACTGATGCATTTGGAAATCATCGGAGAACTCCTCTCTGATATTTCACTACCTTGACCAAGGACTTCATCACATTTTCTTCCTTGAACTGTCACATCTTGTACGGAGGGTGGACGATCTCATCTTGACCACTCAATTACCTTTGTGAAGTTCTTGATGCATCCGAACTAAGACTATTTAGAATCCCACGATTAGAGACTCGTAGGTCATAGTCAAAGTACAACTGTACGTCCACAAGACATCTTTGGCATCTCAGGTCTAAGGACCACTTACACAATTGTGATGTGAATCAACGTGATTTATTTTTTGGTATAATACCATTCAAGGATTCATACGGATCAATTTAGTAAACTCTTTCCACTGGAGAGCACACACTATCTATCCTTAGTGACTCTACACTAATGGCTACAAGAACGACCATACTTATCATATGAGTGAGGCTAGATAGTATTGTTCTATTTGGATACTTCGATGTCTAGGATAATGAGTATATTCATTGTCTTAGGTTAAAAGATTCTTCATACGAGCCAACATGGGATGATTTCTGCTTTCCCCATAAGCAAGGGGGGAATCAGAAGTCATTAATCACTTCAACAAAACTATGATTCTCATTAACATTGACATTATCATTGAATTAAATTGGTTATTATTAAGTGATCTCCCAACTTATAACACGTATTTATTAGGTTAATATGACCATATTTACATATTTATGTGCATTAAAGTGATTATATGTATGTTTTATTAAGCCCTAATGTTTTAACTTTTATTTAAAATGATGTTTTGAATGTTTGGATTTTAGGTATTTTTAAGGAATTTGCAGTGCTATATTTCAAAACAAAATAATTTAAAGAGTTGGAATATGATTTTCCTGAATTTTTTATGCAAAATTCAAGAAGATGTTATTTTTATAATTCGAAAATCATGCTTTTCTTTTTTAAAAACATGTATTTGATTTACTTAAGGATTTTAGGGTTTAATCTTCGGCCTTGCCACATGTCATTGTTTGATATGATTGAATGGCAATCAATCACCCTTTTCCGCAAGGGTTCGCACAGCTAACCATTAAAAAAGGTAACTTTAAGGCGTTTCAAATCACAATACCATAATTGTCAATCACTATTGACGTATATTAGTTTTTTATTGCAATAAATGAAATGCACCAATGAAAAAAGATGGGATTTAGTGTGCAATGAATGTGATCACTTGGACCAATGACATCCTTTTGAAACAATAACTTCTTTATAATTTTTGATTTTATTGAATGGTCAATAGTGACTGTGCCAACCATATGTCAACACATAAGCGATTCCGCGTATACATATGGTGCACACATCTATATTTGCAGCCAATGTGTTCATTTTAAATTTGTTATCGAGAGCTGACAAGTGGATGCTGCGCATGCTGACGTGGCCAGATGTCACACTCATCTAATCATTAAACAATGCATTTTGTCTCGTTCTATGCACATTGCACTCCGCAAACCGTGGATCGAGAATGACGTGGTAGCATCGCATCGAATCATTGGAGAATTCTTATAAAGTTTAAAGAATAAATCCTAGACGCGATGTGACGATGGCAGTGAGGATGTGGAGAAGGAAATATTTTGATTAAATCAACAACCAATATTCGCCTAACTTCAAGGCTTGATATCTAACGATCTAAAAGGTCAATTTAGCTGCAATTTGAAGGCCACCTTCGTCTTTCTCTTCTCTATCCATCCATATGGTAGATATATAAGATGAGCTCCTAAATTTATAAAAAATGTTTTCATTCACCTCCTACATTGTTAGGCTGATTAAAAGAGAATGAAGTTTTGAAGAACCAGAAATGTTCCTTTGTGTTTTCAGTACTTTGAGAGGATCAACAAAGAAAAAGAGTGGCTTGCATCTGTCGGAAAATCACCACGGTCCTAGTACAACATAAAGACCTATGCTAATTTCTCTTACTTAACATCTATTCATTTCCATCACATTTTTTTTATTAGACCAACATAATTCCATCTTACCATTCTTTTTTACCATTATCACTACCTCTCTCCCCACCATTTCCATCTCACCCTCTCTAAATCTTTAACTCTAAATTACACATTTTTTCACACCGTCTTAATTAACTACGTCCTCCCGTCATCGCTTTTTCTCTTTCTAATCCATCTTACTTCTTCACCCCTATTTGCTTTGTTCACATCCTTCTATTCCTAACTCTTAATAAATAACTATTCTCACTTTCTTACCTTCTCATCTTGATTCCAAAAATGTGTCTAAATGTTATAATATGCAAGTATTATTTCACCACATCTTATCTTCCCTTTTCAGAGAAAAGGGAAGATAAAAACTAAGCAAATATTTAAAGGACAAAAGATTCTTCATATAAAGATGAGTCATTTAGATCATTTAGTGTCCGCCTGCATGATCAGCTCATACAGAATATGACAACCAAATCAAGTCAGCAGACGTCCATTGTCAACTTTTCTCCCTCTTTCTCCAATCTTATTTTATTGGTGACTTACGGGGTGGGGTGTTAACTATTCGCCATTAAATAGGTCTCCAAAAACTCACAAGACTATGTATGAGTAGACATTGTTGTTCTGTTCTGTTCTTTTGAAACGAACAGAAAATTTGCACAAAAGAACCACACAGGGCCTTGTTCTTTGTTCTGTTTTTTTTTTGTGCAAAAACAAACAACATTCGCATATTCTAACAAAATTTACACATTCGAACAAAACTAGAACAAAATTCGCACAAAGCGAACAATAGAACCGCGCACGGGTCTGTGCGATGAACTGTTCGAATTTGATATTGCTCTGTTAGGAAAACCGAACAGAACAAAAAATTCGCACAAACGGAACCGAACAACCATATCTATGTATGAGACATTCATGTTATCACAACCGTTGTCCCAGTGAATGGAAGACATACCTGAAACCGTCCGAAGGTCGCAAAATTCCTTTCATCCATATGATAATGAATCTGAATCCTCTTTCAAGGAAAACCGAACGCCGACTAGGCAGAGGATTTCTGACCAGAGAACATTCCCCATTTCCTCTTCCCTTCTCGCTGTCAATCATCGCCGACATCCCATACAACAGTCTTGTATAGTGTAATAGTCTTCTGTTTTCCTTGCGATTAATATAAGCGCATATTTCAGCTGTCCTTAGACGGCATAGCTTCTTCTATTCTCCGAATAACTGTGCTGAGACTGTGTCCACTCTCTAAAGCCTTCACTGCAGCAGTGTGGGCTTGTTTATGCCACTTAAGCAGATTATAAGACTGCAGAAGAGACCACCTAGCCTGGTTTGCCATCTGTGGGAAAGGTTAAGGAAAAAAATCATGTATAAACATGCTTAGGAAATAAGGGAAGATTAGAAGGGTTGGGTTGGTGGGTTGACCTCTGCTATAGACATGGGCGGTTCGAGGAGAATGCAGACGCCCCTGAATAAGTTCTCATCATTTTCACCGCCTTCTGCCTCGCCATAGACGAGCGCCTCTGCGGCAATGCCGGCGAAGAGAACCATGCAATACCTGGGCATGGAAGCAAATAAAAAAAATGTCATCTATCTATAGGATGTGAAATGGCAGATCCGTTTCTAGCCATGAAATAACTGTGTATTGGCGAAGAGTATGCAATTTGTTCTCACAGAATAGGGTACCTGTCGAAAGCACTTCCACTGAGACGCCCCTCGGCAAGTTCATTTTCTAATTTTTCATCCCAAAATTGGGTTCCCGCCTGAAAGAAAGGAAGACTCGATTATCGCTTCATTTTATCATTAGAAAAAAGATGATCGCTCCTTCCTTTGATACTTATCCAAAACTGATTTTTCTCAGTTTTTGAACACGAAAGATAGACATGCACACTCCATGTTAAATATGAATTTTCACATTCAATTTTTGATGGTAAGAAAAACACATAAGGGAGAGGTGATGAGTGGCCAGGATATTCATTGTGCCCAGAACCCATAATTAGGGTGTCAGCAACAAATTACAGACTCCGCTACCATATGAATCACTGGAGTTTCACTTTAATAAAAAGAATCACTGGAGGAGCCTACATTAAACGTCTTTCTTTTGAAATCAGCAAAATATTATAACCAAGCAAATCACAAGTATAAACTTAAATGCGTTTTATTCTATCCTTAATGAATATTGTCAGAAAACGGAACAGAATCCTGTGTCATTAAATGTGGAGGAGAGAAAAATATTCTATGCTATCTAGTTGAGAAAGGGTTTTCAGAATTGAGAGTTAACCCTGGTGGCATCATTAAAACTATAAGACATGTATTTAATGGGATTGGTTTGTCTAATTCCAAAGGGCAACACTTCATCCAACCCTCCATAAAATTTCCTTTCAAAAATCGAACTATATTGAGAAGAACTCTACCCATATATGTGCATGATGTGAATAAAGAAGAAGAGGAATATATTTTCCCCTCGATAACATTAAACACCTCACAATGTTGAAATGTCAAAACTATCATGCTTCCAGAAAACATAAACCAGGCAACATAATGAATAAAACGCACCTGTCCCTGAATACCCATTTGCATTGCCACTATTGGATCCAAAATTACACCCCTAACAGGACAGCCCATGAGATACGCTGCAAATTTGTGAGATTATGCATTGTCAAGTAGCTTCCCAAAATCATGAAAAGTGAACACTGAAAATTAAAACTTGAAATAAACTTAGTGACTCCACAATGTATGTTTCTTCAATGATGAACAGATTCAGGGAGATAATATTCTTGAAAGGACCTTCTCAACAAAAATGAACTTTAAGAGTCTTTTTTGGCATTTTAGACACAGACATCTCAGAAATTTCAAAATCTCAAACGCCACAAAAGTTCTATTATCGAGCAGGATTTAGAAATATATGCCTGTATAGTCGGTGGAATACCAGCAAGTAGATGTCCAGCTTCATGGACGAGGACTCTACGCCTGTATGGAGGCCACAGACAGAAAATCTGGGCAAGGCAGCTGCCGCCGAGAAAAACAGCATCTAACCCCACCAATGCCAAAACTGCAGCCAGGTTCGGCCTGATATCGATCCCTTGATAGACCAAAAAAGATGCGCCCGCAAGGAATGCAATCAATGCTGTTCTTGAACTCCCTGTGAGGCCCCACTTCTTCGGAGCAAACTTAAAGGCTGTCCAGAGAAACGGCTGGCTAAGCATAATCAGATTATGAAAGGAGTTCACATAAAATAATTCCATAGATTGAACAAGTATTGCTTCGGCCCATTTGACAAAAAAGAAGTGAATAAATTCATATAAAGATATTGGGAAGATCGTTAAAACAACAAGCCAGGAGATTAACCTTCCAATCCAGTTGATTCCTTTAACGCCGTTGGGGTCACTTCCCTTTGTCCTTCTAAAACTGTATTTATCAGAAAAAAATAAAAAGTTCAAAAGTTAACACACACAAGCAACACTAGTCCAGAGAATCATAGAGAGATATAGATAGAGAGAAAGAGAGAGAGATAATCTCTCATAGAGGCCCTTATTGGGCTAGATTATGGAAGCCCAATAAGGGCTTCATATAAGAGGATGTACGCCTATAAGGCCTACTTGGTAGGCCCTTATCGGGCCTACATAGTATACTCTAACAAAACCAATAACTAAAATTTTACTAGAGGAAAAAACAAAACAATTACATCTTCTGTACAGATCTAATACAACTTTTGTCATCCTAAATAGAAGACAACCTACTAGAGCATCGTCCGTATACGGAATCAACGGGACACCTGGTAGAAATCCAGGATTTAAACTTAACGCAGTTGATGATATGACAGTACAAAACGTATAATAGGTTCGCGATAACAATTTTAACTTTAACAGATCAATTAGAGAGAATGAGAGATGAATTCATCTAAAAACAATCTTGACATAGGACGACAGGGAAAAGAAATTTCTAGCCTATTACATCGCGCATTAATCCGAATACTTAAAAGGCCAAAAGTTCGTCACGATTTCTGTTGCAAAGATGGCGATCATGTAATATTATTCTACAGAAATGATCAGTTTGGGCATATCCTTTCTAACAACGAAATGCAAGCAATACCCCACCAATTGTAAAAATGCACAAAATCAACAAAACGTATACACAAAAAAAGTATTGGGTAATCAACAACGCACCAATTGCCTTGCACTTTCCAAAATTGGCCAGAAGTCCCCGGCTCTGCAAGAGGCCGTAAGCCATGCCGACGAGCTTCATGTCGTCTGCATTCAAGCAGGTGTCAAGTACCTCCCAATCCTTCTCAGGCCATACAAACTGGTCGGGCGGAAGGGTTAAGGACTGAGCCACGGCAGAAGATTCAGGTTTCGAACGAGTTAAGGGTTGCAGAGGGAGCTCTCCCGTGGATTTCAAGAATCGCAGGGCCCGAGCTAGATCTTTCTCCTTGACAGCGTCTTCGTATTCTCGCCATTCTCTCGTAGCCCTGATGACACGGAACTTTGATGGAGAACTGAATTGGAAGGAGAAGAAGGGGGAATGGCAGGAGCGTGCCAAGACAGCCATGGCTTCAATTTGGAGCGTAGCTTTCGATTTCTTCGCAAGAAGATAATCCACCGTATAATCCCCAAAATCTCACCAGCATCATGAATTCCTCGATTACAATCGACAGGATTCTTCCGACAATCGCAACCTCCAACTATGCATGATGTTCCCTATCTGATACTAGCAAGCTCCGCAATGATCTACGCAGAAAATGACAAGGATCGGTAATGATTTTCCCCGCGGCATTCATCCAATTCGCAAACAGTCAACAACAAGAAAAATTATGCGTTCTACACACCGTCCATCGCAGCTCAGGATAATCCAAGAATAAATTAGAGAAAAATAACTTAACAGAAATCGAAATCGTTACCGACCTTTGACCACAAGAACGCGATCATCCGATCTGAGATATCGCAGAATCTCTACAATCTTCGTTGATCCGCATTTAGAGGAAAATCAGTCGATAACGAACTCTGAAGATATTTATACCTCGGCTGCGACCGGCCCGGTTCTATCGGTTCGCACGACCCCGGACCGAACCGGTCCGAACGAACCAAGTCCGGACCAGTCAATGGTCAAAACTCAAAACTAGGAATGGATGACGGGTGACGATTATTGCCGTCCGAGACAGGAGTCATCCGTTCATCCGTACACATTTCGTCATCGTCACCACTCCGTCATTCACAGATGTCTCGCTGTAGTCATTTCGGTCATCGGTCACCCCACTATCTTTCTCTCTCTCTCTCCTCTTTCAATTCTCTTGCTCTCTCTCTTCCCTCCACTCTTTGATGTCCGTCATCCGTCCGTCGTTTCCGTCATATTACGTCATCCTTCATCCATCAGTTTGGACGGAAGTCTGGCGACAAATGACAGAAATGACTTCCCACAGTCATTCGTCCACTGGTGTGATGGATAACGGATAGAGACGGAACGGATGGTGATCCGTTCTCCAATCCTAGTCAAAGTCGTCATAGGTCAAACACCCAGTCAACGGTCAAATATCTTATTAATAATGAATTATCTCTTAATTTCCACGTCTCAAATTCTGGCGTGGATAATGTCAACGATTGGAGAAAATAGATTTATGGTCAGAATTATCCATATTTCTGCTTATTTTTTTGCAAAAAAAAATCAAACTGGCGGTGGCTTTAATTAACTGGCGGACAGCGAAGGGCAGAAGTGGGCCGGGATTTCTTCTTTAAAAAGGGGAGATTTTTTTGTATTTTTGTTCTTTATTATAAATTCAAGGCTCTTTTTTCATTTGTATCTCGCGTAAGCGCTTTTTTCCTTTCTCCGTGGCTCTCTTCTTTGTCTTGTTCTTGCCCCCATCTATCATGATTGGATTTAATGTGGTGGCAGAAGCTTTTATCCATCTCTCTCTCCTCTTTTGCTGTGTGGATGCAGATCTGGCCCTTCAATGCTGATGCCATATCAACATGTGAAAGCCTAAATAGAAGATGTAGCTTGATATTAATTCCTAGAAAGAGAAACGATGCGACAGACATCCTTTTCATCTCTCTCTCCTGGTATAGAAGAAAACCACCGCATGCTCTCCATTTCTTTCTCTGTCGTTCTGATCAACAGTGATGATGCCATCTGGGTCCGCATGATTAGGATGGATCATTTACTTATCAACTTGCAAAAGCCCAAACCAGAGACGGAACTTAGTACAATTTTCTAGAAAGATGACGCATGTGAGAGAAACTCTCTCTATCTCTCTCTCCTCGGCAGATGGCAACCTCCTGAGCAGACAAAAAAGGAATGTCAACTATGGTTCAACAGATAAGTAGGGATGAATTAAACTTTGATTAAAGATGTGCATGGGCATGTTTAATTAAAGGATTCTGTTTCTCCAATGGGAGGGATACACTGCGACTCGCCGAGGCATGACTATTACATGCATTTCCTTTCTGTAGCGGGCGTGGACGAGCGGGTTCGCCTATAAATTAAGATATTTACGCTCACTCCACACGCAAACTCTGACAGTGGTTAAATTGCTTTTAACGCAAAAAATCTTCTTCGGTGGCGTCTCGGGCATGGCTGGATCGGTCTACGAGCAAAACCCTGGGCTGAGTCGGTGCTTCTTCCCAATAAAATAATAATTCTGATGGTTTTATTGCACATTTTAATTAAAATCTCAATGATAAATCCTTGAATAATTACCGAACATTAAATGATTTATGGCACAAGGATCTCATTATTTAATGTGACCAATATTTTATCCAGTCCTCAGGACCAAATCAACAAAACCCCAAAAATACCCCTCGTCATATCACAGGAGTTACGTTGCAGGAGGGGTAAAACCGTCTTTTCTCTAAAAGAACCCCCTCTCTCAAGCCGCACGTGATTCTCACGTGAGCCAACGTCAAAGCCTACTTCCCCCGTCATCCTCCTCCCCCCCACTCTGCAACTCTTCTCCCCTCGGAAGAAGAAAGAGAGAGAGAAAGGAGTTTCCTAGAGAGAGACAGGCACAAATGGGTGTCCTATTTCTCTCTCTAGTATTGCTCTCCGCCATGGCCGGAGCTCAAGAGCTCTCCGGCGCTCAAACGGCGATTCTATTCCAAATTCAGCGAATTCTGGAATACCCAGAAGCGATGTTCGCCATGAACAGAGCTCAGAACCTCTGCAACATCCCAGGAACCCCCAATTTTTCAATTTTCTGCGCAGGAGATAGCGTGACGGAGATCTCCATCTCCGGCGATGGCGGCAGGCTTTCGAGCAACTTCTCCATGGGCTTTCTATTAGAGGCCATGGCGGGGCTCCCCGACCTGTACTTGCTCTCTCTCACCTTAATGGGACTCTGGGGACCGATTGGGGGAGAAATTGCGAGGTTGGAGGCGCTCCGGGAGCTGAATCTCAGCGAGAATTTCATCTCCGGCGAGATCCCCCCGTCGATCTTCTCCCTCCCCTCGATCCAACGGCTGGATTTGTCCCGGAATCTCCTCTCCGGGGAGGTTTCTTCTTCTCTGGGCTGCTCCCCCAGCTTGGAGATTGTGGATTTGTCTGGTAATCAGCTCGCCGGCTTCCTCCCCGGCTGTATTGCGCGCAATTCTTCTTCTCTTCTGGTTCTCGCCGCCGCCTCCGTCTCCCCTTCCTCCGCCGGGCCTGCCCACAAGCTGGGCTTCGTCCTGGCCATCCTCGGCGGCGCTCTTTTCGCTGGTTTCTTCGTCGCTCTGGTTTTTCTTTTAAGGAGGAGACGGCGGTCTGTGAAAGAGGAAGCAAAGTCCTTAGTCGCTGCGGCTGCCACCACCCCAGTCTGCGCTTCCCCCCGCCTCGCCCCCGACGAAAGTACAGATTTTGATCTCAACCCGTTTGTGAAATCACCGTTTTTCGACGTGGGTCGGTCTCCGTTTCCGCAGGGACGACGCCGTTGAGGATGGGCAGCTACCCCGGGCTGCAGGCCTTCGCCATGGACGAGCTCGAGGAAGCCACCAACGGCTTCGACCCCGCTAATCGGATCCTCGATTCCCCTCTGCGGTCAATCTATTTGGGTCGGATCCGAGACGGGTCCACCGTGGCCGTCGTCAGAACCGACCCGATAAAGAAACCTCCTCCTCAGCGGGCTTTCCAGTTCATGGACGTGGTCTCCCGGCTGCGCCATCCCCACCTCTGTGGAGTACTGGGCCACTGCGTTCAAGGCTCAGTTTTCCTCGTCCTCGAACGGCCCAATAACGGCAGCCTGCGGACCCACTTGACCGGTTTGACCGTTTCTCTCGCTTGAGTCAACGACTGACCGTTGACCGTTTGACTGTTTGGCCGGCGCAGATCTGCGGCGGCGAAAGCTTTTCAAGTGGCCGCAGCGGGTGGCGGCGGCGGTGGCCATCGCCAGGGGGCTGAGATTCCTCCACGCCGTCACGGTCCCTGCCATCGCCGGCAACGACCTGAGCGCCGAGCACGTGCTCCTGGATCGCAATCTGACGGCAAAGATCGCCCATTACAACCTCCCGACTCTATCCGAGGACGGTCCCTTCCCGACGTGAGCATTGACTTTGGCCCGAAGCTCCTAAAGTCGTTGACTTTCTTGATAGGGTAGTTGAGTTTGACTTGATTGACTTTTCAGGATTCAGAACGTAGAGGGGGGAGAGGAGGAAGATATCTACAGACTGGGGTTGATCCTGCTGGAGCTGATCACTGGGGAAGCGGATGGGGCGAAGAGGAAGGTGAGTCAACTAGCTGACTGTTGACCTGGACGTTGACTGACGGTCAACGATCTGAGTGCAGCTGGAGAGTGCGCTGGATGGAGAAGATAGGTCAATGCTGGACCTGGCGGTGGACCCGGCGATCCGAGGAACCTACGCCATCGACTCTATCAGGACAGCGGCTGAGCTAGCGCTCTGCTGCGCCGCCGACGACCCCCGCCTCCGGCCGCCGATCGACGACGTCCTCTGGAATCTGCTTTACGCAGCCCAAGTCCAAGATCTCTGGGCCGCCGACGCGCAATAGCAGTGATGTTTATCACAGAGATCAATGCAATAGAATAACTCCATCTTATCTTGGCCTATTTAATCATGATGATGATGATGATGAGCATGAAGATATTGAAGGGTATTTGAGTAGTCTTGGATTGAAAGGAGATAACAGCAATCGTATATGAAGAGCACATCACTGAATAAGAGAGAGAAAGAGAGAGAGAGAGAGAGAGATGATAATGATGGGAAGAACCACATACCCACCATGGCTATTGTGGTAGTAGGTCTTGGGGTGATGATCAAGGGAGAGATACAAATCCTTTGCAGGAAACACCACTCGATGAGAGAGTGATGATGATGATGACGAGCTCATCAGTCGGCTGTCCAGCTCTGCTCAACAATCTCCCGCACTCTGCGGTTATACTCGCGCTTGTTCTCGCTGAACATACGTGCAGCCTCCGAATTCGCGGGGGAATTGGGGTTTGGGTCGCAGAGCAGGGACTGAAGAGAAAATTGTAATAAAAAAAAAGGAAAGGAAAGAAAACAAGGTCGAGAATGAATCGGCGCACCAATTACAGATAGATTACTTTTATTTTTTAATTTCTGAATGAAATCAGTAGTGCCCAGAAAAATACCTGGATTGATGTAAGGATAGCGGCCACATCATAGATCGGACTCCATTGATTTTGCAAGATGTCCAAGCAGATGCTTCCGTCCGCATAAACTGATAAGAACAAATTTGCATTAGGTAGAAAATTAATGGCCCCAAAATCGAGTTGATCACCGACCTAGGGCGATCATCCTTATTTTTCATCAAAAATAAAGCCTAAATACAATATTTTTCGGTGCAAAATTCTCCCTGATCTCCTTCCTATTCATGTGGATATTTGTCATGCTTTGGCACAATTAAAAGTTATCTAAGTTGGTAATTGCGTATTAGCAACGAAGATGACCAAACTAATTTTTAAAAAGATCTTAAGCCTATATCACTCATACAGAAAGAGGAAAACCAAGATGGGCTTATGGGTAGTAGACATAGCAGACAGAAGAAGGGTCCTACATTATGTTTATCATGAGATCTTGCGATCCAGAGGATATCGATTGACAAAGGGTAAAACTGGCCAGGTAGAAATATGCACCATGAAGAAGCTAATCTCATTAAAGATACTTAATCCACTGCCACCTGTTCCGAAGAAAGTCAAAGTCAATGGGACAATTCTTCACCAATGGATTCGACTCTTTTTGCTGTCTGCTATGTCTAGACGATAGCCCTCCCTTTGAGAGTGACTTGCGCTTCGAAGCTTGGGACGCCGAGGAAGCCGTCTGATAAGTACTTCAGCAAGGGATACAGAAGGATACGATTCCGGAGGGATATCCTGATAGAGATATCCTAATAGAGATAGAACAGAAAAACTCAACAGGTAGTGGATTCTATAATTTTTATAATTTTCATATGAAAAACTTAAAAGCTATTTTTATATTCCAGGCGGAAAGCGCCGCAGCACGTGTATTTTAGAAAGACATGCACACCTATAAATAAGACCGCAGCGGGAAGAAGCAGATACGAGAAGCCTTTTTCCTCAAGAAATCCCCGAAATGCGGTGGCGGGAGCTGGAGCAATCGGAAGGCACATTCCCGACGGCCAGGAGGAGAGATCCAGACCGGATCTCCATCATTCTACCTTTCTTTCTATATCTTCTTGTTCTAAGCGATCAACTATCTTCCATTCGAATCGATAACCAGCTGCTGGATTACTTGATATAGTTGATGCTATAACACCTTCATTCACACGTGGCTTCTTGGCACTATGACCTCAGAAGTGAATAAGAACGGCTGGCCTGTCAATCATGGAAAGGTGCTGGCGGGTCTATCGAGGGTTATAATGGAGTATGGCAGGAGGTTGATCACTACTGGTTGTTCGGAAAATCCAGAAATTGTGAAAAGAAAGTACAATCTGATCGATCCCAACCCCGAGTATGAAGCTATTAGGTAGCACGCAGTTCATGGAAAGGTGCTGAAACTAGATAAAAACATCTACGCACTTATGTAGCAGGAAACCTGACTCAAGATCTATGCCTCCGGTGACCAACTGCCTTGATTTCCAAGAAGGTGGCAGAAATAAGAATAGAAAGGTTCCAAATCCAAACGTGGGACACAATCCGACTCTAGAGAGGGACTGATATGTTCCTATTGTAGCAAGCCATGGACGAGGACCCATTTGAGACAAATTCATACATCGGTCATGGTTCCTTTGCACTCACTTGGCACTCTGATAGAGATGGCGCTCTGGAGAGCAATAAAGCATGGCTGGTACTAAAAGGGTTTACACAATCTGAAGTAGTAGTCAGCATTGAAACCTTGCCTCCCATGGCCAAGATTGGCACAGTCAGAGTTTTCCTTGCCCTCTTAGGGAATTTGAAGATCCAACAATTAGATGTGAAGATTGCATTTCTTCATGGCAACCTAGAGGAAGGGGTCTACAAGACCACAGATCAAGGGTATAAAATTCTGAGATTCGGACACTGTCTACAAGTTAAAGAAGGCTATAAAAAGAGATAGTGATCCCACTCTTTCTACTAAAAATGGAGAGTCTGGGCTAAAAGTTTTGATCGTCAATATATATTTTTTGATCGTCAGTATTGATGATATTGATAATATTATTATCTGGGAGGGATCGTCTAAGCCTATCCCTTGCTACCAAGTTCGATATCAAACGCCTGGGCAGATAGATATTTTCTGGATATGGAGATCGCATATTCCGGCAACGGTATTTTGGTCTCACAACATAAATATGTGCTGGACTTGTTGAAGAGGTTGGCCAGTTGGCACGAACGCTTGCCACCAGTTCCATTGAACTCGATGTGGAGCTGGGGACAGGCCAGTTCCCAGTGCACTGTGACTCCTCTGACCAGATATTCACTTTGCTCTTAGCCTATAAAGCCAAGTTAGGCACGAATCATGTGATATCCACCTTCAAGTTGTGCACTGTCTTCTTGCTTATCTGAAATGGGAGACACAGTCAGGACATTCATTTCCACGAGACAGTTGACATGACTGTAAGGATCTAGACATATGCAAACTACGCTGGCTTAATTCTGGATAACAGGTCTATATTCGAGAAGAGTCTTCGTCATTAGGAGCCTGGTCAGTTGGATAAGGGTTTCTTACTCAAGGAACTGAAGTCAAGTTATGGTCTCTAGCAATATGGATCTGTGATAGTCTCTGGCTCCAAGGCATCCTGCAAGAGCTCCAAGTCATCTTTCATGACCCTCTCCACGTATATTGTGATAATAAATTAGCAAATGCTATTGCCAACAGTGCCGTTCAACATGAGTGGGCACAAAACGTGGAGATTGACAGCCACTTCATAAAGGAGAAAGCAGACAGAGGAGTGGCTGATATCCACTTTGTCAGGTCCTATGACCAGACTGCTGATGACTTCACCAAGGGTCTCCCACTCCCACCCTTCTAGACCATACCCACACAACGTTTGAAGGAGTACTAGTCATAGGCATCTACTACATAACTTATTTACCTGATAGTGAGCAGATCCCCGTTAGGATTTCCCAGAGGAGGGAGAGGGGAAACCGATCAAGAGGATGGTAGGGATCAATCCAAAGAAGATCTGACATAATGAAGATCCAGATACAAATAACCATTCATGTGCGGCAGGGCATTGTAAGAGGATACAAGGAGGTGAAAGTAGGAGAGGATAGGACAAAACTTCAAGTTTAACAGAACTCTCCTTTGCCGACCACCTTAGAGGAGGGCTCTACTAGTTAAAGTAATTACAGTAGACAAAAGATCAAAACGACCCTCACAAGTGATCAGTGCATGTTGTCCAACATGCATAAAATTCAATAAAATCGTCGGCCTAGAAGTGTTGAAAAGCATGTCCACTAACCGACCAAAAGAATGAGCTACAATATTCAACCAAAGAGAGACCGAGAAGAAATAAAACTGCTTGACATGACATTGTTACTTACTGTTCGGGTGGAACATTCTGGAAACGAACCGTACAGTCGGTGGTTTGTTTGGGTACTCTTCAGTAAACTGAAGTGTCAGCTTAAACGTACCTAAAGGACAAGAATGTGTAAACCATGAGAAAATCAACACACTGATTTCAAAGAAAACCCTAGATGAGGAAGACGTATATACAGAATCACATGAAATCCAACGCTCTCATGACTTAAACAACGAATGGTGATCTACACACAGCTCTGATAAAAGATATTAAAAAATTAAAACTTAATTCAAGGAATTGAGGAACAGACACCAATCCAAATCCATGAGAGGACTAGAATTTTCAACTCAATCAAGATTCGGCGTCAGTGTCTCATAAAAATATAGAGGAGCAAGAAAAGTATGAAATGGTTTTGATTTCCATGAAACTTAGATCTGAAAGCTAAGATTATGGTAAATATGGAGAGGAAAATTAAATGAGAACGGAGCAGCAAAAACAAGGCAGAATTAATAACAAAGGATGAAAAGAAAAGCCAGAAAATACTAACCCAGGAAAGGTACCCAAGGTCAAAATTTATAATAAACATCACTATGATAGATAACTAGAGACACTAACCTCCATCCCACGGGGTGTCGTCAGGACTGGAATGAAAAAAAATCAGCAAAAAAGGTCAGAGATTGAGCGTATTTCAAGTTATTTACAGATAGATAGGTGATCGTGCTGAAAAGTTACCCAAATATGACCGCATTCCAAAGCATGATATTATTGTCCTGAGGAGCACCACTGATGCCTGCGGGAGGATCCTGCTGCAACCGCTTGAAATCCCTCATCAACCTCTTCCTCGCAGGGGTCGACATTCTTCCCCCCTGGTAGAGAAGAAAAATAAGTGTTGATCCAAGCGCAACACGATAACATGAATAAGCAGATCACTCTACCACCAGAGAAAAGACCGGCAGGGAGCAATGATCGACAAAAAAAGGAATCATTTCCAAAAGCAATAATTGAAAATCTAATAGAACCAAATCCAATCGCAATCAGCTCAGACCACACCTTTGCGGACTTCTCAGAAACCTATCAACTGCCCACGGAAATCGATTTTAGGCGGATGTTAAGTTATTGCAGTCTACGGCGAACAGAAAAATACACCAAATAATTGATAAATAGCCGTGATCTCCAATGAACTGTATCACCAGCGGACAACAGCTTCCTCAAAATCGACGTCCAAAAACAACAAGGCATCATCCAGACAAAAAGAAACGAAGATCGGGAAGCAATCCTTACCTGTGTTCAGGCGCGATCTAGGGTTTCCGAACCCCCTACCGATCCTCAAAAAAGACTACCAGATACTTCCTTAAGATCGAAGTTCTTCACAGAAGATGAATCTCGCCTTCACCGCGAGAGATTTCTACTAGATCGCCGCCGAAGATACAGAGAAGGCGATACGAAGAAATGACACCATAGTGAGAAAGGAAAGAAAGAAAGAAAGAAGAAGAGAGAGAGAGACACAGAGAGAGAGAGAGAGAGAGATTTTCATTTATACCATTTATGTTATATTAATTAAATTGATTGGTTGGGAAATTTAGCCCGTCTCTATCCCGGTCCCCTGCTCCAAAGATTCTCTTTAATACTAACATACTCTACACATCTAAAGGAATCCTCCGGTCTATAAAGCTTTGTCCTCGAAATCTAGCCCTGGTTCCGGTTAATAAAAATGCGCCTTGGGACAACGCTAACAGCTTCTCGAACTTTCCGATAAGCGCCAACTGGACGATTCTCCTTCTCCCCTGTACGGACGTGCAAGGGCTCCGCACAGCAGGATGACGGTGACGATGACGAGTAGTTCGTGTAGATTGCCACTCTGTTGACGTTGACGATCGTCTCACACGTGCGGTCATTTTACAAATTCCGTCATCGTTAACGTCTTGGCGGTCTTCGTTGACGAATATCCGTGGCATCAACGTTTTCAGAGATTCCGTCCACGTCCACAGTCTTAACCGTCGGTTGACGATGGAATTTTGCCCCATCATCCCTCACAGAGTCTGCAGTTTTGCTGTTTTTGTCAGAATGTTCAAATGATTACTAATAGGGCCCGTCCACGGGCATTGGGTGGTTAATCCTTTGAAACCCGCCTCTGCACTGAACACAGCTGTAATTGGTATTTTTCAAAAATTTGTAGTAATAATTAAATGATTCATTTAGGTGATTGGTTAAAAGCTTTAGTCTATGTTGAGATTTTGTTTTCAAAACATTTTTGGCTGCATTTTTTCGTTGTCAATATGCTCCCACAGGTGAGTATTGGCAGTGGTAGGTCCAAGCGACCACCTCAAAACTGCCCTAGCTGGACCTCAGGCACGACTTTAGGAGCATTTATAAGCAGAGGAAAGAAATTAAGATTCAAGCGCAACAAACAAAAGTGTTTAGAATGCTATACGGAACATCCATATAGGATTCGGGTTTAACTCTAAATCCTATTATCCCATATGGAAGTAAACAAAAAATTTCAAGCATATATATTAAACAAGGTAATAAAATACTTAAACATTTGGGCGTTGTTAACGTTAAATGTATAAAGAAAAATACATTTGGGCGTTGTTAACATTTATTTTTTCTCTTGATATCGCGTATCGATATCCGGATGTCGGATCCAGCATCCGGATATCGGATTCTGATATCCGGTATCTGAGATCCACCTCGATACCTGTTGTAGATGGGGCTGTGCAAAATCAGTTTGATATCTGATATCCGGTATCAGAAACCATCTTGTCATTTACTGGATATCAGATATCGGTTGGCTGTATTCAAAACCTCCAGTGATGCCCGTGGTAAGAGTTTTTGGAGAATAAATATACAGTTACTAAAGGAGGTCTCGTCACTACCGCTGCCATACTATCTCCCTTTGCACTTAGTAGTGTGTTGCTAGTGCATCGTCCTCCTTGTCTCGTTTGCATATTTGACATCGCTTCTGTTGTTGTCTCCATCACCCTCGTCTACACCTCTGCACTGTCACCGCCTTCATCGCGTCCGCTACCGCACACTCCCACCCATCTTGGATCATAAATGTGCCCATTTGGACCGAATTTCTGCACCAAAGGCATTAATCACCAGCACTCAATTAGACAACCTAACAGTACGGGAAGGTTTTGTTTTGGTGCCGTTCTAAGGTCAGGACAAATGACTGATGAAATTTATTTCTGTAACATTTGGATTACACGCACAAATTTCATCAAACTCTTTTTCAAAAACTTGCTGCCAGGTCAAGCAAATTGGGGTGACGTGGACAAGAGCTGAGCATTGATTGGGCAGTCAACGGATTCAAACAAGAAATGCCACGTGTACAACGCTATATATATCCCAATTCCGGGTGATGTGGACAAGAGCTGAGCGTTGATTGGGTAGTCAATGGATTCAAGAAAGAAATGCCACGTGTACAACACTATGTATACAGTGCAGGGACGCGGACGAACGGTTTTTTCCTTTCAGGACAAAAAAACTGTCTCGTCCGTGAGGTTGGACAAAAATTGGGATGGAAGTTAATCTCGAGAAGAACGGAGGGGACGGTTTTTGTATTATCGGACCAAAAAACCGTCCCATCTAGAGGTCTCGGACGGTGGATGGACAAAAGTCTGTCGGATTTGCTTTCGACATTTGAGATATTGCCACGCGGCATTGCTATATCAATTCCTCAATATTTTGCATCAAAGTTCCTGCTTTTTTTCGCGCGCCCAAATTGACACCCCCAAAAGTAATTATACATATGTCCCTCCATTTTATCTCTCCTCCATATTTCCATAAAAAGATTAGAAAATCCATATTAATGCAATCAGACCTTAGAACTGTTTTATTGGATATTTGGTCCGGGACGAGGGACAGGACGGTTTTTCCAGGATGGTTTTTCGCCGAACAGAATGAAACTGGCAAAGTCGGGATGCGGATGGGATAATTTTTTCATTTTGGGTAGAAAAAACCGTCCCGTCCGCGTCCCTGCACTGATTCCGAACATCGGATGGGAAGATCTTCGTCCCGTCCCTTCCATCATCCACATCATGGACAATCCAGAACTATTTCTATATACACCCCAAATTAGGGTGATGTGGACAAGAGCTGAGCGTTGATTGGGCAGCCAACGGATTCAAACAAGGAATGCCACGTGTACGACTATATTTACCCCAAACCTGTGTTACGTGGACAAAGGGATGAGCATCGATTGGGCAGTCAACATATGAAAACAAGAAATGCCACGTGTACAACACTATATATATATAGTGCAGGGATGTGGACGGGATGGTTTTTCCGTCCCAGGACAAAAAAATATTCCCGTCCACAAGGTTGGATGAAAACCAGGATGGAAATTAGTCACGGGATTAACAGATGGGACGGTTTTTTGTCCAACCTCGCAGACAGGACGTTTTTCATCCAGGGACGAAAAAATGTCCTGTTCGCATCCCAGCACTGATTCCGAATGTTGGACGAGACAATCTACATCCCATCCTGTCCATCTTCCATGTCCCGTCAATCAGGGTGACGTGGACAACAACTGAACGTTGATTGGGCAGTCAATGGATTCAAACAAGAAATGCCACGTGTACAACACTATATTAAATATAGTGAAGGGACGCGCAGGGGACAGTTTTTTCGTCCTGGAACAAAAAAACCGTCCAGTCTGCCCTGCACTGAATCTGGACGTTGGACGGGACGATCCTCGTCCTGTCTCGTCCATCTTCTACGTCCCATCAATCAGGGTGATGTGGACAACAGCTGAACATTGATTGGGCAGTCGATGGATTCAAATAAAAAATGCCACATGTACAACACTATATTAAATATAGTGAACGTACGCAGACCGGGACAGTTTTTTCGTCCTGGAACAAAAAAACCGTCCAGTCTGCATCCCTGCACTGGATACGGACGTTGGACGGGGCGATCTACATCCCGTCCCGTCCATCTTCCATTGCCTTCAATCAGGGTGACGTGGACTACAGCTGAACGTTGATTGGGCAGTCAATGGATTCAAACAAGAAATGCCACATGTACAACACTATATTAAATATAGTGAACGGACAGGGACGGGACGTCGCGTCCCGTCCATCTTCCACGTCCCGTAAATCAGGGTGACGTGGACAAGAGCTGAGCGTTGATTGGGCAGTCAACGGATTCAAACAAGAATGGTGGCCACGTGTACAACTCTATATAAACCCCTAAACCAAATTCGGAAGATAGTGTGTAGACACTGTAGACATGGTTGTTCTGTTCTGTTCTTTTAAAACAAACAGAAAATTCGCACAAACGAACCGCACAGGGGTGTGTTCGGTGTGCTGTTCTTTTTATGTGCGAAAATTCGAACAAATGTTCGAACAATTCGAACAAACGAACAAGATTCGCACATCCGAACAAATTCGCACAACCTAACAAAATTCGCACGACCGAAAAAATTCGAACAAACGAACAAATTCGAACAAACGAACAAATTCGAACAAAACGAACAAATTCGAACAAGCAAACAAAATTCGCACAGGAAGAACATAATTGTTTGGAAATTTCATAAAAAGCTATAACTTGCAAAAAAATGTTGTGCATAAAGTATAATTTACTATGAATAATCTAATTTAGTAATGACGTTATCTTAATTTACGAATCACAAGTCATGAATCACCATAATCAGTATAAAATTTTAAGTATAAATATAACAGTCATTAAATCTAGTGATAATGGCATTTATGCCATTGATGTAACTTAGATTTAAGAAAAAAATTTGGAATAATTCAACGAATTGATTTGGCAATTTAATCAGAGGAGATTGTACTGAATTCATTTTGGTAATTCATCTCATTTCATTGGGTGGCATAACTGAAATCATTCGTTCTAGAAGGAAAGGAATTAATTAATTTCATTAAAATGGCATGCATGAAACAGAGTGTACTTCCATATTTTCTAGTACTTGGTTAGAGGGTAGAATGATTATGTTTCAATAAAAACATATTTAGGTATTTCAACAATAAAAATATAACTTTTGTTAACGTCTCTTACAGTAACAAATTCAAGATGCTGTTTTTTAAAACAAATGTTAGTGTTCCTGGTTTTGTCAGGAAAGGGAGAGGGAGAGGGAGAGAGAGTGAAAGAGAGAAGACGAGGGAGAGTGCGAGGGTGAATAAGGGAGAGGAAGACAGAGGGAATGAGAGCGATGGTGAGAGTGTGGGACAGTGAATTGTAGAAGGAAAGAGATAGGGAGGTAGAGAGATGAAGATAAAGGGGGGATTAAAAGCAGACAAAGGGAGATTTTGATAGATAGAGAGGGGGAATAAGAGATAGTGACAAAATCAAAGAATTAAAAGTAGAGAGAGAATCAAAGTGCGGAAAAGTGAAGCTCAGCGAATGATAGAAAGGGAGAAAGAGATACTTAGTGCGAGAGAAAGATGGAGAAAACTGGAGATAAAGTTAGGAAATGATAGAAAAGTAGAGAGGAGCAATATCTGTTTTCAAAATAAGTGGGGTACACCATGTCTATTTTGAAGAGTACATCCCACTTTTAACGAAAATAACTGTCTTCAAAATTGAAGTCCCTCTGCAGACCCAAACCTTCAAAATTCCAGTCGGATTTCTGGCTGGGTATTTTGAGCTGCAGAACTAGCTTTCCGCCTCCTGGCAAAGTATATCTTTCGACGATGGTTGAAATGTGAGTAGCGGCCTCAGGCCAATGAGGAGGCCTCTTGTTCTGCACATGTAAAGAAAGAGAGGTTTGAAGATGGAGTTACAGAATGAGAGGAAAGTGGAGAGTTTAAAGCGAAAACTAATTTGAGAGATATAAGGAAGCGAGGCACAGAGTTAGAGGGAGAGAGTAACTTAGAGACAGAGAAAGAGACTTTCAGAGAACGGTAGTAAAAAAAAAGAATAATTACTAAGGTGAGAGGAATAGAAAAGAAGAAAGCCACATAATGATGGAGAGAAAAAAAATGAGTAATAGACAGAGAATGAGAGAATGAGAAACATATTACAACATACGAAGAGATGAAAAAAGAGAGAGAGGAAGGGGGAATGACCGAGAGATAAAAAAAAAAAACCAGAGAATTTGATAGACAGACAATTAGAGAGCGATTGAAAAGAGCGAATCAGACATAGAAAAAGAGGAATTCGGACAATGAGAGTACCCTTGGGAAGGAAAAAATTAGAGCGCAAGGGAGGCGAAGATAAAAATAGGAAGAGAATTAGAGTTAGACAGAGAGAGATGAACGGGAATAAGAGAGACACATACAGAATATCAGAGAGCAAAAGAGCGGATAAGAGAGTTTTTGGGAAAGAACTGAAGAGAAATTAAGAGAGAATCATAAAGCATCAGAGATTTAGAACAAAAGAAAAGAGAATCAAAGAAAGACACAAGTCTAAAAAAACTTGAAAAAAAAAAACGTACCAAATGCCTCCACTTTGACCCCGTCCCAATCCGGCGCCAAATTGACTGGGAGGAAGTCCGATGGTTTCAAGCTCGGGGAGAAGAGACAGGAGAAAGAAAGAAAGAAAAAGCCGCTCTGGAGACTCGAGAGAGACGAACGAGAACGAGTGGCTCAGACTGTGGGTCAAGGTCATTCAGAGCCACTGAGAAGTGAGAAAGATGGAGAACGAGGGAGGGAGAAGGAGACTCTGGATTCGCACATACCCAAATAACAAGAACTAGAACGAGAACGAGAGTAACGAGGGAGTTTTTTTTCAAAAAAACCTTAAAAAAAAATTCGCGCAATTCGCACAAAGCGAACCGCACAGCCGTGTGTGCGAAGTTGTGTTCGTTTTCAACATTGTTCTGTTCGGAAATCCGAACAGAACGCGCAATTCGCACCAAATCGAACAATCCAAACAGAACAACCATGTCTAGTAGACAGAGTGTGGATGCCGCCATGGCTCTTCGAGAAGAGGACATGGAGAGGATTCTATGGACGGATGTCGAGATCTCTGCGAGAGTGTCCGAGCTCGCGGAGGAGATGTCGGAGGTGTTGAGGGATTCCGAGGCGGCCGTAGTTTTTGTGGGAATCGCCACTGGATCGTTCATGTTCTTGGCTGATGTCGCCAGGAGGATCACGATTCCGATTGCTGTCGACCTCGTTCGCGTGGAATCGTATGGATTGGGCACCGAATCGGGCGGTGCGCCTCGGTTGACGACTGATCTGAAGATCGATGTTCGAGGAAAGCATGTGGTCTTGGTACAGTTCTTCTGATTTGAATCGTTTATCGTTGTTTTTTTTGTTTTTTCTCTGCTGTCGACCGTGCGAGTTGGACTTTCGGAATCTGACTTTGGAGTTTTTGAGAGGGAACTCTAATGTGCACAACTGAACTGTAATGTTCTTCTACTTTTATCGGATAATTTGTTTAAGCAGTTTTTTAAATTGTAGCGACCTCAAGATCGATGATAGGGGAAAGCATTTGGTCTTGGTACAGTTCCTCCGTTATTTTTGTTTTTCAATTTATTAGTACTGCATCGTTTTTTTTTTCAGAACGTCTTTGTGTTATTGGTAAAGTTCTTCTTTGTAGAAACGTTTATCAAATTTTTCTCTTTTTTTTTCATTTTTATTAATGTTGTAGCGTTTTCTTTAAGAATGTGTATGTGGTCTTGCTACGGTTCTTCTTTAGCAAACGAGCGGATTGTTTAAATGGGAAACTCATTGCTACTGCATCTTGTTGTTTTCAGCATGAAAATAATTGCATATGTGTCGATTGCTATTGACGACGAATTCTGAATTTTCCTGTTTTTGTATCGGGGTAATTCGTTTTAGCATTTTTAACTTCGTTCTTTTAGCGAACCATTCTATCATTGTTTTAAATTTCCCTAGTGATATGCCAGATATCTTCTACGAATGTCATATGTCTCCTTGTCAGTAGTAATATTAAATTTCCGAGGACTTCTACACCATCAGTCTTTTTCCCAGTGGGATATTGACATATAAATCATTCATGTTTTTCACCTTTACATCCAAAAGCTCATGACCAAGTAAAAAGCAACAAAATCTCAACCATGCATGAACAAAAAAAGGGTTTATGTTGATTTATCGATTTCCTGCGATTATTCATTTTCTGTGGTCATCAAAGGCGATTTTTCTCTCTTCACTTAGAAATCTGCACAAAAAAAGGGTTTGATATTTTTAAATTGTTAATATGGCTGTATTTTTTGTCTGTTATTATCTTTTAGTTCACACAGAGGTAACAAATTCCTTTGCTTGCTTGCAGGTGGAGGACATTGTTGATACTGGGAATACTCTTTTCTGGCTCATTGCTCATATGAAGTCAAAGGGAGCCTCTTCTGTGTCAGTCTGCACGTTTCTTGATAAACCGTCAAGGAGGAAGGTTATCCCTGAACCATTTGGAGAAGGAAGATTCTACCGTGGATTCGAGGTCAGATTTGAAAACCTGCATCAATCTGTGTCTTCCAAATTTTGGGATAATCTAATGTCAACAATATTTATTTCCTTTAAAATATTCGCAGCACCATTTTAAGATGGTTTATGTCTCAAAAACCGGTTATTGGGGTCATCCCTGCAGCCCAAAAACCTGGCCTTTCAAAAAAATTATTGATGGAGCAGTTCAAGGAAAATACAATACTTGCTTTCAAAAATTTATTGAATTAAATCTTATAATGGGTCACATCTGGGACTCGGGTTGAAAGATTTACAATAGTTATTTTACTCATCAACAAGGCAAATGGAGACTTTTATTCTCAACTGTATATTTCTTGCAGTGTCCGGATAACTTCGTGGTGGGGTACGGAATGGACTTCGCAGAGCTCTACAGGAACCTGCCATACATAGGTGTGCTGAAGAAAGAAAAGTACCAATTGTAGGTCAGTTGGCTGCCACTCGACTTTGATGTTTATTTTGTGTTATTCAAGTTTACCCGAAGCGGGTTTGATTTCATGATTTGAAAAGGATTTGGATTTAGCAAAGCCTCTATGTTATTTTGGAGTGAGATCACAACGTCTAAGGAGGGAGAGAGAAGAAATAAAAAGAGTATGAAACAAGTAAATTTGTTCAACAGATTACACGGGTACAGGCTTAGTGTTTTGATACGATCCTCGATCTAGGTTCGTATCGGAAGGAAGGTAGAGTGTGAGGCGAGGTAGAAGTTTCCCCGGGTAGAGAGGAGAAAACGGTAATGATCTGAGGAGGGGTCGAACGGATGGGGTAGTGATTGACGGGGGACGAGCCGCCTAAAGACGCAGTGAGGAAGAGACGATCACGAGGGACGGGGATTGAAAAGGGCGAGAGGGAAGCCCGACCTAGACATGGAGTCTTTCTTCTTCTTCTTGGCTCCCCTCCTAAAGGGAATGTATCCCTATTTAAAGGAAATACATAATAACCAAATGACTGAAATGTCCCTGTGGGCTAACATGACGAAACTAACCCTAGATAGGTTGAGGATCCTATCATGTTTGCACGCCCGATATCCATTCAATACTCAAAAATGGAGAACTGATATCTGATATACAGACGAAATCAATGCAATTTTAGAGGCCAGAAATCTGATATTGGGCAGGTATTGAATATCCACCAGATATTAATGCTCAATATGTGGCGGATGCTGGTACTGGATATTTGATTCATGTATTTGGATATCAAAATCTGATATCTGAATAGCAAATATTGAAATCTGTACCAAATTTGGTATCCGAATATCAGACTGTATAAATGATGTGGTTATACTCTCACTTCACAAATCCATCTTGACTATTCTCTGAAACCTTGAATGTCTTTGGCCTCTAGACTGCAGTTCAACGTCCCACTCAGGTGGAGTCTGGGTCTGACTGTTGATTACCCCTATGAAATCAGTCTAATTGTTTCAATGACAAATATAAACTATTGCATTGAAATAATAAATTGATCCATATTATTCTAAGGTTCTAATAAATACAATCCAAAAGTTGTTCATAATTATCCTCTTCATATTGTGATTGAGCTGAAAAACATCAGTATACTAGTACTATGTAAATCTACATCATCTACTAGCAATGGATTAATTATCAAGAATTTGGTGATTTTCTAGCTGTTGTTTTCGATAGATTTTGAATTAATGAAAGTAAAAGCTGATAACCATACAACAAATCAAGTAATGCCATGTCTTAGTATTTATTACATGCCCTCAACAAAAGTATGAGTGGCTTCATAATTTATTAATTTCACCCAGCTAAAAACCAACGATCATAGAGTTCTTAATGAATTTATATGGATGAAAACAATTACTATCACGTGGTCATAATTTTGAACATTGCGAGAGGATGATCAGACTTAGATATTTTCCAAAATTTTATGGAATATATGACAAATAATTAACAAGGACATATAAATATATAATCAATTAAAAATTGTAAACAAAACAATATAAATCAAGGTTTAGAAAAACCTCGTATGGTATTTGCCCAAAATAACTACATAATCAAAATAAATTTAATTCAAGTGTTGTTCATTAATTACTTACATATGAAAAACCAAAAAAAAAATTATTAAATATTAACTAAAAAACTACCATATCCAATTCTCATTAGAAGGGGTAGGAGGATAAGGGGATAGAGGAGAAGGACGAGGAGGATGATACAACGAGGGAGAAGAAGAGGAAGATGGAGGAGGATAACGGCAACAAGGAGAAGGTGAAGGAAAAAGATAAGAGGGAACAGTAGAAGGAGAATGAGAAGAAGAAGAAGAAGAATAATGAGAAGATAACGAAGAGGGGAAGAGATGGACATGAAGACGAACGAATAGAAAGAAGAAGATGCCAACTACGCCCAAACCGACTTGGTTGTTTCAAGGGCACCATGTCGACATTACAAGAAAATATAAACAGCTCCACCCCTGGTCTAGTTAGGTCCACGTCCAAGAAGGAGAATAATAAAAATAGGAGGGGACTAAGAAGAAAGAGGAGAAGAAGGAAGAGGAGACAAAATAATGAGGATGAGGTGATGGAGCAATGGTAGTCACAATCTCTTGTATAAAATTACCTTATTGTCGATATTCTCAAACCCCCTAGTATCTTGTTGTCACTTAATAGAAATATATGTGGCTGACAAGCCAATAAGGTAATTATCATATTGGAGACCGAGTCTACATCAAGATACATCCTTACCGCATGAAATCACTAGCTAAAAGGACTTCTAAAAAGTTGGCCCCAAAGTTCTTTGGTACTTAAACTATAATTGGGAAGATAGGCCCCATCGCTTACAAACTTGATTTGCCATCTACTGCTACCATTCATCCTGTATTTCATTTATTGAATATGTGCAAGGCAATTGGTGATAATGTTGTTTCTTCTTCAATACCAACTAATATGACTGATGATTGGGAATGGCAGGTATATCCTGAATTTGTGAGATCCTAACACTTCAACCGTGATGCCGCACAACTCCTAATCAAGTGAAGAATCCCCCACATCATGAAGCTACATGGGGAGATTTAATGTCATCCAAAAATAATTTCCAAATTTTCCAATTGAGGACAATTGGGTTCTTGAGGAGGGAAGTAGTGTTACAGACCTCCCACAAATTTACAAGAAAAAAGCAAGAAAGGGAAAACAGACAGACATACATTCTTAGAGCTGGAGTTTTGGGGGGAAAATAGACTATATAAATAACTTCCGCCATCAAGCAGAAGATTTGAGCTTTTCAAGTATTTTCAAGAAGTGGCTGGGAGAGAGATTCTCCGACAAGAAGCGGGAGAGGACGGATGATGCGGTTGAAGGTCTTCCCCCTTGATCTACCCCTTTTCTTCTTACATTCTTTTCTCATCATTCCGTGACTGTCTGCTGTTCTAGTGTATCTCTAAATTAAATATGTCATCCGAGGGAGCTTTCTATATTCTTTTCTCTGTTTCTTATGGTACTCTATACGGGATTCATATCAACATCACAAAAGTACTCTATACTTGTTCTGGCATTATTATAGTCCCATTCCAATGGGAGTTTCCCCTTACCTTGTTATTCCTACTTTTGGTCTCTAGGCTAAGGAGTTCTACCCTAAGAGGGTGTATAGTTAGGTTTTATTTTCTCTTATTTATTATTTATGAAATAGTTTCTAGTTAGAGGACATCCAGCTGATATTATACTTCGCTTCGACTATCTTAATGGGTAAGAACACTGCAAATTCAAATCACATACTATACACATTTCTAAAATTAGTTTTTTTGGTTTCTAGAAGTTAGGGTTACCAAATAAAGGATGGATGGGACATAGTCTCAGGGGAAAGGACAATTTCATACGCATGATTCAAATATTTAAAAGTTCTAGAGAGATTAAAAATATATACCAAGTTTCTAATGGACATTAATATAGGTTATGTAATTACACAAGAGTCTCTACAGGTTTAGGCATCCCAAAGTCACGTAAATGGATTTATCCATTCCCCTAAGCCTATGCCTCACTCTTTCCCATTATTAAATGAGTACATAGATGAAATCCGACCCTAAATTAAAAATCTAATGATGTAGAAATGTTCTAAATTGATGTAGAATTAAAGATAAAAAACCAGATCTTGAATCAGAATCAAAATGCAGTGCTAATTTCATTCAAAACCAACTTCTAGGGCATGTACATTTCGCCCATGCCTTGGCGTTTTAGAATTGTTCAAGAAGAAGATTGAATAACAAATCAGAAACTTACAACTTTGAGTGCAGAATCAAGAACTGTCAACTTCCAAAGCATCCCTTATGTCCTTCCTGGCCAAATCCTTGGCGAGAGATTCAAAAAGTGATTTTCGCCCATTTCCAGATCTCTATTTAAAGATCCAACCGTCTGGATTGTAGAGGGGAGAAAGACAAACATGCCCTCAAAATTTCAGCCCAATCGGACGGCTAAATCTCAATATATTGCTGTTTTACTAAGGATTAATGTCAACCGTTAGATCTTTTATCTCTCTTCAAAATATCTCAAAAATCAGCATTTTCTGATTGGCTGGCATTATTGTTTCTCGTTTTCCGCTTTCTCAGATCCCGATCTGACACATAGTTGTCCGCGTCCGCCGCCTGCAATGTTTGGAAAGTGATTGGCATCTTTGAATGGCTATAAAGCAGCCGCAATTTTTGAATAATTTTCAACGCACGTGTGTCAGTTGCCACGTGCATTTAATGCACGCAGCAACCGACCATGTATGAGGTAAGCTTCTTATTAATAAACACACGTGTGTCGGTTGCCGCGTGCATTTAATGCACGCGGCTAACCGACCATGTACGAGGTAAGTTAATTTTTTAATGCATGCAGAAAAGTTAAAACGTACCTTTCTTTTCGCTGACCGCGCCACGTTGATGCCCTTTTAATAGAATAATTTGCTCATTATGGCATCACGAATTGCGATGCCATAATGACCCAGTAACGCTTTCTCTCTCTCTCTCTTATTATTATAAATAAATATGCATCATTCATTCGCCCGAATTTTGGGCGAATGACGTGGATGCCCCTTGATATATATATATATATAAATATTAAATAGAATATATGTTATTTAAATACGAAAAATTCATTTCTTAACTAAATATTGGTCAGAAAATTATATAAAAATATGGAGAAATTCTAGAAAAATTAGGAAAGCCCTTAACAACCTTAAGCCAAGTATTTAAGGCCCTGTATAAAAATATTTCTTCACTGAAATGAGGTTAAATTCCATGTTAAAAATGATAAAAAATCAGAAATAATAGTAAAATCAAAGTGTAAGTGATTTATCTTCATTTTTATATGATAACATGCAAATATAGTCATTAAAACACATAAATATAATGTAAAATTTATTAATTAATCATGTTAATTTTCAAGTTATCAATTCATAATCAATCTTTACAATAAAACATCAAATGTACCTTTTGAGGAACTCGTCCCACCCTTGAATTTTTCGCTCCGAGATCATTCTGAGGACGTTCACACGTCTGACCTCTAGAAGTATCCACGCGATCACTCAGCATTTGGATCTCCACGTCTTCTTCTTCAGCTCTTCTTGAAAATGTAGAAGATCTTCTCACCATGAGGACACTCTTCCTAGGATCAGTAGAGAGGAGAGTGGAGAAAGGGAGAGGCACTCAAATCAGGCTTCCATGGGTGCCTAAAATGACACCCCTTTCCCTCTTTATATTTCACTTAAAGTTTTTCTCAAAAACCTAAAATTAAAATATATCCACCAATGCCCTTATGCGTGTGACCGTCGAGGCCCATGTATCATTCTAGTTGATAACTTTAGTTGCCCAATAATAATTATTGACCTACCTTATTAATTAACTATGGATTGATTTCACCCAATCGATAGGTTAAGTTTCCAGCCCGTGGGGTGCCAAGCTACACCTCGTGCTCTAGAAGATACCTAGTCTTGAACTCTATCATGGAACCTTTACAGTCATCGGTTCCCGTATATGTATAATCCATCATCTGCGCGAGACTCTTGAACGACTTAGGGTATGGTTGATAGCACCTTAAATTCAGTATTTATTTCAAGAAATCAGCACAATATTATGCACTTAAAGAGTTTACAATGGGGTTGTTATCATATATTTCATATTAATTAATTTTTCCAAGTGAATTCTGATTTTTTCCCCTAATTTTATGTAAATTTATGAATTTTATAGAGTTTATAAGTTTCAAATAATTTTTTTTAAATGAAAATGGAACTTTTAAAAATTAATTTTAATCCTAATGAATGTGGGGACAAAGTACTAAATTTTAGGAATTTACTTGATTTTTTTGGGAATTTATTCGAGGAAGAAATAAATTTTTAAAAAGGAAAATGATATATTTATAAGGGGAATATGAGTTTTAAAGTAATTTCTAAACTTCAAGGGGTTTTTCTTAACATTTTTTACAATTATGCCCTTAAAAACAGCTCTCGGTCATGATGACAAGCGTGAAGATATGATTAAATAAGCACATAGTTTAATTACAATTTGTTAGGACTTTTTTTAATGATTTCAGGGAAAAAATTGGAGGAGAGAGAACACAGAAGGGCATAAACGCAAATACTTTTGGGCGGCGTCATGCAGCAAATAAATGTTGAAAAAAGGAATTAAATGAAAATTTTCAAAGAAGATTTTCTGTTTACCCACATGCCCGAATTACGGCCATCGGATGAGAATCCGATGGCACTCCAGGAATAAACCTTTAGGCAGGGGTACGTGGCGCTCAAGGAAGCAACCCAAAAATGGAAATTCAAATTCTTCCAACCAATTGGGGATCGAATCGACGCGGTTAATGAACCACATTCTCAGGCCGTTCATAGTTAACTTTGTCGTAATTTATTTTGATGATATACTCATTTACAACAAATCCAAACCTGACTACATCCATCACCTATGTCTAGTTTGCGAAGTCCTAAAGGCCGAGCAATTATATGCTCACCCAAAAAAATGCTCCTTTCTTGTTGATCATGTTTCGTTCTTAGGATTTATCTTATCTGCCCAAGGTGTATCCGTTGATCCGGCCAAAATTAATGCCATCACTCAATGGCCAACTCCCAAAAATGCCCAAGACGTTCATAGCTTCCACGATCTAGCGACCTTCTATAGATGATTCATTTCCAACTTTAGTACCATCATGGCATCCATTACCGAATGTCTTAAATCATTTCGAGTGGATTGCATTAGCGCAAAAGTCTTTTGAGGACATTAAGCTTAAGATGACTTAAGCTCCCATCCTGCGTTTACTCGATTTTGATTAAGTATTCGAGGTCGCCTGAGATGCGTCGGGGATAGGAATTGGCGGAGTCTTGAGTCAGGAAAATCACCCCATAGCATTGTTTAGTGAAAAGTTGAACGACGCCAAACTCAAATATTCCACATATGACAAAGAATTTTATGCTATCGTCCAATCTTTACGTTATTGGCGTCACTATTTACTCTCCAAAGAATTCGTGCCGACAACGTCAATGCATCGACATCGGAAGCGCCACCACTGTCAACCGAAGTCAATGCCACTGCTAAGGACGTGCCGCCATCGTCACCGGACCAAGTCCACACGCCAGCATCAGACACGTCTCCACCCACGCACACACCTTCATGCGTCTTGACACGTCGCCAAAGGCAGATCCAGAACTGGCCCCTGACGTGATGCGAAACCACATCGCTCGTCACGTCGCTCGTCTTTATTTTTATTTTATTTAACTGTATTTTCTCTTTCCTCCAAGACCTATATGTATAGGCCAATGTTCCAAGAAACAGTTAGGCAAGTCATAATTCAGGAATTGAGTTTTTGTTAACTCTTCTTGGAGGACTTGGCCTAGCCTCCCCTTCTCTCAAATCGCCATCGCCGTCATCGCCCTCGTCGCCACCGCCGGTTACCACCCACCCTCCTTTCCCTCTTCCTTTCTTTCTCTCTTCCTTCCTTTCTCTCTCCTTTCCCTCTCTCTTTATTTCCTTCTCTCTCTCTCTCTCGCCAGCACTAGGACGCCCATGGCCGGCTGCCCCGCTCAAAGCCGCCCGCGCCTAGCGCCCAGCGCCAATCGCCCCACTCAGGGCCGCCAGCGCCAGTCGCCCTGTGCCAGCCGGCCCTCTCAAGGCCGCCCGTGCCCAGCGCCCAACGCCGCCACCGCCAGGCCGCCGCGCGCGCTAGCGCCACCGGGCGGCGGCGCCACGCACACCGCGCGCCGGCTGCTCGCACACGCCGTCGCGCCCGCCGCGCGCAGACGACGCTGCGCCTGGCCGCCACGACGCTGCGGCGCCTGGCCGCCCGCACATCAATCGTCCCGTCAATGACGCCCCACGCCCAAGCATTCCGTCCACTGAGCAACCAGGCTTTGTCCACCCGTCTCATTGCCAGGGCCGCTCAACGCCCGGAACGTCCAGATATTTCGTCCAGTGGGCCTTACAACGCCCGGATCGCCCAGTCACGTCACGACCTGAATTTCTCGCAGCCTCATCACGCACCCTGGTGCCGAGGTACACGTGAACTCTTTGGTGTCAATTGTTCTCTGTCCAATATTCCTCGAGAATTCATCCACCGCCATCGGATTTGCTTTAATTTCTTGGAATTTCAACGAATAGTGGATTAGGTCTTCTCGTAAGTTTTCCCCGTGGACGCAATTCGAAGGTATTGAATTTGGTGCTTCGGCATCATCGTGGTGGTTGAATACAGTACTTCCGGCCTCGACGATGAAAGGGGCTGCACCGCCATTATTTGATCAGCTTTACGTTTTCGAAAGCGATCGTGTAAATTTGCGGTCTGTTTATCCCACCTTATCCTCAACCCTTCCTGCAACTTCTACCCGTCGTCATCATCCCCATCTCCCTTAGTCGTTAGCATCCATTCATCTAGTTGTCGAGCGTCATCCTCGAGTGTCATGCATCACATTGAGTGTGAAGAAAATAAATAATTAAATAAATGAATTTCAATCCAATGGCTATGATTGGTCAAAATTCATTTATTAATAACTTTTGATCCTGAAGTCCGATTGAGGTGATTTTTTATCAATTTTCTCGACTCAACATCCTCTTTCTTTTTATATGGTTGGATCATTCAGATCAAATCTACATTGATGGATAACCATTAATTACTAAATGAGGGTAAAATGGTAATTTTCATAATGAAACCTAAGTATAAAAGCCAAATTTTGAGAGGAGGATGTCATTCTAGAGGTGGTTCTTTCATAGTTGCAAGACAGATAGGAGCTTCATCCTAGATTAACTCTATTAGGTGCTTTCTATTTCATGCATTTGAATTTTTAGTGTAATTTGGATGATTGTTTAGTGAATTTCTTCATCGTTCTTCTTGATCTTGGTCTGAATTTCTAAATTGCTAGGCTTGAGCAAAATGTAAAAGCCCTTACTGGAATTCACATGAGAGATTGTGAAATTTACCTATCTATTCCATTTTCACATTAAAAAATTATAAAAGTTTAATTAAAAAATCATTAGATTGCCTTTATGATCAAATAGTTAGTAAATTTTGTAACCAAATTTCCCAAAATCAAACTAAAGCCAAATCAGATTTTCATCTTATTCTCTCTAATTGACCCCTTTGATCCTTTTTATTGGATCAAAGAAGTCAATCTAGAGCTTCTTACTTCTTCAATTCCTCCCATCTCTTCTACCCCCTTTTCTAAATTATTCATCTAATTATAGTGATTTGATCTTCATTAAAGATTAAATTATCTCTAATTAGGGTAAAAATTATTCAAGCAAATCATTAATTGAATTCGTTACTTGCTTCCCTTGGACGATACCCATACTTATCACTATACAAATTTTATTGTATAAGCTAAAGTCAACAACGAAGAGGATTAAAAAAAATTGCAAAATTCACCCTTATTTTGGCTTATCAATGGTTTATCGCCAAACCCTAATCCTTCGTTCGATTAGTATTGATGCGTGGAAATTATTGGAGAACACCTTCTCTAATTTCCTCACTACACTTGCCAGGGATTTTTCTGCATTGTCTTCCTTGAGTCGATCTTCTCGTATACCGAGGGCAGATGATCCCATCTTGACCACTCAATCATCTCTATCAGCTTCATACTACATCCCAGTTATGACTTGTTTGAATTCCATGATTAGAGGCTCGTAAGTCGTAGTCAAAGTGTAGTCATCCATTTACAAGATGTCCTCAGTGTCTCAGGTCAGTGGATCACTTATACAATCATGACATGAATCAAACTGATTGACGTTTAGGTATAATACCATTCAGGGATTTGTACGGATCAATTCAGTGAACTCTTTCTCCAAAGAGCATCCACTATCTGTACTTAGTGTCGCCACACTAAAAGCCACATGATCAGCTATACTTATCGTATAAGTAGGATTAGCTAGTGCTCTTCTATCTGGATAATTCAATATCCCTCTTGACTATCCATCGAACAGGAATATTTAGAATACATGTTTAAAGACTAGTCATCACTGTATTATGATCTCATCATAATTCACTAAGTCATTGCACGTACTCATGAACTTCATTATAAACATCACAAAGAATAATAATAAACGTAAATATTTTATTCAATGAACTAAATAAACATGGTAGTGTGATTGGCTTGACGACCACATAATACCCATCGCATTGTTCATTACTATGATTTTTAGTCCCTATGGTGCACATGTGATGCTCATAATAAAATCTATGAATACATACTCTGAGTTAGCAAATTATGATGATATCATAATACATAGAATAGCCTTCAAACATGTCTTCTAAGTAATCCTACTTCAAGGACACTCAAGAAGGATGTCAATGTATCCATATAGAATAACACTATTTAGCCTCATTTGTATAAGGAGTAAGCCCCATCTCGTAGAAATTTATATGAATATACTAATAATAGATAGTGGATGCTCTTAGTAGAAGGAGTTTGCTGAATTCATTTGTATCAATCCCTAAATGGCATTATACAAAACTATTAATTTGGCTAATTCATGTCACAATTGTGCAAGTGGTCCTTACACTTGACACACCAAAATAGGTACTATGGATAGATTGTTGTACTTCGATAATGACATTAAAATTCCTAATCATAGGATTCTCAAAAGTCTTGGTTAGAATGCAGCACAAAGTTCACAAAATTGATGGAGTGGAAAAAAACAAGTCAAGAAAGAAGATACAATGACGCCCTTGGCAAAGGCACTCGAATATAAGAGAGGAGTTCTTTGATGATTTTTAAATGCATTAGTACTAACACGGCTAACCGATCAGGATTTGATAGTTTACTATACCCTAAATCATCCTAGGAGGATGAAGCGAATGAGGGACAATACATAAATGACAAACATGTTCAATTATAAAGTCAATCCACGCTTCTTTGTTTTTTATAGAGCACGAGATATACCTCGGCACCCCACAGGATGCAGAATCAACCTAACGATTAGGTAAAATCAATAGATCCTGAGTTAACATATATAATGATATAGTAAAATAATTATGAAGGCAAGTGAAGGTTATTGGGCTACTAGAGTCCTTAACTATATTGATATATGAGTGTAAAGAGTCACAAAATGGTATTTTCAATGTAATAAGATGTATTTAATGTTTAGGGTTATTGTTGGGTTCTAAAGGCCTAGATCTGGATGAATAAATTGAAACAATTCACATCGAAAGAATTGAATGGAATCGAACAACATTGATAAAACCCATGAAACGAAGTACCTTTCCATGTATAGCATCCGTGATTTCTTGGATCCCAGAGTGAGATGAGTCAAGCTGCTCAAGTGTGTAGCCTCTAGGCGTATCCACGTGAAACTCGGCACGTCGAATCTCCTCCTTCTCCTTGACGAGCCGCGTTCTACCTCGACCGTCGTCATTATGTCATTTTGATCGCATCGGGCATGGAGAGGGGTGTTGGGGAGAAGGAAAAAGAAGGGGAAGGCCCCCTAAACAATTCTGGCCTGGGCAGATTTTGTTCAGAGCCTTCCTCTATTTATACTAAGTGGGTATTTCTCATAAAACCCCCAAAACTTAAGTATATCTTCTGACGTCCAAAAGACCATTTGCGTGTGACCCTTTAGGTCCATGTATCAGTCTAGTTAACGACTCCAGCGGCCCAAAAACATTTATTGACCTTCCAAATTAATTAACAATATCATTATTTAGATTAATTAATGTTGGATCGATTTAACCCAATCGATAGTCGAGTCTCCCACACGTGGGGTGCCAAGCTACTCCTCGTGTCCTAGAAGATACAAAGGAGTGTATATCGACTCACTCATGGAACTTGTTATTCATCAGTTACCGTGTATGTATAATCCCTCATCCACTTGACGCTCATTGGACAACTTAGGGTATGGTCAACTGTCCGTATACGCAAGAAGGATATCGAAGTATCCGGATAGAATAACACTATCTAACCTCACTGATATGATGATTATGTTCAGACCCGTAGCTTTCAGTGTAGAGACACTAAGGATAGATAGTGGGTGCTCTTTAGTGGAAAGAGTTCACTGAATTGATCCGTACGAATCCCTGAATTGACCATACCCTAAGTCGTCCAATGAGCGTCAAGTGGATGAGGGATTATACATACACGGTAACTGATGAATAACAGGTTCCATGAGTGAGTCGATATACACTCTTTTGTATCTTCTAGGACACGAGGAGTAGCTTGGCACCCCACGTGTGGGAGACTCGACTATCGATTGGGTTAAATCGATCCAACATTAATTAATCTAAATAATGATATTGTTAATTAATTTGGAAGGTCAATAAATGTTTTTGGGCCGCTGGAGTCGTTAACTAGACTGATACATGGACCTAAAGGGTCACACACAAATGGTCTTTTGGACGTCAGAAGATATACTTAAGTTTTGGGGGTTTTATGAGAAATACCCACTTAGTATAAATAGAGGAAGGCTCTGAACAAAATCTGCCCAGGCCAGAATTGTTTAGGGGGCCTTCCCCTTCTTTTTCCTTCTCCCCAACACCCCTCTCCATGCCCGATGCGATCAAAATGACATAATGACGACGGTCGAGGTAGAACGCGGCTCGTCAAGGAGAAGGAGGAGATTCGACGTGCCGAGTTTCACGTGGATACGCCTAGAGGCTACACACTTGAGCAGCTTGACTCATCTCACTCTGGGATCCAAGAAATCACGGATGCTATACATGGAAAGGTACTTTGTTTAATATTTTTGTTGATGCCGTTCGATTCGTTCAAGTCTTCCACTGCGAATCATTTTTATTCATTCATCCATGTCAAGGCCTCTAGAACCCAACAACTATTCTATTTCGGATACTTCGACGTCCTTCTCGTGTATCCTTCATTTAGAAATGTTTAGAACACATGCTTAAAGACTAGTGATCTCTGTATTACGATCTCATCATAATTCACTAAGTTTGATCATGTATTCACGGACTTCATTATAAGCATCACACGTGCACTATAATGAATATGTTCTATTAATGAACACAGAACGAGATGCGAGATGTGTGATTGGCTTGCCGACCACACATATTTACATCAATTATGTATGAAAATTTTGCACTTAGTAAAAGAGTAGAAGGTCTTGAAACAAATTCACCCAGAACAAAATTTTTTAGGGCCCTTCCCCTTCGTCTCCCTTGCCCTCTTGGTTTCTATTCATTTCAAATGCCATTGCGATAACATAATGACAGCGATGGATTGTGAACGAGCATGCAAGGAGAAGGAGAATATTCAAAGTTCCACAAAGTGTGTAGATGCATCTAAAGGCTTCACACTTGAGTAGCTCAACACATCTCACTCAAGGATCTAATAAATCACAGATAAAATCAATGCTGTAGTGATTTGACCGTTGGTTATGTAGATGTCATTTTGATTCTATTTCAAATATATCCCCGTAGGAATCAGTTGAGTTTCATCTAGTTCCAGGATGTAGAACCCAACAATTTTCATATGGCAAATGGGTTTTGTTACTTTTTATTCGCAACTCTTAATCGAATTCACTTTTCCTCCAATCCTTCATTCGTGAAAATTAAGTATATATCTGAATGAAATTTGAAATGAGCTAGTCACTATGTTAAATCACGAATATTATTTGGTGTCTATTTATAGATTCAAGAACATTGATGGATAGAGGAAATAAATGATGGTTAATATGTGGTCGTCAAGCCAAATTATACCACCATGTTTTACTTAAGTTCATAGAACAAAATATTAGTGCATTATTATTCAGTGTGAAGTTTATAATTAAGTCCATGAATACATGCAATGACTTAGTGAATTTTGATGAGATCATAATACAATGATTGCTTGTCTTTAAATATGTATTCTAAACATTCCTATTCAATGGATTATCAAGATTAGCATCGAATTGTGATAATATAATAGCACTTTTTGATCCATCTGTATGGAGGGCGTTATTTGGAGAAAGAGTTCATTCAATTCATCTGTATGGATCCCTAAATGGCAGTATACCTAAATGTTAATAAGATTGATTCATGCCACGGTGGTATAAGTGTTCTCTTCACTTGAGACACCAAGGACATCTCATGGATGGGTGACTATTGGTTGAATACATCTTGCGAGTATCTAATCATGGAATTCAAATAAGCTTTATCTCAGGTATAAAAAGAAGTCCAGAGAGATGATTATGTGATCAAGAGGGGATCATCCCCCTCGTTATAGAAGGAGATTAACAAATGGAAGACGATGCATCCAAATCCCTAGACATGGTAGTGAGGGTATTATAGAAGATGTTCTCCAATTATCCATGTTATTAATCAGTACCAACTAAATGATGAATTAGGGATTGACAATTAAACATACCCAAAGTCATATAGGAGTCTCTCAGGGATAAAGGACTATACATGTACGATAACAAATGACGTACAAGGTTCCATAAGAGATTCAAAGGACTACTATATATCTTTTAGAGCACGATATGTAGATTGGCACCTCATTGGCTGGAAATTTAACCTCTCAATTGGGTTAAATAGATCCTCTATTAATGAATCAAAATACTGTTATAGTTAATTAATAAGGTAGCTCAATAAAGGTTATTGCACCTTAAAGTTATTTACTAGCACAATATATGGGTCTACAGGGTGACACGCATAAGACTAAAATGATGTTGAAAGAAATACTTTAATTTAAAGGTTTTGTGAAAAAACTTAAATAAGCGTAAATAAGGGGGCGCCCATTTTACGTGCCAAAGCAAGCCAAAATCACAAGTATCTCTTTCTTATTTCTCTATCTTCTCCACTCTTACACAAGTATCTTTGATGGTGAGAAGAATTGCAAGATATTCAAGGATTCTTGAACAAGGAGAGGAGATATAACAACATTCTAGTCGCGTGGATACTGCTGGAAGCCGAGCAATTGGTAGGCTTGAAGAAAATCTCCCAAGAAGCAAGTCAAGGGTGGAAAAATTTCCGCAAAAGATACTCATTGCCTGTTTTATCGATAATTTATGACATCATCTAATGCGTCTGCTGATTAAATAAGTTTTCATGCATCGAAACTATAGCCCATAACCCAACAATAATAAAAATTACCCTAAAATAATTACCTCAAAACTTTTTACAGGTCATCAAAGGTTTTATTTTGAAGTCGGGGAATCTAGATAATATATTACTTTTCTCTTCTCATTGATCCCCATCATAGAATGCTAGTATGACTTCATAATCTTAGATTTCCCAAAAATTACAAGTCAAAATTAACGCTTGAAATGTGCATTGATCTGTTTCTGACATGTCTTCAAAATCACCATAAAAGTTTCAATCATGGCATAAAGTTAGTGATTTTAATCCGATACTGACAATTGTCCTCGAGAATGCCAAAAACACCGATGAAGTGTGAAACTTTGTGTTATACTCTTTATAACATCGTGTTTTGTCACATGTACATGTCAATTGTGAGATACCACTTGTCCTAAGCATCAAATTGCACTTTTTAGTTTAAATCCTCTTTTTTTTCATTTGTTGCACATTTTAAGTCAAATGGTATAGTAAATGGGCACCTAGAATGCTGAAACTAATGACTAGACATCACATGTGATTGACCATCATCAATAATTTGCAGCTGCCAATGATTGACTGGAATAAAATGTTGGACTGCAACAAGTGGCACAGCTGATTTAAATGTAATAAAATGTTTTAGAGATTCCAATTTTCTAATTAAGAGACACCCCAGATAATTTTCTCCTTAAGCGCCCCCTCCTTTCTTCTCCCTTCACGTTGAGCATTCTTCCTTCTCAATTCAAATGGTGAGAAGATCTTTACAATGTTTCATGATGTTTACCAAGTAGAAGATGATGATATTTGATGTGCAGAGAACCCCATGGATATGCATAGGGGATGAGTAATTGTGAAACTTAAGAAGAATCATTTGAGGAACCAACCAGTAGCGGATTAGGCTGTGCACATGGTGCTTTGATTGGTGTGTTTTGGTTTTAGTTTTAAAGGTCAGGCTCAATCTATTTCTTCAGCTGTGTGAATCTTGTCTTAGAAAATTGATCATTGCTAAACCTTAAATTCAAACAGTAAGGTCATAAAAAGCTGGTCGAATGACTTGTTTAATCAGCATTCTTCACCACTTTTGTCCTCTTGAACTCAAAATAAATCATAAAACCTTCTAAAATAAATTGAAAATTGATTTCTCAACTTGACCATCTACGATCTTTTCCCATAATTTGAAAATTCTGATTTTTACTTTGCTAAATGTCAATAAAAGTGCACATTAAAAAATTAATCACAAAATTATAACTAAAAACAAATAATTACAAGCCAAGAGGGTTTCAGAAGAAATATCTCTCTTCCAATACAGAAATCTGTACTTTTTACTTCCAAAGATTTCAATAAAATTGTACTTCTCAAAAACTACAAATATACTTTTTCTATATATCACAAAACTGTAAATACAAGCACATAATTTTAAATCAAAAGGTCTTCAAAAGAGATATCCATTTTCTAATACATAAATCTTAAATTCTAACCTCCCTAAATTTCAATTAAATTACAACTATACTCTTTCTATAAATCACAAAAGTAAGAATAAATGCACATAATTATATATAAAAAGGGTTTAAAAAGGAAATATCTCTCTTCCTCTAAGCTCAGAGACTATCGATAAAATCTCTTCCATCTCCGTCAAGCTCAAGAAGAAGAGCGATAGAGAAGAAGGGGCGAAGCCTCACACAAGCAAAGGAGCAAAATGGGGCTGATGGGTAGCAGCGGAGGAAGCGGAAGAACCCTAATTTCGCTTTCCTTCTCATCAAACCTGTTATCTTCTTCTATATTCTCTTCTTCAAGGGTTCCCGCTTTCCGCAAGGTTTCTCACGGGCTCAGAGGAGCCGTCTGCGTCTCCACCACCGCTGAACCTCAGCAGGAATCTCTACCCCCCCGCCACTCCCTTTTGTTGGAGAAACTCCGATCCAGGCACCTCAAAGACGCCGGAATCAGTCCAAATCCGCGTAAATCGACCCGTTCTTCGCTTCAAAACCGTTCGGAATCGTCTGATTCGAAGAAAAGTGGTGAAGAGAAGGCGAGGGTTCCTGCCAGTTTCTCGGAATTGGGTTTGAGTGAGGAGTTGATGGCGGCTCTTGAAGAAATGGGGATTTCTGCTCCTACTGAAATTCAGCGTGTGGGTATTCCGGGTGTGTTGGAGGGGAAGAGCGTCGTCTTGGGTTCTCACACTGGGTCGGGGAAGACGCTCACTTACATGCTTCCTCTTGTTCAGGTGATGTTTTCTCCCCTTCTACTTGTGAAAGTCTCCTTTCTTTACATCTTGAATTACATCTTTTATTACATCTTGAATCTTGTGAAGGTTAAGCTAACAAGGAATCAGATTAAGCTAGACATTTTGGACAAAAAGAACTTGTAAAATGTAGCGAGAAGGCAATTAATCTCATTAAACTATAGTTTTTTCTTCCCACAGACAGCTTATGAAACTTGACGATGAGGCTAGTGATCTCGTGAAATTATTGATTTTCTTTTTCCAGAAACAGCTTATTAGACGTGACGAGAAGGCAAAGTTATCTTATAAAACTAGAGTTATTTTTCTTGTAAAAAAGAGTGAGGCATGTGATCTCATTAAAATAGACTTTTCTTTACAAAAACAGCTTATAAAATTGGACGAGGAGGCAAGTAATATCATTAAACTAAATGTTTTTTATTCTAAAACATCTTATAAATTGTTGGGGTGAGGCGAAGTAATATCATTGAACTAGATTTTTTTTCCAAACAGAGCTTATAAAACGTGATGAGGAAGCTTATAATCTTATTAAATAGAGAATTTTTTTTCAAAAACAGCTTATAAAACGTGACGAGGAAGAATCAGGCATGCTGATGAAGGCTCGGCGTCCTCGAGCTGTTGTGATGTGTCCGACAAGGGAACTCTCTGAGCAGGTTTTTTTTCATTTTTTATTGGATTTTGAAAATGAGATTCTTGGTTGAGTTTGATTGGGATATTTTATTCCAGGTATTTCGTGTTGCTAAATCTATAAGCCATCATGCTAAGTTTCGTTCTACCATGATCAGTGGAGGCGGTCGTCTTAGACCTCAAGAGGATTCATTGAATATTCCACTTGATATGATTGTTGGCACTCCTGGCCGAATTCTTCAGCATATCAATGATGGAAACATTGTTTATGGTGATATCAAATACCTGGTAAATCACAATTTGTCCTTATTGGGAATACATAATTTATCTTCTCTGTACATCTTCAGAGCTCTAGCATTCTCTCCTTTTTTTGAATCAAAGCATTCACCTATTTTATTCTTTCTGTCTCTCTCTCTCTCTCGATTTATTTAACTGTTTGCCTTTTTCTCTCTCTCCTCGTTTTTTTGTAATAGCTTTCTCCTTTTTTTTCAATGAAATCATCATCCTACTTTATTCTTTCTTTCTCGGTATCCTTATTTATTTGAAACTTCTGTTTTCTCTCTCTCTCTCTCTCCATATTTTCTATCTCTCTACCTATTTTATGGTAATATCGATTGCCTGCTATACATCAATATATCCTCATCGCCATGACTTTCTTTTTATCTTCTCTCTACATCTTCATTACTCAAGCATCATCCTAATTTATTGTACTCTACCGATTACTTTTTCTCTCTCAATCTCTCGTTTGTTTTTGGTTCTTTCTCTCTCCATATCCCAAATCTCACTCTCCTACCTTTTTCATCTCCTCTACATCTCTCTACCTTTTTTTTTTGAATCAACTCTCTCTACCTATTTCATTGTGATATAAAATACCTGGTATTCTCAATCTGTCCTTCCAGATATAATTTCTCAAACTTCTCTCTACATCCTTAGAAATCTAGCATTCTTCGACTTTATGATATTCTATCAATCACTTTCTTTCTTTCTCTGTTTATCTCTGTTGTTTTGGCGATTTCTTTCTCCATTTCCTCCACATGTCTTTACCTATTTTATTCTTTCCATATCCTCATCTCTCTCTCTCTCTCTCCATGTCTCTCCTTCTGGTAGGCAGCTCGCTTTATTTAAAACTTATTATCAGACTTTTTGGTTGTAGGTTCTGGATGAAGCAGACACTATGTTTGACCGGGGATTTGGTCCTGACATCAAGAAGTTTCTCGCCCCTCTGAAGAACAGATGCCTGAAACCTGGCGATCATGGATTTCAGACTATATTGGTTGCGGCCACCATGACCAAGGTCTATTCTTTGACTTCAGATTTCACTTTCACCTTTTGAATTTAAATTTCGTATGATCCTACTTTAGAAAAACACAATCATTTCTTCACTTCTTTGATGTGATGATTCTCATAGAGGAAAAATCGTTCATCTGCATCATCCCATTTATAATATTTACTCTATATGTGGTTCCTGTTTTCCTCGTTTATATGACAATTCAGTGACATTTGATTATCTGATAACTGGACATCAATAAGTCTTTTTATCATGCGGAGCCCTAACTTTTCATGCGACGTTTACTGTTGCGACAGGCAGTGCAAACATTAGTCGACGAGGAATTTCAAGGAATTGTTCATTTGCGAACCTCAACTTTCAACAAAAAAGTTGCTTCCGCTCGTCATGATTTTATGAAGCTTTCGGGGTCAGAAAACAAGCTGGAGGTGCTATTGCAGGTGAAGTCCCATCGAATTCAAGTTCCAAACAAAAACTAAAATGAAGGTTTTCAATGGGATCACAATAATTAAGAGACTTAGCTATTTTCAATTGGCAACATCTTTTTCTTTGATGGGTAATAAATATATCTTGAAATTCAAATTAAACCGCAGGTTCTGGAGCCAAGTATTATCGAATTCAAATTCCAAACAAAAACTAAAATGAAGGTTTTCAATTGTATCACGATAATTAAGAGAATTGGCTATTTTCAGTTGGCAACATCTTTTTCTTTGGTGGGTAACCAATATATCTTGAAATTCACAATTAAACCGCAGGTTCTAGAGCCAAGTCTTGCAAAAGGGAACAGAGTTATGGTGTTCTGCAACACCCTGAATTCGAGTCGTGCCGTTGATCATTTTCTCAGAGAGAATCAAATTTCCACCGTAAATTATCACGGAGAGGTGCCTGCAGACCAGAGGTGAAGCCATCAAATTTCAACGGGTTTATTCAGCCAATGATTTTTGTCCTCCGATTCATGGAATGCTCTCATTCGTTTTATTCTTCAATTGCTAAATTATCCTTGTCCTTTTAATCATATCAATATTTCAAGTTTTTGTGTTGTTTCTTTCTTTCTAATAATTTGGTTTCTCCACCAGTTATGTTTTGAATATTTTTCCTCTCAGAATGAGGAATGCCCGAGCCTTTTTTCGAATATCCAAATCATCAGAATAATTTAAATCGTTTAAAAATTTCAAGTTTTAGTTTTCTTATAATGATCATTCGCAGTTCTCATAACTTGGTTTTCTCCACGGATGATTCGTCCAGTTCTTCTTCTCAGATTAATGAAATGGTCGAGTTTATTTTATTTTCAAATGGCTAAATTGTTCTAGTAATTTTAATCGTACCAAAAGTTCAAGTTTTCATGTGGCTTGTGCGATTCTTACTAGTTTTTTTCCCTCGGTTTCTTCATCTATTACTTTTTCCTCTCATGTTCTTGGAATATGCTCGAATTTCTTCTCTGTTTAGCAGCTAAATTATCTGAATGACCAGGATCATATCAGAATTTCACGTTTCCAAATTTTCGAAAAAAAAAGAATTTCACGTTTCCATACATATATTGATCTTTCGAATTGCAGAGTTGAAAATCTGAAGAAATTTAAGAGTGATGAAGGGGATTGCCCAACTCTTGTCTGCACGGACTTGGCTGCGCGGGGGCTTGACATGGACGTTGATCATGTTATCATGTTCGACTTTCCCCTCAACTCGGTACAAATCTATCAATTAACTTGAATTTCCCCTCTTCCATGTCAAATTATGAACCCTAATTTCTTCCCATCTCTGGTCATTTCAGATCGATTACCTCCACCGCACCGGTAGAACTGCTCGAATGGGTGCCAAAGGTATCTATAACACTTCAAATTACAGAAATTTCGATGATACAAATGTTAATTATCATAACCTATTGATGCGATCTTCATGAATTATCCGATTAAACTATGAATCAACTGTTCTGACAGGGAAGGTGACAAGCCTGGTGGCGAAGAAGGATCTGATCCTGGCAACAAGGATCGAAGACGCGATCCGGAAGAACGAAAGCTTGGAGACTCTCAACGCGGAGAGCGTTCGAAGAGACGCCGCGGCGATTCGCCGGCCGGATCGGCCTGGCAAGCCGGATTCCCCAATCTCCTCCAAATCACGATCCGCAAAATCATCGCAGCCCGCAATCCGAGCTGGAGGATCGAAATCTGGCATCCCCAAATCGGGAAGATCGATCGCACCGGCCAAATTGGGGAAATCCGCCGTCGTCGGCGATCGAAACCCTAGATCGACGACGAACAAGAGATTTGCCGCCATTAAACCGATAGACGGATCGAAGAAGAAGCCCGGCGGTGGGAGGAAGCCGGCGACGGCGGCGGGAACGAAGATCAAAGTCGTCGGATTCCGGCGGAGCAGCGCCGCCGGGAGAGAGGGAGCTCGTTGAGTAAGGTTCTACATGGGATGACGGCTCTACGTCCGTTTCGTCACTTAACGTCATCCGTCCTGCCTCAGCACGGAAGTAGCCTCTGTTCCCGTCCCGTTCCGTCCGAGTTATCTGTGACGGGAACGGGATAAAACGGGAGACTTTGCGACGGATGGCTGGATGGAGTAGAAATGCTGGTACTTCCCGTTCCGTCCTCCGTCCCCGTACCCTGCAACTTGCATTGAGAGAATGGTTTAGAAAATCTTTTTAAGTGATGCACGTAAATACTTTTGTCTCTCTGGTTTTTGGGCATTTTTAGTATTTGTCGGGGTTTTTTGTCCATCCAAATCCTAGAGAGAGAGAAAGAGAGTACAGAGAGATAAAGAAAGAGAGTATTGCGAGTAGAGTAGGGATTGGGGATTCGGACAGATCGTTTGAATGCTCGATTGGTTCGGGCATTCGAACGAACGAATCCGAACACCGATCTGTCCAGTTCAGATCTGATCTGAACACGATCTGCGTGTCTATTCGGATTTGATTGTTCGAACAAGATGGCTGTTTGGATCGAATGTTCAAATACGATCTGATTCGAACATGTTGTTTGAATCGGATCAAGCCGAATGTTCGAATCCAGCGGCGCCCAGCGGCGGCTAGCGCTGCCCAGCTGCGCCCAGCGGCCGGCCAGCAGCTATCAGCGGTGCCCAGCCGCTGCCCAGCGCCGGCCATCGGAAGCCCAACGCTGGACAGCGGCCGCCCAGCGCCGTCCAGCAGCCGCCAGCTTTGGCCAGCGGCCGCCAGCAGCGGCTAGCCGCCGCCAACGCCGCCCAGCGGCCACCAACGACTGCCAGTGGCCGCCAGCACCGTCCGGAGACCACCAGAGAGAAAGCCGCTGGAGGTTGCTGGCGCCCGCTGGTCATTTGTTTGAACTTGGTCGAACAAATTGCCGATCGAACACGAACGAACCAATTTGTTTGTTCGAAACTCTTGATAGAACACGAACAAAGGGTCAGTTCAATTGAAAGTTTCGAACAGATCAGTTCGAATAAGCAATTTTTTGTTCGAATCTTTCGAACAAGATTCGAACGATCCGATCCAATCCCCGATGCCTAGAGTAGAGTAGAGTAGAGAGAGATTTAGAGTGGATAGAGAGTAGAGTGGACTAGAGATAGATAGAGAAGGAGAGTAGAGTGGAGCGAGAGTAGAGAGAGAGAGAGGGGAGTGGTGAGAGTAGAGTAGAGAGAAAAAATGAGATTGAAGAGAGAAGAATAGAGAGAGATAGAGAAAGAGCGGAGAGCAAAGAGAGATAGAGAGACAGTAGAGTAGAGAAAGATAGAGAATAGAGCAGAGAGAGATTGAGAAATAGAGTAGAGCACAGAGAGATGGAGAGAGCAGAGAGAGATTGAGACACAGAGTAGAGCAAGAGAGATAGAGAGATAGAGAGATAGTAGAGTAGATGGAGAGAGTAGAGAGAGATTGAGAAAGACAGTAGAGCAGAGAGAGATAGAGAGATAGAGAGAGAGTAGGTAGGGTTAGACATTTAGTACCGCGGACTGGTTTGACCAGACCGAACCAGCACCGTAGGCCCTGCATTTGAGGCTGGACTGGTTTGTCAAACAGGTTTAGGTCCAAGGGTCAAACGAGACCAGATCCGGAAGTATATTATTTAATATATTTTATAAAATTCTAGAAATATAAAATCCCTCTTGACGAAGAGGTTTCAATTGAGTTCAGTGTAGACGCTATATATTTTACCATCTGTGGGCCCTCAGTTGATGTAGAGCATATTTAACATTAATATGAGCATAAATTTTCTACTTTGACTTTAACATTGACTAGTCAACCTGACCAGACCAGGATCGGTCCAGACCGGAACGTACCTGGACTGAACAAGAACCGACCCGAACCAGACGAAAGTTTTGATAGGGTTTAGGTCTTTGCAAAAACTAAGAGTAGGGTAGAGGATGGAGAGAGATGTAGAAAGAGAGTCGAGTAGAGACAGATAGAGAGAGAGTAGAGTCGCGCAGCGCGTAGAGGGAGAGAGATTAGAGTAACGTAGAGAGTTGAGGGAGAGAGATTAGAGTAGCGTAGAGAGTACAGGGAGAGAGAATAGAGAGAGATAGAGCAAGAGAGCAGAGTAGAGAGAGATAGAGCAGGGTATCAGAGCAGAGAGAGATAGAGAGAGAGTAGAGTAGCGTGGGGAGTAGAGGGAGAGAGAGTAGAGAGAGAGAAAGAGAGTAGGATAGTGAGATTAGCGAGAAAGAGAGTAGAGAGATAAAGAGAGAGTAGCAAGCAAGAGAGAATAGAGAGGTAAAGAGAGAGTAAGTAGAGAGTAGTGAGAGGAAGTAGGGTATAAAGAGAGAGAGAAAGAGTGAATGGGAGCGGATATTCGGAGGGAGAATTCGGAACTAAAGAGATAGAAGGAGACAAAGTAAAGCGAGGTAAAGATTTTAAAATGAAAGAGATAAGGCATCGAGAAAGAGACAGATAAACATCCATTATGATCCGTGATTATTCGTCGTGGGTTGTTGGTACATCAAAATCATAGCTAGAGATTACGAGAGGAACAGTGTACAGTGATGGATATTGATGAAGAGGGAGAATCGGAATTAGAAAGATAAAGAGGGAGATTGAAAAATGAGTGAAGAAAATTAGGCAGAGAAAGATTAATACGACAAGGTTATGATAGAGAGAGATTAATATTAATTGACGGAACTGAGGAAGATATAAATATATAAAGAAATGATGGAGAAAGAAAGTGACAAAACGTCGATTATTCGTCGTGGGTTGCTAGAACATCATAATCATAGAGCGATAAAGACGCAAAGATGAAGGAGAGAACGGAGCGACATATTTGAGAGAGACAGATAAACATCGATCGATAGAACTTAAAAAACATGAAAAAGAAGAGAAATGTACTGAGAAAAAGGGCTTACGAAAACTTCATGAGAGAGAGAGAGGGAGAGCGAGCGAGCGAGAGAGAGAGAGAGAGAGAGAGAGAGAGAGAGAGAGAGAGAGAGAGAGAGAGAGAGAGAGAGAGAGAGAGAGAGAGAGAGAGAGAGAGAGAGAGAGAGAGAGAGAGAGAGAGGAGAGAGAGAGAGAGATATGGGAGGAGAGGGAGAGAGGGGGAGAGAGAGAGAGAGAGGGGGGGAGAGAGAGAGAGAGAGAGAGAGAGAGAGAGAGAGAGAGAGAGAGAGAGAGAGAGAGAGAGAGAGAGAGAGAGAGAGGGAGAGAGAGAGAGAAAGAGAGAGAGAAAGAGAGAGAGAGAGAGACAGAGAAAGCGAGAGAGAGAGAGAGAGAGAGAGAGAGAGAGAGAGAGAGAGCGAGGGAGAGAGAGAGAGAGAGAGAGAGAGAGAGAGAGAGAGAGAGAGAGAGAGAGAGAGAGAGAGAGAGAGAGAGAGAGAGAGAGAGAGAGAGAGAGAGAGAGAGAGAGAGAGAGAGAGAGAGAGAGAGAGAGAGAGAGAGAGAGAGAGAGAGAGAGAGAGAGAGAGAGAGAGAGAGAGAGAGAGAGAGAGAGAGAGAGACAGAGAGAGAGAGAGAGAGAGAGAGAGAGAGAGAGAAAGTGAGACAGAGATAGAGAGAGAGACAGAGAGAGACAGAAAGAGACAGAGAGAGACAGAGACAGAGAGAGAGAGAGACAGAGACAGAGAGAGAGAGACAGAGACAGAGGGAGAGAGACAGAGACAGAGAGAGAGAGACAGAGAGAGAGAGAGACAGAGAGAGAGAGAGAGAGAGAGAGAGAGAGAGAGAGAGAGAGAGACAGAGAGAGAGAGACAGAGAGAGAGAGACAGAGAGAGAGAGACAGAGAGAGAGAGACAGAGAGAGAGGGAGAGAGATAGAGATAGAGAGAGTCTAGAGAGAAGTTTACAGCCAGGCGGTAGGGAGCCGAGCTCACCAAGCCTTTAGGGGGTACCTGTGAATGCAACTCTTCCACGGATTATCGTCAGCCATGGCAGACGACTTCAGCGCCCTCCAGACGAGGCTGCAGACCTTAAACCCCGTCCCGAACGATATCATCCACACTCTATCCCCCTCCTTGATCCTCCCCATCGCTTCGAAATACGCCAGCTCGTAAAACACCATACTGCACGACGTATTCCCGAACCTATGCAGCGTCATCCTTGCTGGCTCCGTCATCCTCTCCGTCATCCCCATCCCCTCCGCCACCGCCTCCACCACTGCCTTCCCCCCAGTGTGCACGCACGCGTGCTCAAACCCAGCCATTAAGTCCGGCTTCCTAACCCCAACTCCGAGCTTGCCGGCCACAGCGATGGCGAGCTCCTTCCACGGCAATACCTTCGGCGCCATCTCCTCTACGTGCTTCCTCAGCCCCCTCCCCGCCACTCTCACGAGCTCCTTCTTCAGCGAAAACCCCGAATTCCCTTCGTCGTCCTCCTCCTGGAACGCAGCGGTGTACGCAGCGTCGTCCGCCCCGTAGTGGCTCCTCAGCGCGAGAACCAGCTCCATCTTCGCGTCCCGGCGGCGCCGCCCGTCGCTGGTCACGACCGCGGCGGCGCAGCCGGCGCGGAATATGCAATTGGTCACCAGCATGGAGCGATTATCGCCCGAGTACCAGCTCAGGCTCGTGTTCTCGGTGGCCACGATCAGCGCGTTCTTGATCCGACGGTCCCCGGCGAGGATCCTGGCCGCGAGATCGACGGCCCCGGCGCCAGAGCTGCAGCCCATCCCGCTGAGATTATACGTCTTGACGTTCGGGCGGAGGCCGAAGCGGTGGACGAGCATGGACGAGAGGGAGGGGACGTGGGCGAAGACCCCGGAGGCTACGACGACGACGTCGATGACGGTCGGATCGAGCCGGGTCTTCCCGAGGACGGTTTCGACCGCGGAGAAGGCGCCGCGTTGAGCCTCTTCGATGCCGGAGCTCAGCCTGGCGTTGATGTCGTCGCGGAAGACGTAGGGCGGGCCGTAGGTCTCATCGCCGAGGCCGGACTTAGCGTAGATTCCTCGCATGAAGTTTTCGCTCTTGAGAGAGAAGCGGCCGCTCTTGCGGGTGAAGTACTCGCAGACCTGAGCAAGGAATCGTAAGTGCAAGTTTTACTATAAGATTATCAAGAGAGTACTCCGTGGTTGGATTATCGAGTGAAAATATAAGTAATCGCTGACCTCGAAGCTTAGGCGGTGTTCCGTGGGTGGGAGATAGCAGGCGTAGTCTAAGAGGAAGACGCGAGGAGGACGAGAGAGGAAGAATGTCAGAACAGCGACTGCGGTGCAGCAGAGGAGTGCGGCTATGGCGAGCTTGTGCTCGAGGAGAAGGGTTAGTGGCTGCATGGATGGGTCGGCAGTCATCTTCTTTTGTCTTCTCGTCGATCCAGCCCGTTTTCTACTGTTTGTGGTATCCGAGGTTGGTGGATCGCTATAGAGAGAATGAGTGTTGGAGACACAAAAGAGTAAAAGGAACAAGAGAGAGAGATGGTTGATAGACAGAGAGAAAGGGACGAGAGAGAGGGAAAAAAGCTTGTTTGAGTCAGGAAAGGTAGGGGGGAGAGAAAAGAGACAGATATAAGAGAGGAAAGAGAGGGAGGATGGAGAGCAGATGGGAGGTGGGGGAAGTTAAAGAGGAGGAAGAGAGCGAGGAGAAGCTTGATAGAGAAGAAGGGAGGATGACTAACCGGGCAACGTCCACCTACCTGTCGGAATCACTATTATAACAACGGTGCTCGAACACGCCACGCCCTCTCTTCGTTGAGAAGGATGATCAAGGAAAACTGTTTAAGATAATCACAGACAAATAGAAAATGGATTTGAAGATTGAGCAAAGATAACGAGTGCGGCTGCTTGACTGGCTCGTCTCAGTGGGCGACTCAGTCGTGGTGACGATGGGAGGACATTAACTCTTCGTGGAAAGTGACTCATCATTCGCATGCACGCGGCAATTTGTCGCCAGAAGAAGTAAAATATAAACAAATGTATAATCAGAGCAAGAGTTCCATCGGCGATTGATCTAGGCCGAGATAATTGGTTGTAGTTTGACGAAATTGGGAGGGCGTCAGCCACATTTATTAAAGATTGGTAGATAGAGAAACCTGTGTATACATAAACAAGCAGCGCTAGTTTGACCGGGGATTTGGCCCTGACATCAAGAAGTTTCTCGCCCCACCGAAGAACAGATGCCTGAAACCTGGCGATCATGGATTTCAGACTATATTGGTTGCGGCCACCATGACCAAGGTCTATTCTTTGACGTCCAATTTCACTTTCACCTTTTCAAATTAATTTTTGCACGATACTCTAGATCGACGACGAAGGGGAGAGTTGCCGCCATTAAGCCGTTCGACGGATCGAATAAGAAGCCTAGCGGCGGGAGGAAGCTGGCGGCTGGCGCTCCCAGGAAGGCGGCGGCGGCGGAGAGAGAGAAAGAGAGTAGAGGAGAGAGAGATGGAGAAAGAGTAGAGTATGGTAGAGAGTAGAGGGAGAGATAGAGAGAGTCGAGTAGCGCAGAGAGTAAAGGGAGATAGAGTAGAGAGAATAGAGTAGCGTAGAGAGTAGGGGAAGATAGAGCAGCGTGGAGAGTAGATGGAGAGAGTAGAGAAGACAGATAGAGAAAGAGAGTGGAGCAGAGAGAGATAGAGAGAGAGCAGAGTAGGGTAGAGAGTAGAGGGAGAGAGAGTAGGGAGAGATAGAGAGTGGAGTGGCGCAGAGAGTAGAGGGAGATAGAGTAGAGAGAATGGAGTAGCGTAGAGAGTAGGGGAAGGTAGAGCAGCGTGGAGAATAGAGGGAGAGAGATAAAGAGAAAGACAAAGAGAGAGCAGATAAAGGGAAAGAGAAAGAGTGTACAGTAGGGAGAGAGAGTAGAGAGATAAAGAGAGAGCAGATAGAGGGTAACGAGAAAGAGAAAATAGAGAGATAAAGAGAAACTAGAGAGTATCGAGAGAGAGGGTAGAGTATAAAGAGACGGAGAGAGAAAGAGTGAGTGGGAGAGGATATTCATGGAGAGAGAATTTGGGAGTAATGAGAAAGAAGGAGACGGAGTAAAGAGAGAGAAAGAGGTAAAATATGAAAAGATAAATACAGAGAGATAAATAGAGAGAGGGAGATGTAGGGAGAGGCAAACATTGATTATGCCCGCTTTGATTATTAGTTTTGGATTTTGGTCGGTTCATGTCTTCAAGAGCGACGGAGAGAGATACAGTCATGGCTATTGATGAACAGATGGAAGAAATAAAACAGGACAGAGAGATATGGAAATATGAAAATATTTTGATAGAAAGAGATTAGGCATGGAGAAAGAGACAAACATCGATTTTAATACTTGATTATTCGTCGTGGGTTGTTGGTACATCAAAATCATAGCTAGAGATCAGGAGTGGTACAGTTATGGATATTGATGAAGAGAGAGAATTGCAAGTAGAAAGATAAAGAGGGAGATTAAAAAAAGAGTGAAGAAAACTAGGCAGAGAAAAATCAATACAAAAAGATTAAGATGTAGAGAGATATAATATTGATCGAGGGAGCAGAGGAAGGTATAAATGTATAGAGAATGGAGAAAGAAAGTGACAAAATGTCGATTATTCGTCGTGGGTTGCTAGAACATCAAAATCATAGAGGGATAAAGATGCAAAGATAGATAGAGAGAACAGAGCGATATATAGAGAGAGACGGCTAAACATTGATCGATATAAATAAATATAATGAGAAAAAGATGTTAGACTTACGAGAACTTCATGAGAGTGTGTGTGTGTGTGTGTGTGTGAGAGAGAGAGAGAGAGAGAGAGAGAGAGAGAGAGAGAGAGAGAGAGAGAGAGAGAGAGAGAGAGAGAGAGAGAGAGAGAGAGAGAGAGAGAGAGAGAGAGAGAGAGAGAGAGAGAGATATATATAAAGAAATTATAAAGAAATGTATAAATTATGCAAGCAAGAGTTTTGTCGGCGACTCATCTTGGCGAGATAATTGGTTGCAGTTTGACAAAAATGGGAGTGCGCCAGCCACATTTATTGAGATTAGCATATAGAGAAACCTGTGTACACATAAACAAGCAGCACTAGTTTACGTTTCCTCGTTTACAAGGCCAGCCGTCCAGAAAACCATCGCCATTAGTAGGATGGCGGAATCAGTATCCGCCAAACACTCTAGAAAACAGGTAAGTGACTATTTACTAGGATAGTAGCTATTTTTTAAAGAGCTACTAAGCCATGGTTTCTGACTACTAAGGCCATACTTCCTCTTGTTTTTCATCCCTGTTATTGGAGTTTCCTTTCAAAGTTCTTCTTTGAAGAAGAATTCTCTCTCTCTCTCTCTCTCTCTCTCTCTATCCCTCCCTTATGCAAGGAGTATTCTCTAGATGGTGGTGACATGAAGACATGGGAGGCTGATGATGATGTCTTGGGGGAGCTAGCATTTGTTGAGTGATCATCCTCATCATCTTCTGGATTCTTTCACATTCAAATACAGTAAGTGTTTATTCCTTACAAAAGGTTTTAGATCTTTGTGTTTATTTCAATGTGTTAAGGGTCACAAAATGTGTTAAGTTCCATTATTTCCCAATATGATTTGGGAATAAGGAATGACAAACGTCATCTGTTACGCCATTCGTCATGGTGACGGAGGCACGATAGATTACCTGCCGTTGACACATGAAGTTTAAAAGCCTCGTGACGGTGATATATGATGGGACACAATATTGGTGACAGGTGACGTGGCCGTGACAGAGAGTCTCAGAAAGGTGACCTGATGGTAAAACCATTACGGATGACCATGGTGTTAAAACTTCAAATGATGAAACTTATCCATGCAATCCTCGGCATGTCGAATCTCCTCCTTCACATGGATGAGCTCTGATCTCACTGGGAATGGAGAGGAGATATGGGGATACGCGACAAGAGCCCTCAACAATTTTGGCCTAGGTAAATTTTTTCAAGGCCTTACGCTATTTATACTAAGTGGATATTTTTCATAAAACTCTCAAACTTCAAGTATATATTTCGACGTCAGAAAGTCCAATTGCATGTGACCCTCTAGGCCCATGTATCAGAATAGTCAACAACTCCATTGGCCCAATAACCTTTATTGAACTTTCAAATTAATTAACTTTATCATCATATTGATTAAATACTTTTGGATATATTAAACTCAAATGATAGATCACGTTTCCAGCCCGTGGGGTGGCAAGATACACCTAACACAGTGAATGATACAAAAGAGAGAGTATAGTCCACTATCAAACCCCGGCTGGTCACCTGAGTTAGTACTGATGCAATCGAAACTTATAAGGGAAATCTGTTCGGAGTTCTGCGATTGGGAACTCACAGGTCATAGTCAAACTAAAGTTACTTATCCAGAGGACATCTTTGGTGTCTTAGTTCTAAGGACCAATTACAAACCCGTGACGTGAATCAACCTGACATACACTATGGTATAATACTATTCATGAATTTGTACATATCAATTCAATAAACATTTCCAGTAATGAGCACCCACAATCTATCCTTAGTGTCTTCATGATAACATGCAAATAAGCATGATAATTCATGCTTATTCCATGCATTGTAGAGCATCATGAATTTATGATGAATTCTAAGTAATTTTTAACAAAAAAGGGGAAATTTACTAAATACCCATTTTTTACATTAAAATGATGAAATTTGAAGATTTTTATGATTCTAATGAAAAATAGATTTAAAAAGAATTAACTTTGTTGAAAATTTTGTATGAAATAGAGTTGTAGACCAAAAGATATTTAATTATGAATTTCTATAGGATTTATAGAATATTTTATAACTTTTTCTTTAAGATGAAAAATTTGCAATAAGGGGCCCGTTAGCCAGTTGGCTGACATCTCAAGCGCACCTACATGGCATGCCATGTAAGCACAAAGTGCGTACAGGTGGCGCTGACAGGGCACATGTGTGCACGTATTAGAGGAATGAGAGGCGTGTGTGTGTGCATTAGAAGAGCGAGGGGCACGTGTGTCAGCATTTCAAAAGCCTACAGAAGCCTGTCTTTTTATAATTGCAACTTTCATAGAATTTTTCCATATGGGAGTATCTCCATTTGCAGCAATGTGTGATGTGGCAGCATCAGAGGAATTAGATCAGGATCTCGGAGGTAAGCTCACCTCCTCATTTTTGTCTTTTTATGCAGAACAAAGAGGCACATCGATCAGACGATCCCCGATCAGTCAAATCATAAGGGAAGCGAATCCGACGGCCAAAAAAGACCCGCACTTGAGGAGGAGGATCTGGCGGCCAAAATGGATTTCGATCTTGATGATCTGACAATTTGATAGCTTAGGATCGATACGATCATCAAAAATTAAGAAAATGCCCATAAAGATTCATAAAAAAACAACAAATGCCAAAAAAAATCTAGGAATTTTCAAAGTGCCATGACTTCTCATTTTGGAGGAGTTTGTGGCTGAAATGTTTTGGCAGTTTCCTATCTTCTCACTCTTCTAATGGACTGGTGGCCCCTATAAATAGAGGTGCAGAAGTCCAAAAATGACTCGTACTCTTTCAGTCTGTCTACGTTGAGGAGGTCTTGTAAAACAAAGGTTTTGGAGTGCCAATTTAGGTATTTTCTTCTTTATGAAGTGAATTCCTTCCCTCTCTTGATCTATCTTCGTGTCTATTGCAACATGTCAAGGTACCTTTAATACCATCCTAATATCGGTAAAATTCATAATTCTTATGATTAAGAATTAAGAATTGATACATGTAAATTATTTAAATTAAACGATAATATAAGATTAATTATCTCTTCTTTCACAATCTTAACAACTAATCCACTTTCTCAACTATTCATTTGCTTTAAAATCAATCTCAATCACTAAGTCTTCTTTGTGGTTCAACCCCTTCACCAAATTACATCAGTAATAAGTGAGTTAGGGTTAATTATAAAATTTAGTGCACAAGTCTCAAAATTACACATCAACTAGGTTAACCATCTAAAATTCGATTATCAATTGGTGCCGTTGACAGGAAAGGAAGTGGCATTAAGATTGAATTTTTAAACAGTTTATCCAGAGCATTGAAATATTAATATCATTATATTCGACTAACAACAGCTAATCATTTTCTTGAGTTGTGTTTGATGAACAGAAGGAGATCACTTAATTGACAACTCTACAACATCAAATTAGTGAGAGTTCAACCATAAATTCACATTCCAAAATTGCTGTTACAGAGGAAAACAGTAGCATAGAAGAAGAAATGGATACACATCAAGCACAAAATGACACTCAAGCCGATAACAACCAAGGTATGTGTCGCACGCTCTATTTGGATTTCGTTGAAAGCTATATTTTTACTAGGATATCTGCTCCATTAGCACATAATGTTATTTTCAAAATGATTCCCAAATGCCAAATGTCCTACCTACATTCTTGGGAAGAATCAATGAGGAGCCAATGAGTTTTTAGAGGAGTTTTCTGATATTTGTGACACATAAAACTACCCGGGGGTATCACATGAGAATTTGAAAAATGAGATTATCTACTTTTGCCCTTAAAGATAAAGCCAAGGATTGATTTAAATCTTATAGACAGGTGGAATGAAACTGAGAAGAGTTTACTTTGAAAATTTTATGAAATCGACTAGGGACTTCACCCAAGGAAATGACTATTTTAGTGAGGCATGTGATATATTTAATTCATTGATATGGCCTCTTTTAGGAAATGACTCTTTTAGGATATGACTTCATCATGGGATTCCATCTTGGAAGTTAGTCCAAATATTTTATGGAGGCCTAAATGATTATAAGCTTAATATGTATACATGGCTAATGGAGGTGTACTTTTGGAGCACTTCGCTGATGAATTAATGGCATTCACAGAAAAACTAGAAGATAATTTGGCATATCAACAAAGTTTTTCTAACAATGGCAGAAATACAGTAAAAAAGAGAGGAGGGCTCATAGACGTTAGAGATGTGGAAACATATCTCCAACTCGACACGATGAAAAGGGACATTGGTTAGTTAAGTAAGAACATGAAGGAATTAACTTGACACATGAAAACTTTGATGTAGATACCTCGAATGCAAACTTCTCATTATGATGTTAGTAATGTTTATAGTGTATTTTGTTATATATGTTCCTCTAATGGTCATTCTGATGAAGCATGTCCAATGATGGAGCAAGTGAAGCCTTTGGGCAACCCAACAACAACCAATGACATTGGGACTGAAGAAACCAACAACCTTTTCAAGGATAAGGAGGGAGAAATATTTTTCAATCTAAACCTTTTATGCATAATACATATCCATCTTATTCTAAACCTTTTGATAACTCTAATTATTCTAACCGTACCAAAGAAACATTGAATGAAATAGTTAGGGGACTAAGAGAAGACAAGAAGAATCTAATGGAAATATATGTGGCTGGCAAGCCAATCACACATTCCACATCTCATTCCATGTTAATAAATTGAATATATTCATTATAGTGCACGTGTGAGGCTTATAATGAAGTCTATGAATACATGATCAGACTTAGTGAATTATGATGAGATCTTAATACGAAGATCACTAGTATTTAAGCATGTGCTCTTAATATTCCAATTCAAAGGATACATGAGAAGAACATCGAAGTATCCAGATAGAATAACACTATCTAGCCTTACACATATGATGAGTATGGTCATTCTCGTAGAGTTCATTGAATTGATCCGTATGAATCCTGAATGTTATTATAATGAACGATCAATCAGGTTGATTCATGTCAGGATTGTATAAGTGGTCTTTAGACCTGAGACACCAAAAACATCTTGTGGACGGACGGTTGTACTTTGATTATGGCCAATGAGTCTCTAATCATGGGATTCTAAACGGTCTTAGTTTGGGTGCATCAAGAAGTTCACAAAGATGATTGAAATATTGGAGAAGAGTTCTTCGATGATTTCCAAATGCATCAATACTAACTTGGATAACATATTAGGTTTTGACAGTTGACCATACCCTAAGTTGTCCTAGGAGCGTCAAGTGGATGAGGGACTATATGTACATGGTAACCGATGACGTACATGTTCCATGAGTGAGTCGACACACACTCCTTTGTATCTTCTAGAGCATGAGGTGTAGCTTCACATCCCACATGTTGGAGACTCGACCTATTGATAGGGTTAAATTGATCCGATTAATTAATATATATATATCGATATAGTTAATTTATTTGGAAGGCAAATGAAGGTTATCAGGTCGCTGGAGTCGTTAGCTAGATTGATGCATGGGCCAAGAGGGTTACACGCAAGTGGTATTTTGGAAGTCAGAAGATATAATTATATTTTGGGGTTTTTTATGAAAAATACTCACTTAGTATAAATAGGGAAGGCCTTGAACGAAACTCACCCATGTTAGATTGTTTAGGGGCCTTCTCTTCTTCTTCCCTCTTCCCATGACTTCTCTCCACTCCTGATGCGAGGATAGTGTAACGATGACAATGGAGGTTGAACGAGGCTTATCAATGAGAAAGAGAAGATCCAATGTGCTAAGGACCGCACAAATACGTCCAAAGGCTGCACACTTGAGCGACTCAACTCGTCTCATTCCAGGATTCAAGAGATCACAGATACAATCCGTGCATAGGAACTTCGTTTCAATGGTTTTATCAAAGTCGTTCGATTTTGCAAAAGTTGATGTCGGACGTCGTCAATGACTTTGTCCGACGGGTAATTCACTTAGAGAAATGTAACTATGTGAATGCAAGTGACCTAGGTGGAGTGTACGTGTAGTTCCGACCTGTAGGAATTTGTCGACTTTCGAGTTCCAAGACGGGCGACCGATGATGATGATGGTGACCTTCTAACCCTTGTCGGAGCGACGACGGTAACTAGGATGCAAAATAGAATAATTTCGTAGGGGCTCGCACGCAGCGGACGGGCTGTACCTAGGGAGACACTTAGTTTGTAGATTTCTCAAAGAAAATGCTCTCACCTAATTCTAACCTGAGTGTGGTGGACTGCAGGCAAAAGTATACTGGAAGATGTAATTTAACGAATGAGCAAGGGGATGATGTACCTGGTCGGTAGTGGCAGTCGTCGTCGTCGTCTTTGTAGAAGCACAAGCTGATGCGGGTAGATGAGCAGAAGCGCGCCGTTGACAGACACGCCGTGGGTCGACTAACGACGGTGTCGTAGCGCAGGAGCAGTAACCAAAGATTGAAGGCAAAGAGGAGTGACTATGAGGTGGCTCATTGACTTGGCGCGCAACGGTGTGTCGAGTTGTGAGGGTGGCCGAGAAGTTGTGGTTGGCTTGTAAAAGAAAGGGCAGCAGCACATGTGTTCGGTTGGTGGACACACATACAACGGGCATAGGGCACCGGCTGACACACGGGCGGCACAACGTCTCCGGGAAGTGTCACAGCGAGCGCACTGAACAGAGATGTCACACGGCAAAAATCATCGCTTTGCCGACATGGACGGTGCAATCACACTTGTAGGGGGCCCCATAGGCGAGGCAGTGGGCAACGGGCATATGGCGCCGGCCGACACGCGGGCGGCTGAGCGACTCTGGGAAGTGTTACAGCGAGCGCACTAACCAGAGAGGTCACATGACAAAAATTGTCGCTTTGCCAACATGGGCAGTGCAATCACACTTGCAGGGGGGCCCATAGAGGAGCGCGTGTCCGGAGGCATTGTACGATGGAAATTGTCGTGCTGTCGAGGTTGGATGGTGTAGCCACGCAGGTAGGGGGCATCATTAGCGAGACGGTGTTGACCAGAGGTGTCACATGACAGAAATCGTCGAACTGCCGAGGTTGAGTGACACCCAGAAGTGTACACGTGAACGTACGGCGTACCAGATGTACACGTTAAAGTCGTGAACAGAAGCAATGACGGAACAGCGATTCTTCTGCTTTCCAAGCTAGCACGACGTCATGTAGGGGTGAACGACGAGATTTCAACAAATATGGCAGAACGACTGGTGTGGACGGCGAACAGATGTTCCCTAGATTGGTCTGACGTCGCGCGAGAGGTGCAATGGTAGATCATACATAAACATAAACAGTAAGTCTGTCGCAGTCAATGCCTCACGCGTGCCTGTTCATTGTCGTCAATGGGTGGACCATCCGATGTCGTGTAGATGGTTGACCGCTACGGGAATGTCTGAGAGGCAGAAACGTCCGGTCAAAGAGGGAATGGCGATGGTTATCAGTCGTTGTGACTGATTCTAGTGGCAGATGGGATGCGCAAACCCCTCTTCTTCTCTCTTTTTTCCGCTCGCTCTCTTCTTCTTTCTCCTTCTCCTTCTTCTCACGTTCAGACCTGGATTCTGAACGATAACTGCCAAGAAAAATTCCAGATCTGAAAGAAAGACGTGTCCATCATGGCATTATAAAGGGCCATGATGGACCCATTACAGAATTCACATAAGGGGCCCAATAAGGGACCCCTTTTTACAACACTTAAAAAATGAAAATAACATAAGTGAAAAACTGAAAACATTTTGAAATAAAACGATGGATAAAATGCGACGAGATGGACGCGCCACGATGAGTACGGTGAACCCGTCGTGACGAACACAACATATGGAATTGGACGAACAAAAACAGATAATTAAACGTGAAAACGAGCCCGGGCGTGCTCTATAGGATGCTTTGACATGCCGATCGGGCTGGACACAAACCGGCGGTGATGCTGATGATAGCAAGGACGGCTCCGATGACGTTTCGTTGATGTCATTTTGGGCGCGCTCCAACACAAATCTCGTGAGTGGACGACTAAATTTTGACTATGACTTACGAGCCTCTAATTAAGGGATTCAAATAGGTTGTAGATCAGTTGTAGTAAGAAGCTTACGGAGATGATTGAGTGGTCAAGATGGGATCATCCGCCCTCGTTATAAGTGGAGATTGACTCAAGGAAGATGAGGCAGAAAAATTCCCTTGCCTGGATAGTGAGGATACTGGAGAAGGCGTTCTCCAATGATCCCCGTTACGCATTAGTACTAATCAAATGACGGATTAGGGTTTGACGATAAACCCTACCCTAAGTCGTTCGAGAGTCTCGCGCAGATGATGGATTATACATATACAGTAACTGATGAGGGTAAAGGTTCCATGAGAGAGTTCAAGACTACTCGGTATCTTCTAGAGCACAAGGTGTAGCTTGGCACCCCACGGCTTGCAAACTTAACCTATCGATTGGGTTAAATCGATCCTTATTTAATTAATCTATATGTTGATATGGTTAATAAATGTTGGTCAATAAATGTTATTGGGCCATTAAAGTTATTAACTAGAATGATACATGGGCCTAGAGGGTCACACGCACAAGGTCATAAGGGCATTGGTGGATATATTTTACTTTGGAGGGTTTTTGAGAAAAACCTTAAGTGAAATATAAAGAGGAAAAGGGGTCTCATTTGAAGCACCCATGAAAGCCTAATTTGAGAGCCTCTCCCCTTCTCCACTCTCTTCTCCACTCATCCAAGGAAGAGTGTCTTCATGGTGAGGAGATCTTCTAGATTTTGAAGAAGAGTTGAAGAAGAAGATGTGGAGATCCAAGCACTGAGTGATCGCGTGGATACTTCTAGAGGCCAGATGCGTGAACGGCTTCAGAACGATCTCGGAGCGGCAAAGTCAAGGGCAGAACGAGTTCCCCAAAAGGTACTCAGTATTTTGTTTTAAAGATCGATTGAGAATCGATCAACCATGTTTCTGCCCATTAGGAAAACTAAGAGAGTACATCTTTTTGAAATTGTTGGTTCAATTATATTGAATGACATACCTAGGAAAAGAAGAGATCTAGGAGCACCATTGATCAAGTGTGAAATTAAAGGATTGATTTTTAGTAGATATTTTTTAGATTCAGGAGCTAGTGATAATGTAATGCCTAAGGCTCTATAGGATAAATTTAAATTTGGAGATTTAGAGCCATTAATGTTAGAACTTCAATTAGCCGATGGGTTGATTAAGGAACCACATGGGAAATTAGAAGATGTGATAATAAAAGTAGAAAGTTATCAAGTCCCTGTTGATTTTGAAGTAGTTAATATGAAAATATCTGGAAATATTAATCATGCCCCTATAATTCTAGGAAGACCATTTTTAGCCACCGCTGGAGCCGTCACCAATTGGGATAAGGGATTGATAACCTTAAATGTTGGAGGAAATGAAATTAGCTTTCCTACTTCCAATGATATAAGTACTCCTAATGATAACGGTGGGGATATGTGTTTATTAAGTTTAGTTGAATAAGATAAGTTTGGTTTTGATTTACAAAGCCTTCAATTATTTACTATTGATTCCAATAATACCGATAACACGATTTATGAAGAACAACCAAATTTTCTTCCTTCAGAAATAGAGCTAAAAGCCTAACCTTCTCACCTTAAGTATGCATTCTTAGGTCCTGGAGATTCTCTCCCTGCTATTATTTCTTCTCTCTTATCCATCACACAAGAACAAGCACTAATTAAGGTGTTATCATCTTATAGGGATGCAATAGCTTGGAAAATCAATGACATTAAAGGAATTATCCTAGAAATTTATGAGCATATAATTTTTATTGAAGAAGGTTCTAAGACTTCCAGACAACTTCAGAGAAGACTTAATCCACACACGTTTGAGGTTGTGAAGAAAGAGATCCTTAACTGGTTGAAAGCTGATTTTATTAATGCAATTTCTGATAGTCCTTAGGTTAGTCCTATCCATCTAATGCCTAAAAAATAAGGGATTACAATAGCCAAAATTGAGAAATGGGAAGATGTTTAGAATAGAATAGCTTCAAGTTGGAGAGTTTGCATAGATTATAAGAAGTTTAACACAACTACAAAAAATATCACTATCCTCTTCCCTTCATTGATCAAATCCTTGAAAGATTGTCTGGACAAAACTTTTACTGTTTTCTAGATGGGTATTCACGTTATAATCAGATAGGTATCCATGAGAAGGATAAAGAGAAAATAGTATTTACATGTCCAGTAGGTACATTTGCTTTCAAGCGCATGCCTTTTGGTCTAGGCAATGCACTCGCCACTTTTCAGCAATGTTATGAATGCTATGTTTTCACATTTAGTTAGGTTTCTTTCAAAATTTTTATGCATAATTTATCTGTCTTTTGTTCTTCTTTTGATGCATGTTTAGCTAATTTAACTAATTTTTTGCTCATCTGCGTGAAGAACAAGTTGGTACTCATTTAGAAAAAGTCCTACTTATGGTGTAGGAAGGAATAATGTTGCGACATCAAGTCAGCAAGGGTGGGTTAGAAGTGGACAAGGTCAACATTGAAGTGATCAAGGGCCTCCTCTTCCAACCACACTTAAGAAGCTAAGTGGGTTCTGATAAAATGCATGTTTAACGCTTTGCATGTCTATTTGCATTAAATCACTCATATTTGCATGTTATCAAGCTTGAAATGATTAAATGTATTTTTAGAATGATTTTATGAATTTTATGAATTTCTGGGATTTTGATAAAAATAGATTCTAAAAGAATATAATTTTTAAGACATAATAAGATTTTTCTAGAAATTTTAGACATTAAATTTGGAAATATAGGATTTTCCTAAGTTGAAAATATATATTTATGCATATTTCTTGGGATTTTATATTATTTAATATGAAATTATAAAGTTTTTTGGATTTTTTTGGGTGAAAGGGGGCGTGGGGTGCTCATGTACACTCATTTAAAACAAAAGAAAAAAAAGAGGAGAGAAGAACGAGGGTGACGTGGCACGCCACGTCGCCATGACATTCTCGAGAAATATTTATTAAACATTTCTTTGTTTTTCTTTATCCTTTTTTCAGGTACACGTGACGCAGAATACAAAGAGTGCCACACAGAATATGAAAAATGCGGAATATCAAGCGCGTTGACCTCTAAACGGGCACGGAAAATGAGGATGCTAACGATGAGATAAGGAAATTAAGGGCTAGGATTGGCCCAACTTCAAACAACCATAACTTTTAACCTACAACTCTGATTGAGCTGAAATTTTCAGCGTTGCTTCATCTTCCCCTCCTCTTTTTATCCATACCCTCTGATCTATAAATAGAGGCATTGATCATTGTGAAATTCATCTTGAAATTGCTTCCTACTTTTGTGGGCTGATTGAGAGATAGTGAGTTTTGAGATCCATCAAGAGTATTCTTGGTGTCCTAAATGTGTGGGAAGAAGCATTGGAGAAGAGGGAGAGCTTACAGACACTCCTAAATCTCTGTGATCCTGGCAAAATGTAAGGATCTAAGGTACGTGTCTTCGCCTTTTGTTGTATCTTTCCTGACACCATAGTTAATGTAGTTAGGGTTTATCATCATATGTTCACTTACATTTTACTCTCTTATCTCGTCTCTCTATCCTCTCCATCGTACCACTCCATATCAAATCTCTATCCTCGTTCATACCATCGTCCATCATCGTGTCAGTTACTTTCACTTATTCTTTTATTTAAGATAAATTAACACATAACTTACGTATATTTAATCGATATCACTAGCTCATATCTTTGAATCTTGTCCTCATCTATCCTCTCTTTGATCATCACTAGCATAAGAATTTAATTCCTTAATCATCGTTCCCTGTGGAGATGATCCATATTCATCACTAACTAAGTATTTTTACATACGGTTAAATATATTTTTATTGACTAATCTTAATTACCAACGACGAATTAAAGCCCTAAAATTGAGATTATCAAGTTCCTTGGCTACGCTGTTGTCTATAGAAGATTTATTAAAGATTTCATTACAATCTCCAAACCTTTGACTCATCTACTCTCAATAAATATTGATTTTGTTTTAGATGAGAGTGCTAAAAGATCCTTTTTGCACATTATGTATTGACTTCATGGTGATAGGATCTGTTAATATTCATCCAAAGAAGATATATGAATATTATCCTCATGTTTTTTTTCTTTCAATAAATGAAAATTTTGGCTTTTATCCCTCATTCAGATAGTAATATACGCATTTCATAGTCCAATGAATTCAGTTCATTAATGTCAAAAAAATGTATTATGAAAAGAAAGGCAGTGGGGTGTCATCAAGATGGTCATCGAGTACATAATCAGATCCATTGTTAGATCCTTTGTTGTTGATTACACATGTGACATCCTGATGGGTGATAAGAAGATCTTTGGAGGTCAACTATGGGGTTCACTTTAAGAATATAGTTGGTCATCTTTAGTTGACTTAATGTATTAGTCCTGATGCCATCACCATTTTGATTAATCACATAAATGGTGGTAGGAGGGTGTCACCTAGAGGCTCCAAGCCTGAATCAGAACCGCTGCTCAAAGGTGGTCGCCAAGGTTATTATCATTGTCTCTCACCCATTCTCTCTATTTAAATGTTTCCTTATTCATTTCTACCTATGTTAGACTCTAACATTAGGTTTATCTCATCTCCCTTTATTCTCTTTCCTTCAAGGGCTCTCTGTATGTTCATTATTCTTCCTTTCTCTTCTTGTTTTTTTCCACTGTTTGTGGTGTTTTCCCTTACTTTCTCATTGTTTGTACATTTCTCTACTTCACTTGTCTCTATATATTTTCGTCTGGTTCTCTCTCTCTTTATATCTATGTATTTATCTTTCTATCTATCATTTTCATTTCCCATTGTCTATTTCCCTTTTGCTCCCTGTTTTTTACATGCTCTCTTTAACCTTCTATCTCTTGCTTCACCCCTCCTCATTTTCATTTGTATGTTTTTTTTATTCCTTCCCTTCCGTTGTACCTCTCTCTCCGTATCTTTCTCTCTCTATCTCTTATTTTTCCCTCATGTCTCTCTATCCCTTATTCATTCTTCATATCCCTGATTCTAGATTTTTCTCTCTCCTCAGTCACTATATCTCTCTCTCTCTTTTCTTCTCCTTGATTTCTCTCTCTCTTTTCTTCTCCTTGATTTCTCTCTCTCCTAAGTTATGCTCTTAGAGACTTTTGCCATCACCCTTCCTTCTCTTTCTTTTACACTCCCTCTCTTCCCTTATTTCTGCCTGTCTCTTGATCTCTTCTCCCCATCTTCCTATTTCCTCTTTTTCCCCCTATGTCCACCTCTCTTTGTGTGTCTCTCTTCTCATGCACTGCCTTTTATCTGATTTTACAAATATCTCTCCCTTTTTTCCCGTCTGAAAATTTCTCTCTTCAACTCCTTTATATCTGATAGTATATTTGATTTTCTAGTTATATCTCTCTTCTTTCCTTTCCCCTGCATATGTCTCTCTCTTCACATTTACCTTTCCTCTATCTTCCTCTAATTCTCCTTTGTGGACTTGCCAAAAATAGGATTCATGATTCTACTCAACTCTTGCTGTTATGATGCTATGTCTATTTCATAAGAGATATGAAAATACAAAATTATTTCGATGACTGCTACATGGTGTTGGGCTCTCTAATGAGATGCCAAAGACTTCATCTTGGTTAACAACTGGTCAAAGTCGTCGTGTGACTTGATGAGGCTGAGTCGCACGTGCTGGCTAGAAGCTCCATAGAGTATCCCCTCTCGTGGGATTATCCCTCCAGTCCTCATCACTGTAGCGCAGTCCATGTCAGTCTCCCTCTCACACTTCAACCATGCATAAGCTGCAGCTGTAGCAGCTCAGTCAGTATCTTGAATAAGGGGAAATATAAATGTCTGAAGAGAGATAGGCAGAAAGAGAGATAAAAACAGCCAGAGGTAGTAAAAAGAAAACATTTCTATTTAAAAATTTTGAGTGAGAGAGCCTAAAAGATGTTCAAAATGAGAGATAATGAGTAAGATGAAGATAAAGATAGCGAGAGGGCATGAGAGATATAGTGAAAGTGAGAAAGTGAGATGGGGGAAGATAGTGAGACAGGTTGAGGCTGAAAATAGAGAGAGAGAGAAAGTGAGCCAGAGAGGTACTGGAAGAGAGACATAAAAATTTAGCCAGAGAGAGGCTGAAAGATAAAAAGAGAGAAAAGTGAGCTAGAGAGAGAAATAGACTGAAAGAGATAGCAGAAGGTAGAGAGAGAGCTAGAGAGAGTGAAAGAGAGAAAGTTTAAGAGAGATAGAGCATAATATATAGAGAGAGAAAGGGAGATATGGAAGCAGAGAGAGAGTCACTAGGAAGAGGACAAAGAAAGAGAGGAACTCTGAGAGGACAGGGAGAGAGAGAAATACATCCAGACAAAGAGAGAGATAGAACAGTCACGCACATAGACGTACAGAGAGGGAGAGAGAGAGAGCGGGAAATAAAGAGAAAGTGATAGAGGACAATAAAGAAAGAGAGAGATAAAGGGAGAGAGAGGGGAAAGAGGTAGACAGATATTTAAAGAGAGAGTAATAAAATAAAGAGAGAGAGGGGGAAGAGAGAGAGAGAGAGAAAGGAAGAGAGAAAGAAAGTGACACGGAGAGAGAAAGAAAGAGAGGGAGATAGAGAGGAAGAAAGAAACAAAGAAAGAGAGAGGAATAAAGGATTAATTAAAGGGTGAGAGAGAGAGGGAGAAACAGAGAGGAGGAAATAAATAAATAAAGAAAAGAAGAAAGAAAGATAAAGAGGGAGAAAGAGAGAGGAAAGAAATAAATAAAGAAAATGAGAGAGAAAGAGAGAGGAAATAAATAAATCAAGAGGGGGAGAGAGAGGAGGAAGAAATAAATCAAGAGAGGACGAGAGAAATAAGTAAACAGAGCGAGAGAGCAAGAGAGAGGAGGAAGAAATAAGAAAACATGAGAGAGAAAGAGAGAGGAAGAAAGAAATAAGAGAGAGAAAGAGAGGTAGAGAGAGAGATAGATAGCGAGAGAGGGTAATAGAGGGAGAGAGAAGGAGAGAGAGGGAGATAGCGAGAGAGGGAGATAGAGGGAGAGAGAAGGAGAGAGGAGAGAGAGGGAGAGAGCAAGAGATAGTGAGAGATAGAGGGAGAGAGGAGAAGAGAGAGAGATAGAGATATAGAGGAAGAGAGAGGGATAGAAAGAGAGAGCTATCGAGAAATAGACGGAGAGAGAGGGAGAGAAAGAGAGATAGAGATAGAGAGATAGAGGAAGAGAGAGGGAGAGAAAGAGAGCTATCGAGAGATAGACGGAGAGAGAGGAAGAGAGAGAGATAGAGAGATAGAGGCATAGAGATAGAGGGAGAGAAAGAGAGCTATCGAGAGATAGACGGAGAGAGAGGAAGAGAGAGAGATAGAGAGATAGAGGCATAGAGATAGAGGGAGAGAGAGGAAGAGAGAGAGATGTCGATAGGTAGATAGATACATAAACAGCCGGATAAATATAGAACGCGGTAGGGTCACTGACCCGGAGAAGGATCCCTGGTGATGCGGAAGTAGTTGCAGTACTCCGGAGAGAGCTTCTGAAGAGAAAACCGATCGGAAGAAGCGACGACAGCGTTCAGTTTAGCCCAGCGATCTCTGGTTAAGGCATACCCAAACCTGAAGATATCTCCCTTCTTTTTTATCTGCATTATCATCTCCTTGATGATCTTCAGCGCCCTCAGCTGAGTATCACGGGAGACCCCCATCGTGTCCTCGTCCATGTACATAACAATCCTTTCATAGATCGTCTTGTTCTTGATCAGCGCCCATCTGCACATCCAACGCAGTTTCTTCTCTTAAGAATCATTCGATTATGTGAATGATTATTGTCTTGATACGGTCGAGTACCCGAATCTGCTGCCAGCATGGCCGCTGATCTTGGAGAGGGTGAAGAGGGAGAGATCGTCGTCGGCGGGGGTTTTAATGGCGGAGAAGTGTGGCCAATAATACGCGCGGTCGTAGGTGGTGGCCGCGCTGTAGACGACAGCGAGTTGCCATCGTCCGTCCGGATTGTTCGGTGAGGTGACGAACTCGATGACGGTCTCTCTCGAAGATCTGGTTGAGTTGAGCAGATCAGATGTCGCTCCTTTCCACTCGAAATCATTCCAGTATGCTGTCTGGGTCTTGTATGCCTGCGAAGAAATTTTGAGGTGTTGCTTAGACTGAAATTCACGTGATGATAATAGATGATGATGAAGTAAAGAAGAAGTGATTATGTGTCCGCTAAGCTTGCTAAGAAGTGCAGAAGAATTGTATGGTCTTAAATAACAAATTTTGAGAGGGAAATTTTGAGGAATCGCAAAGACTCAAAATCTTGATCTGCAGACGGAAATCAAATTGATGATAATGTATATGATGAGGATTAAGATGACGACGACGACGATGAGGATGTTGATGGGTCCACTAAGTGCGCCAAGAACTGTAGAAGACTCTTATGATTATGATAGTCATGATGGTGATGACGATTATAGTGATAATGCTGATGTAGTTGGGTTACGACGATTATGATGATAATGATGATAGTGATGATGGCTATGATGATAATGATGAGGCTGGTGTATAACTATTATGATGATGACGATGGTGGTGATTGTGATGATTATGATAATAGTCATGACGGTGACGATGATGAAGTAGGTGGGTTATGTCGATTATGATGATTATGATGATAATGATGATGATGACGATGATAATGATGATGATGATCACGATGGTGATAATGATGACGGTGATGAAGAATACGATGATGATGATGGTGTTGAGGGGCTATAACGATTATGATGATGATGACGATGATGATGATTATGATTATGAGTATGATTATGATTCTGATGATGATGATGATTATGATAGTGACGATAGCAATGACGACTATGACGATTACGATGATGATGAAGAACACGATGATGATGATGGTGTTGAGAGGCTATGACGATTGTGATGATGATGATGATGACGATGACGATGATTATGATTATGATTCTGATGATGATTATGATTATAATAGTGACGATGGCAATGACGACTATGGCGATAATGATGATGATGGTGTTGGCGGGTTACAGGATAGTAGGGGACAGAGGCGACAACGGTGGCAGGAGAGGAGGAAATATCGGGAGCGAGGGCGTGGAGGGCAGCGTTGAGAAGCTGCGTGGAGCCTGCGCCAAACACCATGAATTTGCCCTCTACGTTGGCATTGCCGACGAACTTGTGAAGGAGGCGGACGTGACGCTCGAGCTCACGTGTCATGGACGGCCCACCGTCTGCGTTGTAGCTCATACGGTGCCATGCCGGAATCACCACGCTGCCGCCTTCTGAATGGACCCGCCAGTATGGCTCCAGGAACCTCGGGTCCCCACTGCATGATTATCATTACTTGATCTGTTCATCATACTTCTACCAATCGATCGAATAATTACTCTTATCTATCTATCTATCTATCTATCTATCTATCTATCTATCTATCTATCTATCTATCTATCTATCTATCTATCTATCTATCTATCTATCTATCTATCTATCTATCTATCTATCTATCTATCTATCTATCTATCTATCTATCTATCTATCTATCTATCTATCTATCTATCTATCTATCTATCTATCTATCTATCTATCTATCTATCTATCTATCTATCTATCTATCTATCTATCTATCTATCTATCTATCTTTCCTTCTATTCTATCTATCGGTTTTTCTATCTATCTTTCCATTTATTTTATCTATCCACAAACGCGACCAAACGCACGGACACACGCAGATATCTGTCTGTCTATCGACGTTTCCATCTACCATCGATTTATCTTTCAATCCGCAATTAATCCATCCATCTATGTATGTTATATATGTCAATCCAAATCCATCCTTCCATCGATCTATTTGTTTATATGAAGATGTATCTATAAATCCAAATCCATTCATCCATCTGTTTATTTATATATCTGATTATCTTTAAAATATCGTCACAACTCTATTTATTTTTTATGATGTCCCCGTCTATGAATTCTTTCACAAACCTTGTGGCGTCGGCAGAGCACAAGGGCAAGAATTCCGAGCAATCCGGGCCGGTGTAGCAGTTGTTGCACTCACAGACTGGTCTCCCATCTTCTCGGAGCCCGTCCACGAAGGCCAACCCATGCCCAGAGCAGGAGAAAGCCGCTGCAAATTCCGCCTCTTCTGCCGCCTTCTTCGTCTATGTTAGCGTCGCCTCACCCAGTTCTAAATTGACCCAGAACGAGAGGTTGATACAGACGAGCACTAGTCTGCTTGCGACTCCCATGTTATGTGGGCGATAAAGAGAGAGAGGGAGGGGATTGGCTTGCGGATTTGTATGGAGAGAGTGAGAGATAGAAATCCTTGCTTCGTTAATTAGGAGATATTGCAGTCTGCAGGGAATTCGGGAATGACGTCTTGTATTGGTGAGCTCTCTGCCTCTGTCTGTCTCTATATCTATCTATCTCCCTCTCTCTTTCTCTAGCTCTCTCTCTCCTTCTGTCTCTCTTTCTGTCTTTCTGTCTCTATCACTCTCTTTCTCTCTCTATCTCTCAATCTCTCTCCTTTTCTGTCGCTCTCAAACTCTATCTTTCTCGCTTTCTCTCTACCTTTCTCAGCCTCTCTTTCTTTCTCCCTATATCTTTCTCTATCTCTCTCTCCCTCTCTGTCTCTCTCGAACTCTATTTTTCACTCTTTCTCTCTCTACCTTTCTCAGTCTCTCTCTATCTTTCTCTATCACTCTCTCCCTCTCTGTCTCTCTCTAACTCTATTTTTCACTCTTTCTCTCTCTCTCGATTTCTTTCTCTCTCTTCTCTCTCTCTCTCTCTCTTCTCTCTCTCTTCTCTCTCGATTTCTCTCTCTCTCGATTTCTTTCTCTCTCTTCTCTCTCGATTTCTCTCTCTCTCTCTCTCTCTCTCTCTCTCTTTCTCTCTCTCTCGATTTCTTTCTCTCTCTTCTCTCTCGATTTCTCTCTCTCTCTCTCTCTCTCTCTCTCTCTCTCTCTCTCTCTCTCTCTCTCTCTCTCTCTCTCTCTCTCTCTCTCTCTCTCTCTCTCTCTCTCTCTCTCGATTTCTTTCTCTCTCTTCTCTCTCGATTTCTCTCTCTCTCTCTCTCTCTCTCTCTCTCTCTCTCGATTTCTTTCTCTCTCTTCTCTCTCGATTTCTCTCTCTCTCTCTCTCTCTCTCTCTCTCTCTCTCTCTCTCTCTCTCTCTCTCTCTCTCTCTCTCTCTCTCTCTCTCTCTCTCTCTCTCTCTCTCTCTCTCTCTCTCTCTCTCTCTCTCGCTTTCTTTCTCTCTCTTCTCTCTCGATTTCTCTCTCTCTCTCTCTCGATTTCTTTCTCTCTCTTCTCTCTCGATTTCTCTCTCTCTCTCTCTTTCTCTCTCTTTCTCTCCCTTTTTCTCTCTCTCTCTCTCTTTCTCTCACTCTTTCTCTCTCTCTCTCGATTTCTTTCTCTCTCTTCTCTCTCGATTTCTTTCTCTCTCTTCTCTCTCGATTTCTCTCTCTCTCTCTCTCTCTCTTTCTCTCTCTTTCTCTCTCTTTCTCTCTCTTTCTCTCTCTTTCTCTCTCTTTCTCTCTCTTTATCTCTCTCTCCATCTCGATTTCTTTTTCTCTCTATCTCTTCTCTATCTCTCTCTCTCCCTCTCTCTATCGTTTTCTATCTCTCTATCTCTATATGTTGAGATCAATCTCGAGATATTCTCTTCTATAAACGACTAGCGCTAGCGACGGTCAAGCCGACTGGATCTTTGCCACAATTATAATTGCATCTATTATTGGGACCCGTAGTTTTGTCATTTTAGTTGTGTACATCTCACCGAATGACAAAGTGCCTTCTCGTGACAAAAAATAATTCTCAAGGAAAAGTAAAAGTTACAAAAATTCCGAATACCGAGGGTTTACCCCATTAATGGCCCATCTGCTTGTCATAGCCAAGGTAGAGTGCGATTATAATTTACAAAATTAAACAAATGTAAGATCTGATAATGTGGCAATGTTAATGCATGAGTAAATAATAGACACAAGCCTTGTCATCTATCCCAGACCAACACTCATGGAGCCTCTCTTAGCGTCAGGGGGATTTTCTATCATCACTGTATTTGCCCTTGCAGTTCTTGTCCTTGTCCTCTTTGAAGAAAATGAAGTTGATATAGCGACAGAGAGACAATCAAATAGCAGAGAGTGTTTGGTATGGATTGCCATCCTGTAAACATTTAATTACAATTCTTTGGTATTTATAGTGTTGCAAATGTGCGGTTAGGCTTATAATTAATTTCCATTAGAAGTGTGGTTAAGTTTGTAAATTAGCCCCATTAAATGAATCTGGTTAAATTCCATCATAAATGTGAGATAAAGTATTTGTTATATCAGACTAGGGGTACGTGCTCTATTCTTTAGTTATGAGTTGTCTTATATTATATATTTTTCAACTAATAGTACAGATCATTATCTTATAGGTATGAGAAATGTTTTTTTATAATTGGTTGGATTGAATAAGTCAACGATTGGTATCACAAATGCTCTATCATCGTAAATGTGAGATAATGTGAAAATTGGTTGGATTGCTATCCAAAATACTTTATCTCACATCATCATAATTGTGAGGTGAAGTATTTGTGGCGAAACTTCTTCAAGTTCACCACCAAGATGACAGGGTGCCTGTCTATAAGGATGACACACAATTTTTGTAAGGGTGTGTAAACAGGTGTCAAATCTAACCCCTACTAGAGATGAAGTTGATTGTCACCTGCTTGGTACCAATTTATATATTGAAAAGTGGAAATCAATCTTCACAGACTGATTCATGATTTCAAATACTTAGCCAACTTCCTGGTAAGGGCACCATGATTATCACAACACAATGTGGGAGGTATCACAATTAGATTTCAAACTTCTTGATGTAAATATCTCATCTATAGGATTTTTCCTTCTGTATTGGCCAAGGACTTATATGTTGCTTTGATGCTTGATCTGGAAATTCTATCATGGTTGACTATCAAACCTCCATTGGTTGCATTTAATAGGGTTAATCCATTAGAAAATTATGAGAGATGTCATTTTCTGATATTTTTACTACTTAGGCCATGTAATTCATTACATCATCTTCCTTCAGATATATAATCCTATTCTGGCCCGAACAATCATAACTAGATCACACAATCACCATCATGGACTTGTTGCTAAAAACAAGCAACAACTCTTTAGTCATAGTGATAAACCAGAATTTGGGTTCAATAATTCATTTTAAGACTCTAATTTATGCAACAATATTGATAAAACTTTTTCTTACTTTGAAGAGGGTAAGTAAGGGTTGATTCCAAAAGGAGCAGGTAATGAGAGCATAAATTGCAATTCAAATATATTTTAAAATAAGTTTTGGGTGATTTAATATTTTTTTGGATTTTTTAAACTATTTTCTAAAGAGCAAATCAATGGAATGAAGGAAAAATAGTTGAAACTATTTTAAATATATAAAATAAATATTTATGTTGTTTCTATCAATTTTAATAATTTATTGTGATTTTAAAGAATTTTTTGGTATATTATAAGGCAATAAATAAATTTTAAGCAAAAATAAAACCTTAGGCAGACTTTACGCAGCAAAATTTGCTAGCAGTGGCATGCTGCTAGGTGGCAGAAACTAGTGGACAAAAAATATTGTAAATTTTGCTACATGAGGAATGTTTGAGTATCGTTTGATGCATTGTAAAGCATCTAGGCTATCAACTAGAATGTTTACCTATAGAAAATGATGTAGCACAACTATCAGGATTGTTCCGATTGTGTTATACAAGAAGAACAGATCGGTCACAAAACACTAAAATGAAGATGCAAAATGATACCTAAAGTTTATTTTAAAATATAATGATAAGTATGTCATTTGTCAGATGATCTGTGATGTAGTCGGTTGGATTACACCGGACGGGATATGAAACAGACAGACTCCCAATGATCCGGTTGTCGGATTCAGGCCGACGGTGTAGGGGACGTTCGTCGCCCGTGAGCGTCCGCACGATCAAAGAAATTTAGTTCGATATTGTCAAGAAACTCTCTAACACATATATGGTGGCTAAGTTTATGACACATAGAAAATCTCTCATAGGCAGAGGGGCAGTTGTATATCGGCACTGAAAAAAGTAACTAATACTACAAATTAGAGAGGGGAATATAGGATGTAACTTGTGCCTTGATCCGGAGTCGAGAGTCGAAGTGAATGTCACCACGAACTGGAATAGAAATCCAAGGCGGAGAGGATCTCAGTCATCAAATTCGTAATGATTGTGGGATACCTCAGAGTTTTGTCTAATCGAGCAGTGAATTGGACTGAAAGTGTAGCGCCAGTGAACAACAGCCGTAGATGCACCCTTGTCCTTTGGGAACAGGAATCAGAGGAGTCCTGCGCGTCTGAATCAGCATTGAAATTCAGATGCTTCTGAGCCACGTCCGTCGGGGTTGATCAAGGATAGTTGTGCAGGTAGATTAGTAAGCAAATAGGTGGGCAACCACAAAGGCAGTTATTGACGCGATTTGAAAAGGATTCCACGGACGTCGCACACTATGTCAACGATCAAAGAAGATAGGGCAACGGCTCTGGGAATGACTGAAGATCGTCTAAGGAGCTGGCTAGATGTTGTTGATCAACATAGAAGACCGGAAGAATCCAGTGTCAGCACCTTGATGGGGCAAAACATGACTGAAAGGGCATGGTAGAATTGCGCGGTCTGAAATGAGGGTAACACAATTATTGTCAGTGACAAGAATTGAGGAAACAGTAGAGAAGAGATGGAGAACTTGAGGAAGTAAGAAATAGTATAGAATTGCAGAGAAGGGACTAGAAGAAAATTCTGTGAATTACAACAATCATTTTAAGGTCCTATTTATAGAATAGAAAGGAGACGAAGAGACGTTAGCCGTTTTAATGACGGCATGGTGAGCTCTGTGATGATGACACATGTTACGGCCAAGTCTTCATCACTGAGCCTGGCCACCTGTTGTTTCAACGGTAATTATAGCAGAGGATTATGGCTGTAGTAGAACAGGCTTGCGTACGACCGACGGCTTTCCAACATTCCAAGGTGCTGTCGCTTGTACGGCTGACGACTGTGCTGCGTCTCGATGCAGGTTTGATATCTGTGAACCGTGCCCTGACACAGATGTTATGATAACTGATGGAGGACCATCCAGCCGACATCGCTCTGACCCGTTGCCAGCCCTGTCGCAGAACCCAAGCCGACGTGAAGAATCAACAGTTCCACTACTAGGTTTGATAAGCGGCATCGTCGTCTCGCTACGTGTCCAATGTCCGGGGGCAAAATTTTATGGTTTTATGTTTTCATTGTTGTTGGACTGATGGGAGGCCCCTCCTACGCGAGTACCGGCCTCCTGAATGCTTTCCTTATTTGAATTTGCTTAGTGTCCTCTTTAGGGGAAGAAAACCTTGTTGGGTTTCTCCTCCCCTAAAGAATCCTCTTAAGGGAAGCCCAGTAGGCTCCCCTTAAGAGGGAGGGGCCCAATAGGGCCACCTTCCCCCACAACTGCCACTTCCCCAATATAAGAAGGGAAGAGCAGACGTGGAGGAAAAAGAAGAAGTCATTGTGAACTTTCAGATCTCGTTTTTTTTAGTCTGACAGTTATTTCTTTGTTCATTGTGCTTGTTGTATAAAAAAAGAAGAGTTTCAGAGGAGAATCGAGAGGTGTTGTGGCTGACAGGAGAAATCTCAACGAATATTGCATCAGAGTGGCAATTTACCACTTCCCTCCGGTCCAAGAAGAAGGGTATATCTTCGTTGCGTCAGAATTTCATCGTCTCTCTCCTAGAGAAGAAGATTGTTTCTTAGTTTAGCATTCGAACTATTTTTTGAAGATTATCTCATCAGATTACTGTCTTCACAGACGAATTTCATCACTGGTCGATGCCCCATTACAGATTTCAATCATCCTCCGAAGACTCAATTTTCTCACCTGCTTGGAGTGCCCGGTGAGAAGAAAGGAGCATCAATTGTCCGTTACTGAACGCCGCCGCAGCATACAATCTGCTGCCGCACTATACAGTTTATCGAGGAGCTTCTGCAACCCTTTCACTGTGTCTTGTTTTGGTGATTCCGTCGATCGATCGCCATCCACCGTTCGCCGTTCTGACAACCTGAGCCGTATTGAGGAACTCCGTTAGCCACGGGTGTTTTCTGCGAGTTCCTCATGCCAGTGATGACCAGGTTGCTCAAATCTGACGCCCGACGCCCTCTGCATCCTTCCGGGCAACTATCAATTCTCTAAACCTCGCCGGTGTCTGAATTTGGGCGTGGTTGTCTGCCGATGCCAGCAAATCTCCGGCAACGCTGCACCCTTGATCTGGAATTCTGACACGATTGTTTCCCTTCTCCGGCTGGTTGTCCGTGTTTACGTTGACCAACCATATGGGTTGTGACTTCCCTGTTCCATCCTCTTCGTGAGTCCAAACGGGGCCTTCGCTGGCTTCCCTCTTGCATCTCAAAAGCATCGAGTCAGCCGCTCTTTCGACACGACAGGAGGATATATCAACGGGGATCTGAGGCACCTTGCTCTTCACGGAAATTAATTCATTCAGTTGACACTTCTTGGAAGTGCTTCCTCCTCAAACGTTCATCGTCTCATCGATTTGCGTCATCACGCCTTGCTGTCTAGATTGCACCCGTAGGTCACTTCCAATCACTCCCCTCCATTTAACCAGTTTTAATTACATCTTTCAGTACCGACGTCGTTTACTCCGCTGCCTCGAGAGATTTCCATATTGATTATAGGTCTAATCACCGCCGAAGTGTTAGGACATTTTCTTTGCTGGTATTGAGACTATTCGTTTATGTTGACGGTGCGGACGCTCTTGGACGAGAATATCCCCCACTCGTCGTCTTTCGATCTGTTCATATCGATTATTGGGAACTTGATTGTGACAAACACCCGTCACATGTCGCATAGCTGGACTGCATCTTCAGGTCATTGGACGATCATCGTACTTCTCGTTAATAGTTTTCTCAAATCATACACATTAATTCACTCCATATCATTGCATTTGAAATCTACCTTCCGAGCGTAACACGAAGTGTCAATACTGACCGACGTGTTACACCAATAACTGAGTCAGAGTGTGGAGATCGAGGCTGGACAGTGGAGGCGCCTCGAGGTTGGATTGAGTTGAATGCTTTAACAGTCAGTTGTCTCCACCGGTAAGATTGTGGCCTCGCAAATCCAGGGAACACGGTGCTGGATTGCATTTCAAACCATGTGATCCATGACAAGCATTTTCTTGGGGTGAGAAGTGTATCGACAGTCAACCTATGGGCTCGTAGATTGGCGGCTCTTGACAGCGATCAAATTACTGAACGAATGGAGGGGCGTCAAGATGATCGATACTCAACGCAGCGCAATCCTCTTGGAGATGTTTTCTGGAGCACAAGGGGATCAAATTGAAGCCTCGACCGCTGGAATTCACAACTTCATTCTCCTGTCGAACCTTCTTCACCGATCCTCTTCACCAACAATCTTCTTCACCATTAGTCTTCACCGTCAAACCATGGCCGTTACCGCTATGTTTTTTAGGGCAGATCTATGGCGGACCCACCCAATAGAAAAGGGAAATAACAAAGAAACAGAACACAAAATTTCCATATGCAACTTCTTCAATCATCCAAGGATCTCTTCACATAGGAATCTTCTTCAAGTAAATCGATGATCTGTTCCAGAGAACAAATTACTGGCGCCTAGAATTGGAGAAGCCAGTGATAATGGTCAAATCTTCAGCGATTTCTGTTTCTTCCTAATCAGATCAAGAAGATCTTCAACAAAAGAAAAAAAAGGCGACACTCTCTAAATAACAGTAACTGCCAATTAAACTTCCAGATCTGGATATTCAAACAACAACAAGCATACCTCCTCCATGTTCATCCTCCCTATTCTTTTATAGAAGAGGGGGAATGGTTATGGAGGTCCTAGTGGGCCCTTTTAAGGGGAAAGCTTATTGGGCTTTCCCCTAAAAGAATTCTTTAGGGGGGTAAGAAGTCAATTGGACTCCCCCCCTAAAGGTACAAAGTGAATTAAAAGATACACACTTAGACATCATTCATGGGGAGGCTTGAACACATACAGGGGAGCCTCCTGAAAGGTAGAAGGAAATACAACACAGATACATTCACATAATAAAGGAACACGTAAAATGGAATAGTCGGGGAGGAGTCTGACGTCAGGCCTGATATCTGCAATGCGGGTTAATTGTTTTGGCTCGAGCTGCATGGCATGGTTGATGATGAGTCTGAACGTGCTCCTTCGGATGGTCCTCCATCAGAAAACAGTGAGAAAATTCAAATCAAACATTCAGGTGATCACACAAACCTTGTTCTCACTTCCCCCAAGGGCCAATTGGTTCTCGTTCTCCAAGAATCTTGATCACTCTTGAACTCTCCACCCACACTATTGTAAAACAAAAATGGATAAAAAAAATCTGATGCACTAGGCCTCAAACAATAAGTTGGAAGCATAAATCCCAGATGAGATACAAAGAGAGGGGAGAAGAGATTAAATAGAAGTACCCTAACTCTCCCAACCATTGGATTTAATTCCTAGGGTTTGGAGTGCTAGGATTACTTGACTTCCACCCAAGATCCATGTTCCCCTCTTCCCAGATTCAAAACAGGTCTTCCAAATTCGAGTTGTGGGTTAGTTCCACAATTCTTGCTTTTAGTTGACCTGATCTTTAAGGAGGTTTAAATGTGATTCTTGTGTGTTGGACCTCTTCTAATTATCTATGATATTGCTTAGGTTTCTACTTTCCTCCAGTTTGTATCTCACATTCACCATTGTATTTACCTTAGTCATCTTTTTCAAATAAAACTCCATAAAGATGTGATAAATCCACTTGAGTCTAAGGAGTCAAGTAGGGTAAGTTTAAAAAATGAACAAAATATATAAAAATACAGCCGAGGAAAATAAATCACAAATTTCTCATTTAACTTTAAATGATGAATAATGCTCGTGCAAATCTAAAAATAGGAGGTAAAAAAGAAGTATGAAAGCATACTTTTAGTGATCTTATTTGATGTTATCACATGGCCAAAGCAAGACCCTTAATCCAAAATATAGTCTTTGAAGTCTAATTACGACTTACACAATCATGACATGAATTGACTTGGTTGATAACCAGGTATAAAAGCAATTTACCTACTCTAGCGATTGCCGGTGTCGGAGGAGGCGCCGGAGCGACAGCGGCAATGCGACGGTGGCGGGTGGTGGTGCGGCGGCGGAGATGGCGGGTGGCGATGGTGCAGCAGCGGCAACAGCGGCAAGCTGCACCAGGCATCAGTCGTGGTGGCGGCGGCAGCAGCAGCGACGCTGGCGGAGCTGCGGCAGCAGGCGGTGAGCGACGGCAGCAGGCGGTGAGCGACGGCGGCGGCGATGGCGGAGCGGCAATCACCTACTTCGATTTTTTAATATCTCCACGCTAATGGTTATGAGATCAACCATATTCCTAGTGCGAAAAGAAGAAAGTAGGGATGTTCAATCAAAACATTGTGATGTTCTTCATGAATATCATATGAATAAGACTGATTAGGTTACATGTTCAAATAAATTAATCAACATACAATGACCTCATCATAAATCGATTATCATTACACATATCACTGGAATTCATTAGAATCAAATCATGTTCCGTAATAATAATAAAAATTTATACCAGTAAATGTTGTGGAATTTTAATTAGTTTTAAGATAAAACAATTCCACCAATGAATATGACTATCCCAAAATAAATCTGGGGACACACTAGGGTCAGTAGTTGGTGTTATGTAGATAATGAGTTCACTTAAATGGTATGTATGAAGCTCTAGGTGGTTTTAAACCTAATAGTGAACCAGCTCAAGACATGTTGTTGTTAATTGTGTCCTACCTAAAGTTGTGTGTGGTTTAGATGGAATGATTTGGACCTGATGTAAGAGGAGATAGCTCAATGAACATGATCAAATCAAGTCCCTAAAAAATTTAGTTGAAATACTATAAAATAAGCTTTTTGATGATTCCTTATGATGTATTAGCCCTAATCAGTGGCGGAGACAAGGGGGGGCCCAGCCCCCCCTAGAGAAATTTTTCTGAAGAAATTTAGTAAGGGGGGCGCCCCCTATTAAATTTCTTCAGGTCGTGCCCCGACGGAGAAAAGGGGGGCTGGGGGTGGGGTGGGCCAGCCCCCATTAGAAAAAAATTCTGAAGAAATTTAGGGGGGGGGGGCAACCCCCCTAAATTTATTCAGGTCGGGGGACTCGGCAGAGAGCTTCTATTTCGAGAGAGAAAGAGAGAGAGTGAAAGAGGGAGAGGGAGAGGAAAGGAGTGCCTGCTCGAATCCCCCCGCCCCCCCCCCCCTCGGAGCCCTGTTGAATCTCCCCATTCGCTGTTCGAGATTACGGGGCAGAATCTCACTGGCGAGCTACCTGAGGAGATCGCCAATCTGAAGACGTAAGTTACCGTTTTGTTCATTTTTTCTATCAAATTTAAGAAAATTCTCTTGATTTTTGCAATCTATAACAATCGAATTGGCTGTTTTATGCAACTGTGAGATCATTCGTATGAAAATCCTCCTGTCAACGTTGAATCCTATATCATGGTATGTGAATTTCGGTATAGCTCTAAAGATTGCGGATCTAAAAAATAGAAAAAAATATTTTTACATAGAATGGTGGGCAAAAAATTTCTGTCTACATTTTCACAGAGCCAACACAAAAGAAAAACTACCCAGTTGTTCAATCTAGCACAACCCTCGCATTTAAGGTTGCGCAATTATTAACAAATGTAAAAAACATTGAAATCATATAATTGCATTGTAATTCACCCCTGGCCATCGATTATCCCATGAAAAGCGACTTCTCTAGCCCAAAAAATAGCCTTCACCATTGAGCTCTGTCGTCAATCATCACGAGCCGTCCACTCTCCATCGTTCAAGTTTCTTTTTATCTATCTTGTAATCAATCTCTCTCTCTCTCAATACATTTTTTCTATCAATTTCAAGGAGCTCTGTCGTCAATCAATCTTTCTCTTCACTCTCCGCCTCCCATTCGGCAGTTCCAAAGTTGGTGAAGAAACTCTCTCGAAGGAGAATGTACGATCTATACATATATCTGAATATGAAATGTATCAATGTATCTACCCATCTTTTTTTCACTATTGAGTTGCGTCTGCACAATGAAGACCACATCAGAAAAGAAAATAGATACTTATGACTTTTATTTGGTTAATTAATATTAGTGACCTCTGCGGCTCTGCCCTCTTCATGTTTCACTCAATCTCTCTCTGTCTTGATGTTTTGGGCTTATGCTGAGTGATTCTTTTAATGGTTTGTATGAGCTCGGCATCTCTCCCCCTATTAGCATTGATAAGTCCCAATGACGAAGGTGCAAGACATTCTCGTCATTCCCCCATATCTCACTCTCTGATTCACAACTGAGTTGCTCCTTGAAATTGTTCCATTCATTTGAGATAATCTAGATAAGATTAGATCTTCTAGTTTTGGCTAAGTGAGTTTTCCGAAAGGAAAAGGGTAGCTTGAAGTGAGAGAGAGAGAGGGAGGGAGAGAGAGAGAGGCTCGTGCTCGCTGCAGGATCTCACTCAAGCAAATGACCTCTGCCCTCTGCCCTCTTCATGTTTCACTCAATATCTCATTCTCTTGATATCTCACATAATAATCCCTTTACCTACCTATCAAAATGAAAATCTATCTATCTATCTATCTATGATATATCTATCTATCTATCTATGTATGATCTATCTATCTATCTACTTGTCACTGATACATAATCTTGTTAACTTTCGCAGGCATTATTGGAAGACTTGGGATCTAATGATTTGCTGAAGCTGTGCGATGCCCTAAATAACGTGCGATGGCTAGTTTTGCATCACTCCTTTTTGATGTCTCCGATTCTGTAAGTAAAACCACGCCTCTGGTTTACATTATTTAATGAATATAGTTCAATAAATTCTGAAATGATTATCATTTAAATGTTGTCAAACTTCTCATTGATCAATGATTTTGAAATAAGGGATTGTTTTGATGAAAGAATCATCAATCTGGGTATCCAAAATTATCCACTGCTTTATTAATATTATTATATTCCAGTTTTTGTCAATTCGTCATCCAATTTCATTTGATTTTTCTATGGGAGTTCAATTTTGAACTATGAATCTCCTTTCAATTGTCATATTCCTGATAGCTGCCTCGCTCTTGCTCTATTTTGTTGCCATGAATTCCTGCAGCCTATCTCAAGAGCAATCACTGATTAATCTCAAGAAAGAGTTGGATGATCTGGGATTCGATCACAACAATCTCTTGTCTTTTTCTTCCAGCCAGCCTGACGTTCGTCAGCATGCTCTCACTTTGATCGACTCTTACCTTGAGAACTTCAGCTCTTGCGGCATCGCCTTACTATACAAAAAACAAATGCAAACATGTTCCCCAATGGAAAATGGAAGGGATAGATCAGAAAACAAGTTGCAATCCTCAATCACTAGCTTCTTTTTTAAAAGACAGAAAACAGAGCATCCTTCACCACCAATTAATGAAATGCCAGTCGACGGTGACACATTGCTGCCCACTACGGAATCAAAAGTTTTTGTTCCTATCTCTCCCATCACCTACAATCCAATTTCAATCGAGGATGGCTTGGAACGAGATCCTGGTTTGAGGAATTCGATTCACAACCAAGCTGTCAGCGAAGAGAGGCTTATTGACAAGTACCTAGAGCTCGGCCCCTTCCAGCCTCGCTTATCAAAGTATCAGTTCGCTTATCAAAGTTTTCTACGAGTTGGTTTCAGCGCTTTGCGTGGTTAGAGTACTCCATTGCTAATGACAGCGCGTTCTGCTTTGTGTGCTATCTGTTTAGTCCTTCAAAACAGACTGCTCGCTCAAGCTCTCAATTCATCACAGGTGGTTTTAAGCGATGGAAAAGCGCTTTGGAGAAAAACAAAGGCCTCATTCAGCACAGCAACTCGATCGACCACACCGACGCGATTGCCACTATGGAAAAACGAAAGGCTAAAGTCTTGCCTTGCATTCTAAGTCGCTTAGATGGTGACCAGAAATCAGCACAAGCTGCCCGAGTTGTTGCCATTGCCAAGGTTGTTCTTCAACTGGCATTACAAGGCCTGGCCTTCCACAGTCACCAAGAAAGCCACGAATCTTTGAATTGAGGCAATTTTCTTGAAACATTGGATTTCTTGGTATACAATGACTCAGATCTCCGAAAGTCAATTACATGCCTGCCTAAGAATGCAAAATATACACCTCCCGATGTCCAGAAGGAGATGACAAAAGCTGCTGCAGATATTGTAAGACGAACGATGAGGGAAGAGCTCGGTGATGGATATTTCTGCTTGGTTGTTTATGAAGCCAGATGTGAAGCCAAGAAGGAATGCATGAGCGTCGTTTTGTGTTTCGTCGATCAGCATGGAGAAATTCGTGAAAGGTTCGCAGGCGCCATTCACGTGGAAGATACAAGATCTGAGACGTTATTTCAGCATCTTCTGGGATTCGTTCACTGTTTTGGCTTGGACATTAAACGTCTCTGTGGGCAAGCTTATGACGTTGCCTCAAACATGAGAGGTGAATTCAATGGTTTACAGGCCCTTGTTCGATCTCATGTTCCATTTGCCTTTTATGTTCACTGTTTCACTCAGCGGCTGAACCTTGTTATTGTTGCTGTGGCGACTGAGGTTCATTCTATCGCCCAGCTCTTCTGTTGGGTGCAACAGATCTTCAACATTTGCGGAGCATCATGCAAACGGAATGATGCGCTTCGGAGCTCTCATGCCGAATTTATCCAAAAAGCCATTGAATTGGGGGATGTTGTTACTGGTAAGGGGAAAAATCAGATGAGAAGTCTTGGTTCGATTTCTTCCACGAGATGGAACTGTAGATTGTCAGCATTGAAATCCATCGCTAATTTGTTTTCTGCAATCTGTGATGTTCTTCAAATGGTTGCTGAAGATGCTGTTGCACCTGAAAAACGTGTTGAGGCTGATCATCTGCTGGAGAAGATCTCATCATTTGAGTTCACGTTTGGTTTAATGCTAATGACAGAAGTTTTGACCGTTACCAATACGCTCTCAGTATCGCTTCAGAAGAAAGACCAAGACTTAGTGAATGCATGTGCGATGATTAAGTCTCCAAAGTTGGAAATTCAGTCCGTTAGAGATGAGGGGTTCCCAGGCATTCTTGATAGGTTGGTGGCATTCTCCTTATTGCATGGTATTGTAGTCCCGTCGTTAGAAGAACAGTGGCAACCATCTGGAAGACGCACGCGTGGCAGACTGCCTCAAAGTCGTGAACTATCCTACAAAGATCATTATCGGCTGGAGGTTTTCATTCCAGTTCTTGACCAACTCCGTTCCGAACTTGATTGTCAGTTCAGTGAGACTGTGCGAGAGTTAATGGACTTAGCATCGTGTCTGCAACCGAATGACAACTTCCATCGTTTCGACTGCCTGAAAATCCTTCGCCTTGCAAGAGTGTACTCAGAAGATTTCTCGGACGTTGATCACCTGGGTTTGGAATCAGAACTCCGTTCCTTTAAGTCCACTCTCATATCCCATCCAGATTTCGGAGTCGAACTTAAGTCAATCGCTGATCTGCTTCCCATCATCATCAAGAGCGGACTTAGTGTCAACTTTCCTCTCTACACTCGCCTTATTCGACTGATTCTTACATTGCACGTCTCAACCGCCACAACGGAGCGATCTTTCTCTGCTCTTAAGATTGTGAAAACCTGACTGAGGACATCGATGGGTGATTCATGGTTGGTTGATCTTCTTACGCTCTACATAGAGAAGGGAATTGCCTGCAACATCCCCATTGACAGTGTCGTCAGTAGATTTAACGCTATGAAATCGCGAAGAGTGTAACTATTCATTGTGAAATACATTATCTCTTTTTGAATTTTTTGGGTGAAATACATTAACTATTCGTGATATTTTTTAAGGCGGATCACCGACTACGGGTGGTCTTCCTTTCTCTTTCAAAAACAAAAAAAAAACAAAAAAACAAAAAAACAAAAAAAATTTTTTTTGGGTGAGCCCCCCCTGGTGCGAAATCCTGGCTTCGCCACTGGCTCTAATTAGTATGAGAGATTCAGGGTTGATAGTTTACCATGCCCTAATTGATTCTAGGAGTGTTGCACACATGAGTTATTATATGTACATTGTAACTGGTTATAACTAGGTTTTATGAAATATTTTACTAACTCCTTTTTACATTACATAGGATGAGGTGTTGCTTTGCGCCTGACATGTTGATGACTCAATCTAACCATTAACTTAAACCAATAAATTATTACCTAACATATATGTTTGATATAGTTAATTAATTAATTTAGCCAATAAACAAATCTCGGGATTATACAGCCCTTAACTAAATTATTACCTGGGTCTAGAGGATCACTAGAATAAGGTTTGTTAGATGTTTGAAGATAAAAGTTAAATTTTAAGGGTTTTTATGAAAAAATAAATTCAGTAAAAAAGGAGAAAATTTCCAATTGAGAAAAACCTATGCAAGTCCCTCCATAATGCCCCCTTCTTCTCCCTTCTCCTAGAGCTCTATCTTCTTGGTGTGATCAGAATGGTGATACCATCCCTCTAAAACGTAGACAATGCTGATCAAGTATAAGATGAAGAGATATGATGTGACAATAGCTAATAAATCATAAATAAAAATTAAATATGTTGTACAAGGATTCTGAATACATATAATAATATTGGTCATTTACTTATGAGCATAGAGTGAGTGACTATTGACAAAGGGACACTTCAGTTTATTTATATATATGTCCAGGATTATATATTAACAATAAAAATATAACTCAATGTGAAAAAACTACTGAAAATAAGCTCAAAAATTTTGAGAAGGTGAGAAAAGATGTATCATATTTAATCTGATGTATCCAAATTTTACAGAATAAAATTTGAAGTCATTTGGAAATTTTTTAGTAGAAAAAGAAACCATATCATTAGAATACCTTAGCTTGTGGATTGATTGCTATGGGCCACGGCTGGTTTAAACGAGCGTCAATGGAGTGCAGTGGATTTTAAAAGTACTGCCACTGATTCCGACAAAAATGGTGTGGATATATGCTGGGATGCAGCATATTAGATCAATAGATATGGATGTATTGTTGGTTCTGGATAATGTGGATGGCAGTGGGTCTTTAAAACACATTCTTAATGACTAGTGATCACCGTAGTACAATCTCATCATAATTCACCAAGTTTGATCACATCATACTTTGTCATAAGCATCACACATGCATTATTGATGTATACACTTTATTAATGAACATGGAACAAGATATGGCATGTAGGATTGGCGTGTCGACCACATATATTTCCATCAAAGCCGACCCTTGACCAACCCTCTTACATTGGTCTGGTTAGTCTAATGATGGATCATTTTGCACACCTTAATCCAAACCCTGAACTGAAGATTGAGTTGACTTATCAATCTTGGTCTAACTTTAAGACCCTTCAAAGGTATTTATGGTGAACCTATTAACAAGCATAACAATAAGTATACTTTTGATATTGACATTTACTCTGATCATAGATATGATGAGATTTAATTTGACTCATCGAACTTGACTTTTGGCATTGGTCGTGACTCATACATAGACCACGTACATGAAGGTGTGGTCTACTGTATCATTTATAATTAAAAAATCATAGTTGGTTATTTTAAGTTAAAAATTTTTGATATTGAATGTAACAATTCCATTAAGTGTACATGTAGTGGTAGGGTCTACCCTACAATTGATGGTCAACCAACCAAAAAGCATGATCATACTACTCTGTTGATTTTAAAATCGATTGTTACATTTACTTTAAACAAGTATATGATTTCAATTAATGGTTGGTCTACCCTACCATCACACGCACTTGCTTTGGATCATCTATATGATGATAGGGTCTTCCCTACAATTGGTGGTCAGTGAACCAATAAACATAACCATATTTGATATTGACTGTGACTATTAACTCTTGATGTTGATGGGAACTTTAGCTTTATCAATATATATGATCCAAATTATAAATTTATCTTTTCCCTGAGACAGACGTTACTAATTATGACATAAGAGCTCATGAACAATAGAAGTTTCACTCGACTATAGAGACGACTGTAAGGTCTCCAATGGAGGTCCAATCGCGCAGGCCTCGAGCTGCTTTCATGGCGTTCGGAACCAAAGGCGACGTATACCCAATCTCGGTGCTAAAATCAATATGGATTTCTTCTCAACATTACATCAGCAAAATTTTCGCCCATTTATTTGTTCTATTCTATCAGGCCATCGCTGCATCTTTCTCTTGCGAACGTAGCGACTACGACGTGTTTCTGATCTCTCACTCGGCTCACCAGGTTATCTCAGCCTCCTTAGCCTTGATATTCTTCTAATTTTCAATACAACTGCTTCACTGGCACATTCCATCTTGCAGTCGCTAAGTAAAAATCTGGAAATTAAAGGGGTAAGCTTCGTTTCAGTTTCCACGCCTGCCGTATTATCCAGAAACTCAGAAGATTCTACCGAAGGTGGGTTGTGGTTGTGGTTGACACTTCTCATTTGTAATTTTTCTCTGAATTTGATCCTACAATTTGGTTTTTTAGCTTTGAATGAACGCTTCTTCATGCGTAAAGAGAACATCAAGGAGGAACACAGGAAACAGTGTTTGTTCGCTGTGGAGAGGATTTTTGGAGACTGCCCTCCAGTGGCGGGTGACTTTATCTTGATCAATTTCTTTGCTCTGGTACTTTATTTTCATGTTTTGTGATCTGAAATGATTATTTCTAAGAGATGATTGTGTAAGAAATGCAAGAGCTGCGTGAATTTTGATCTAGGAAGGATGGAGCCTTGCCGAGTTGTTTGGGGTCGATTGCGTTGTTGCTGCTCCCTATGTCGTTCCCTACAGGCATGGTTCTCTTGATTTAAAGTCCATGTATTTTTCTAGTGTATTGATCTTGATCCATATTTTCACCTGAATTATAATTTTAGGTTTTGTATGCTGTCAGAAAAGAAATATTAATGTTGTCCAGACCACCAGTAGCTCTTCCATGATGATGATGGTTGAATGCCATGGAGAGAATGAGAGAAAATATATAGGGAGATTTTAAATATTTTGCACAAATATATAATAATTTTAATATTTTTTCATTCACTCAACATCCATAATCATCACATTATCATTGTGATCCAGTTCTCAGGGGTATACATTGTCCCTGTCATCGTCACGCATGTTGCTGTTGATAATGGTGTAACTGAAGTAGAAAAGAGAACTATAATAAATGATAGTGTTCCTCACATAATGTTTTGATAACAAATAGTGTTTGATGAATTTAGTCATGATTTGCAGTGCACCTTCCTCATTTGAACAACAGTTCAAGAGAGAATTGCCTCTTCTGTATAAGCTTCTCAAAGAGGCTCCTCCTGACAAGGTCTGGAGGAATGACTACACTAATCACTATCATCTGTAGTTCTCACAATTTTCATTTCAATTTAAGTTCTTCTGCTTCTGCTTGGGCCAGGTTTCTTGGAATGATGTTACTCATTGGATGTGGCCACTTTTCTCTGAAGAATGGGGTTCCTGGAGGAGTAACTCTTTGAATCTAAGCCCTTATCCCTTCACAGTTAGCTGCTAACTTCTTATTATTGTTTTTTTTTCCCTTCATAGCTGCTAAATCTAATTTTGATTCGTCCATCATTTTCCCTAAATGCAGGATCCAGTGACTTTTCTCCCATCATTGCACTTGCTTCAGAAATCTCCACTGTTACTGTAAGAACTTCATTTCCCTCTGTTCTTCTTCCACCTGCATTCAAGAATTAAAAAGCCTCAACATGAAGTAATTGGCAAAAAAAATTCTCCCGTTGGCGGAAGCTTCTCTCTTGTTTCTGCAGATATGGGTTCAGCAATGAGGTTGTCGAATGTCCAGGTATTTGTCGATATTTAAAAAAACTAAATACTTTAAAGGAAAGACTATCGCATCAACATTTCAAACTGCTTAGGAATTTCTCGATGCTAAAAAGATCAGCGTCTAGTTTAATAGAAATATTATCACATCATCGTTTCAAATTGAAGCTATTTACCCAACAGGTTACTGGCCAAGAAATGTGCATGCTTGTGGGTTCTGGTTCCTCCCTGCGCATTGGCAATTCTCCTGCGTGCAATGTAGAGAAAGACTGCAGTCCCAATCAAGGCATATGGATATGGATCAAGAGCTCTGCTCTACTCATTCAACTCTGGAGAAGTTTTTAAAGGAATCTGACCCATCATGCGCTCTGATCTTTGTCGGACTGAGCTCCATTGGAAGGTAAGTTTGCCAGAATTCCTTCTTAATAACATGTTCAGAAGGTGTTTTCTGAAATTATATGACTGATATGATATTCAATGAATGCATAGTTCTGATATTCTTCTTTAATCATGTTTAGCATGGGCTATCTGAGGAATCCTCGGGCATTCCTCTTAGTGCTCAAAACTGTCATAGAGAGAAGCCTCCACAGATTTGTCCTCTTCTCCTTAGATTATGAGCCGTTGGATGATGTCATCAAATCAATGGCAAATGAATCTGATGGCTCTGGGGACTGCACCTTTCTCTTTGACGACCGCCTCATTTGCTTCTCCGGGTGAACCATCTCAGTGCCTTCCTCTGCTGAATTCTTGGTTTTTTGATATTAGCTCCACTCAATGCTTTATCTTATTCTTTCTCTTTTCTTGGTGGTGTAGCAATTTGCCATATAGCTGGATCTTCCCCAGGTGTGCTGCTGTTATTCACCATGGTGGCAGGTTAGATACCTGACGCAATCCATCATTCTTAAAGCGTACAAAATATCCAAAATTTTGGGTTTTGTATTGTGACAGTGGGTCGACTGCAGCAGCGGTTGTGGCCGGTGTACCGCAGGTATGTCTTGTATCAAAGCGAGAGGGAGAGATAAATTTTTAAGTCAGACATAGAGGGAGTGAATCAGGGAAGCATACACTTATAGAGGCAGTAGATACATTAATAAAAAGATAAGTATAGATATATTGTGGGTATTAATGATCTGGGTATTAATGACAGAGGAGTTGGAGGGGTTTATAATCTGGACTGATGAGAGAGGAGTCTCCTTTCAGGTGGTGAGCCCATTTGTACTGGACCAGTTTTACTGGGCTGAGAGGATGCATTGGCTTGGGCTTGCTCCAGAACCGTTGCAGAAGGGCAGTCTTGCTCCTGAGACTGATGACGCGGATACCGTAGAGAGAGGTGCCTGTGCCGTGATGAGGGCTGTTAAATTGGCCTTGTCACCAGAAATTAAGTCTCGGGCTTCTGAATTTGCAGCTAAAGTTTCAACAGAGGTACCCTTCTCTTTCATTTTAATGGTATCAGGTAGACCACCGGCCTCGGCTGGTCTTCCATATTTTCGTTCAAAAAAAAAATCTGTTTTTCTGTCTGTCTGTATCTTTGCATGCCTGGACCTCTCTCTCTCACTAACACAATTACTGCCTTTTTTTCATTCTATACTTGCTTCCTCTCTCTCTCAGAAACACAATCACTTCTGTTTTTCCTTCTCTGCTTGCCTTTCCTCTGTCACACTGAAACACCCACTTACGTCACTTCTTCTATCTGCCCATCTCTTTATCTCTTTCTCTCTCTATATCTCTCCCGTCTCTGTTTTCATCTCTAAGTTTGTACCTTGTTAATTAGTCGGAATCTGTCAAGGACTCTTTAACCTTGGAAAACTGATCAACCAACCTACTTTTTGTTGAAATATATCAGTCAACCTACTAAGATATACATTTCATTTCCTGTATATGGTGGCAGGATGGGATTGCAGTCGCCTTAAAAATCCTTGAGCAACACGTTCTTCGGCCAAGACATGAATATAGGTAATGGAAAATAGGCGAGAGGAGATGGAGATGAAAATAAAAATATCTGCATTTATGTGTTTTGGTGTTAAATTAATAATCATTCAGCTCCAGACAGGTATGATTATATTGAAGGCATGCCTTGAAAGTGGACTGGAGTGCCTCAATGCAGATGATACACCAAAGAGAACGGATGCAAATTTCTGTGGCAAAATCTCAGGTCCACAACCCAAATAGAATTTCAATTAGAATAAGAATCTCAATAAGAATCAGAATTTTACGTACCATAACCAGCTGGTCAAATGCAGCCTCCTGCTCCCAGAAGGTGTCTTTCGCCCAGAGTTCTCCAATTTAGTCGACCAATCCTCTTCCAAGAAGTCAGAAAATCACCGATGTCTTTCTCCCCCTTCTCCCTTGTAGTGTTTATTCAAACTTCATCCATCCCACCAAAAGACCTGGCGTTATTCCCACCGCCAGCCAGTACATGTCACTTTACGCACTGGTTAATCCCTTCTTCAATGGTCCCATCTCTTGTTGTCAATCCTTTATCTTTCTTCTTTAGTATATATTTTAGGGGTGTTACACTAGTATTGGTATTACCGTTTTTCTGCCCGAATGAGCCTTCAGCATAGGTGGGAAATGCTGAAGGCTCATTCGTTATCACTTCTTTTTATTGATCCTTCATCATATGGTGAACTCGGGATTTTGTGTTTCTTTTGAAATTCCCAAGGATCGACAAATATTGAAGATTTGATTCAAAAAGAGTATTTTCTTAAGACTTGGGAAAAAAACCCTGCATGCAATCATTTTTTCCTCTTCATCAAGGAGAACGAGACATGACACCCAATAAACTATAGTCTCTGGCTAGGCCAAAATTTGAGGGAGAAATTTATATGCATATGGATCTTTTTTTTTTTTTTGAAATATGGATCTGTTGTGTGGGCCTAAGGAAGAACTGTATATCATGTTACAAATTGGAGTTAATAGCACGAGATGCGGAAGACTAGCCATTCATCTTTCTGCAAGACAATCTCTGAGAAAGTGAGAGTTCATCATTCTTAGCAATCACTATATATCAGCGATATAATAAAATTAGTCAAGAGAACCGACCAAATTTTCTTCTTACCGGGAATAACAGAAGCTCAGATACATCTAGAGACTTCTTTGGAGGACTTCTACCTCAGTCATGAAGATTGCAGTAACAGGGCGATGATCAGAGAGCTTTAGCTCAGCCCTGCTGTAATTCACAATCTTCAGTCCCCTCCCATATGAGAGAACCCGGTCGCACCTGCCCGAGTGAAAAGTCAATTCAATCGCCTTAGAAAAAAAAACTAATCCTCATTCCTAATTTCCAAAAATATCCTAAATGCAGTGCAAGTGATGTAAATCTTTTCTCTCTCTCTCTCTCTCTGTACATTTATCTTTCTCTCGCTCTAGACATTTATGAGGGTTACCAGGCCGGTGTTCTCCTGCCAAATGATGGGTCTTCACCAAAGTACTTGTCTGAGTTTAGCTCATACTTATAAGTTGGCGGAAAATTAAGAAGGCCCTCAAACCATCCTTCAAATGAACAACCATTCCCCAGTTCTAGCCTTAGCTGCCATGAGATGGATAAATAGAATAAGTAAAAGTTTCATTCTTGGTTCTTGAAATAAAATTTCTGGCGATTCATAATTGCCACGTGACATGAAGGTTACTTGAGTAGCACCTGATCCTTCCGGCTCAGCTGGGCCCATTGTTGCGTGGAGATGAGATCCATCGTTTCCTCATAGGATAAATTTATACGATAGTTCAGGTCACCAAACCATATGATTCTTCTGCAGTGCAATTCATATCAACCATTCAATATTCTTGGCTACACTATTTAAGCGGAAACATGCATGATTATAAATACCAAAATGCCTCTTATAGACAAAAATGACAAAGAAAAAACCTTGGTGTTATAAGACCTTTTTGGAAAGATTTGCCTACCTTATGTCTGTCTTTTCTATAAAAGAAAATTCAGAAAGCAAGTCTATTGAAAATTCAACCAACACAGATTTTTCTGCAGAGCCGGAGAGAGGAAGATTTTTACTTACTCATGGTCATAGATAGTTCTTGGAAGGCTATTGCTATGATCTGAATGGAAACATGTTTTGCGGCATATCTCTTCTATGTCAGTATCTCTCCGGACCTTATCACCCTCCTTCTCTCCGGGTGTCAGGTGACAACAGATAAAGCAAAACAGTGTCTCATATATGGACATGCTCACGGATATTGATCCCTGAAAAAAAGGGAAAGACACAAACAGCGGATCCGTAATTATTTTCGACATTTTTGGTAGAAAAATAAGTCTGCCCGCTCATGAAAGCAGAAGATCAACGATAGGAAATGTTACTGCAGAAAATTCTCCATTTTGAGTTTAAATTAGAAACAATGTATGGCCCATGTGAGATCATACGTCCCAAATTTCTTTCAACCTTCTCGGAAGAAAGTAAGTCAGTCCTCTCATGAAAACAATGGACCGCAACGAGGTCGTATTCAAGGGGACGACAATGTCGGTGGACAGGGCTATTAATGAAGTGGAGAGACTTGTGTTTTGTTGGTTTGGTCCTGGCTGAGGTGGAGGGTATGGGGGGCATGATGGGCCATTTGTTTTTTTTGGCCTAGATCCCTCCTGTCCTCTGTGCGGGGGATCACCAAGCTGGGTGATCTTCTTTATTGTTCAAAAAAAAAAAAAAAAAACAATGAACCAGAATAGGAAACGTCGTTGAGGAAATTTCCCCACACAGTCAAGAAGACATGTTAATATAAACTATACAAGATTAAAATACCATAGATTTTTTAATTTTTTAATTAAAAATAGTTATTTCTCAAAATAATTCTTGACATCACAGGGGAAGTAAAATGTACATTCACACAGGCCACGTGAGATGAACCTTGTTTTCTCGAAAACATCCTTAGCCAACTCAAAAATAATTCGTTCACAGAGGTGAATTCAAAAAGAAATCTTATCCACTTATCAATTCTTCATGAGCCATGAACTGTACGATATATAAATATAAGAAATATACTAATCTCAACAGATACAAATAAAGAGAAATTACTAAAACTGGCGAGACACTTGAGATTAGGACGAACCTTATTTCCAATGCATCCCATAATGCCAAGACCAACAGTAGAAACCATTACGTTTTTTATATGCTTCGTTAGACCCGGACGGACCCATATTGACAAAAACAATCCAACCAATTTCTTGCTAAATATTTTGACAAAACCAGATCTCCTTTTCCCAGTGCCCAAACCTCCATCTTTTGTTTCTGAGGGTTCATCCCATGATCTAGGAGAATCAGCTGATTTGAAGGAGGTGATGGAAGTCGACCCGAAGACTTTCCTCGAACTTAAGTCTACTATTTCTTTTGAAATTACGGAATCACAAAGAAGATGGACTTCTTCATCGTCATTTCCTCTGTATATGTCATGGCCGAGTTCATCCTTAACTGGAGGATGATCATCATCAATTTGGTATCTCAAATGAGAGGGTAGATCATTGAAGTACTGGACCCTTGTTGAGACTGGTAATGTCTCATTCAGTTTTTTGCGAATGGAAATTTCCCATCCTTTAACGCTTCTGTCATCGCTGAATCCCAAAATGTTCCCCAAATTTAATGGGACGACCTCTTGAAACCTGCAAGAACAGGTATTTAGCTTTAAGGAACATGTTTCATCCATGGACAGAGGGAAGCAAATAAATTATATGAACATCTAAAAAATTCAGAAATTCATGAAATTCTGGTCGACACTAGAAAATGACAAAAACAAAATTATACTCCTGCCAGTAAATAAACCACTAGATTATTACCGATCATATCTATGCCGGAAAATTATAGACGTCTGGAAACTTGATTTTCAAGAAGTGTAACAGAAATTATGACAGTAAAGGGCAAACCAGCCCTTCCACTGCACCCATTGATAGATGAAAAATAGGAAACACTCGACATAAACGAAGAAACCCAGCCTAACGGTCTGAATTATGATAGACACCCTACGACTGTGTTTAAGGAAATGCTTGTGCTACCCTTTAGGACCGACGAACTAAAGTCGGATATTGCGGAAATTGATAAGAAATTGAGTCAGAGATTGTCAGTGAGAGCACAACCCAAGCACATATATATCTGCAGGTCTCTCCTGGAACAGCCATTCATTAATATCTATGTTATCAGGCGGAAATATCCCTCCAACGTTCCACGTTCCGACGCAGATCCTGTGGCAAATGGTGAACCACTTTTAAATTGGGAAGATCTATCTTAATTATCAAAAGGCGAGCCCAGAATGTAGGAAATGTTCAAGGATGATAAAATCATGAATACAAGGATGATATTGCCAATACATGCCTTATTTCTTTTGCAGTGATGTAGGGCACAGTTTGAGAGTTTGTCCCCATCATTTTGGGACGATTATCAAAGGCATTCTCTGCCCATCAGCAACATATATTAGGGACATTAAACACAATCATCGCAGCATAATTTGAAGCTATTTTCATTCGAATACTATCCTGCGATTGTCTAAGATCGAACACATGAAATAATGATCCAGCCATCTAGTTTACGTATGACGCAAAATGATCATTAAATTTAGATGATACCTAAATTATTTAAGAGGATAAATAAGAAATCAGTAGAAGTAGAAATAGTAACCTGGGGATTTTCTGTACAAAGAAAAATGCCTACGTAGAGTTCAAAATCAACAGAAAAATCAACAGAACGAGAGTTCAAAATATAATAACTACCTACGTAGCCGGCAAAAAGGTTTCGTTGAATCAAATAATCACCAAAATTCTTGCACTCAAAGTTCGGGCTGTAGCGCAATATTTAGAAAATTACAGCAACTTGCTCAGAAGAAAGCGGTAAAACGGAGCAAAGAAGCAAAAGGAAGAAAAATTCCAGCTCGTGCTTCCAACAGCTTATACCATTACCTTCGTCATCGAGGTTTTCCGTGTCAGTCTCATCGGCACTGAAATCAGAATCCTCGTGACAATAACATATTGGTTTCCCGAGGAAAATTCCATTCCAGACCAATCGCAAGCAGGCCGATACGAAAGAACAGATGGCGAACCAACTTCTTAGCAGTGAGTCCTTGATCTACGCACATCAAGAAAAAAAATAAGAAAAAAGAAAGAGAAACAAATGTTATAACGCCGGATCAACGAAAACGACGAAGACTATCGATTAAACGCCTCATGACGCTGTAAAATTGACAACCTCCAGCTTCCTAACTCCGCGTTCCATTTCTCTGGCCCTCAATCGAACCTTTCGAAAGTGAACTGTTCTACTGATTTGTTCAGAAGTATGAATATCAACCAATAAGGAGCTGACACATCATCAAATAACTAAGGAGCTAATAGAATAAAGACACGTCTCAGAACCAATTCGCCCTCTACAACTATTATTATCGTAGAATGTAAATAATGATCCAACGGCCCAGATCTAATCGAAGAAAATAATCTAACCGGCCAAATCTGAAGTCACGCGTTTAAGAGATTATTCAAGAATAATAATGTCTAATTAACCAATTGAATCATAATAAATGAAGAGATACCGACGTATCTCACCCTAAATAGGCAGTTTACTCTAAACGCATTCGAATCTGATCAACGGCCCAGATCTAATCAAACAATAGATATTTAGCAAGATAAATCAAGGGTCACATGCTTAGGTATTATTCAAGAACAAAGATGCTTTACTAACCCGTAGAATAAAGACACGTATCTCAACCTGAATAACCAATTTGCTCTTAACACCTATTCAAATATGATAATAGTATATAGTGAACTTACGGTCCAGATTTAAACTAAGAAAGTTCAAATGGGACAAAAAATAAAGTCACAACTTTAAGGAATTATTCAAATATACCTAATCAAAGGAATAAATATACATATCTCATCCTAAATAACCATTTCTGTCTAAACCAACTATTCAAATATGATAGTAGTGAATAATGATGTTAAGTCACACGCCACAGTAATTATTCATGAAATTCCTACAAACTGATTCTTCTCCTTCTTCTTCTTCTTCTTCTTCTTCTTCTTCTTCTTCTTCTTCTTCTTCTTCTTCTTCTTCTTCTTCTTCTTCCTCTTCTTCTTCTTCCTCTTCTTCTTCTTCTTCTTCTTCTTCTTCTTCTTCTTCTTCTTCTTCTTCTTCTTCTTCTTCTTCTTCTTCTTCTTCTTCTTCTTCTTCTTCTTCTTCTTCTTCTTCTTCTTCTTCTTCTTCTTCTTCTTCTTCTTCTTCTTGTGCTCAATGATGGCTTCACGAGTCAGTGTCCCCATGGAACTAGGTACACGAGAAAAATATCTTTCACATATGAAATATCTTAATGGTGTACGTGATGACGACAATAATGGATGGCAGGTGTGGGGCGTGCTGAAGCCTAGAGACGACCTCAAAGGTGGGGCGACAAACTCACTATAGACGAGCTCTCTTCAAACAAGCTGCATGGGATACAGACACAATCCTGCAACAGGTATAGTGCAGGGACGCAGACGGGATGATTTTTTTGTCCTGGGACCAAAAAATCGTCCCATCCAAGGATACAGATGAATTTCAGGACGAAAATTTGTCCCGGCGACCACTGGACGGGACGGTTTTCGTCCTGTAGGATGAAAAAACCGTCCGTCCGGAGATCTCGGACGATGGACGGACGAATCTGGATGGAAAACCGCCAGATTCACATCCGACGGTTGAGATGTTGCCACGTGGCTTCGCAATGACAATTTGCATCAAAGTCCATGTATTTTTACGTGCGTGCAAATGGACGCCACTCAGAAATAATTGTAGATTTGTCCATTTGCGTTCTATCTCCTCAGTAATTCCCTAAAAAACTTGAAAAAATCCATATTAATATATTAAAAATATAAGATGAATAATTTTTCATCCGGGATGAATTTCAGGACGAAAATTCGTCCTGGGAGGACTGGACTGGACAAAAAAACCGTCCCGACATTATTGGATGGGACGGTTTTTTTGTCAGTGGACGAAAAACCGTCCCGTTCTTCGTCCCTGAGCTAACATCGGACATAGGACGGGACGAAATTTGTCCTGTCCCGTCCTTCATCCACGTCCGGGACGATTCGGAACTATAGCAACAAGCAGGTTTAAGTGTGAAGAGCAACTCCCAGGGTGAAAGATGAATCAAACTTCTCTATTCAAAATTCACTGCTGTCTACATCAGAGGAGTAGCATTTTATAGCCCTACCCAAGATAATATCTTTGAAGATAATATCAAAAGAGAGAAATTAATTCCAATCAATCCCTAAAGAGAGATCATACTTTATAAAGATGGCTCTTGATGGGGAAATCCACCTACTGCAAACTGAAATTAGAACTGGAAGATCTGGGCTTGCCAACGAGCATGAAAGAAGGGAAGGTCACTTCCCTGAGAAGAGAACGTTCACCCCAAGCGCTCTCCAACTCCGCCACCACCTCCTCGTCCAACAAGTCAATCCCCTTCTCCTTGGCGATACTCGGCGACCACGACCGCATAAGTCCAAGAATTCCGTCTTCTTTATCTCCAGCGTCTCCGGATCGCCCTCCGATCCCAATCCGATGGCGTCGAAGGGGAAGGGGAAGTCGCGGTAGCCGTCCATGGCGAAACGGACGTTAGGGTTCACGAACGGCAGCAAGGAGAGGATGACGCGCTTGGCGACGGCGTCAAAGCTTGGGTTGACGCGGACTTTGCAGTAGCTCCACACGGCGACGACTCCGCCGGGCTTCTTGAGGGCGCGGTCTACGATGGCGTAGAACTTGGGCAGGTCAAAGTAGTGGGCGGCGGTGGCGGCGGTGGCGGCGGTGGCGGCGACGACGAGGTCGACGGTGCCGTCGCCGCCGAGCAGGGCGAGCAGCTCGTCTTAGTGCATGGCGACGGGCGTGTGCACGTAGCGCACGCGCGGGTGGCGCGTCGCGTGTCTCAGCTGGTTCTCGCTCACGTCCGTGGCGATGACGCGCTCGTAGTGCTCCGCTAGCTGATAAGTATCCGAGTTAGACGGCCAGCACGTCGTCCGTCGCAGAACGGAAGCCCCATTCTTGACCTTTCATCATCGTCGAGAGCCGATGCGATGACGAATGGTTAACGTCGAGAAGGAAGAGTAGAAGGGGACGTACGCTGAGGGCGGCTTGACCATTGCCGGTGCCGGCGTCCCACGCGACGGCGCGGCGTGGCGTGAGAGAAGCCAAGCGCGTGAACCATTCGTCTGGGTAGCGGGGCCGGGACTTAGCGTATATCTCGGCCTGCGCGTCGAAGAGGCCGGCTATGGCTGCGAAGAACTGAGAAGGAAAGGAGCATTTGGGGGGCGATTTTATCGTCAGCTCAATATGGCGGTCTTTTTTAACGTCGGATTTTTTCTGGGCTGTGAAAATCCATAATGGGATGACGATAGAATGTATCGAGGTTATTGTTTCAGGGGTTAATATCACGGTTCAGCCTAAAGTTTTCCGAAAATTCGAGTTACAGCCCTATCTTTTTTTTCGCCGCGTCACAGCCCGAAACGCCCATTTGGTCTGCCGCCGCAGCCCGGGCATGACGTGGACTCGACATGGCTGCCAGGTGGAATTCTGGCGGCGTCCACGTAAGCAGAATCCACCTGGCAGACACGTTGAGTCCACATCATAATGCGATTTGAAGAAAGTGAGAAATAGGAACGATTAGTCACCTGGGAGTGAGTCACCCGGGAGAGAGCGCAGAAGGGTGGTGAAGGAGAAGGAGATGATGGAGAAGGAGGAAGAAAGGGCGTCGGGGAGAAGGGGCTTCCATTTTACGTGAGCTTCGTTGGATAGGAGAGGAGAGCTCGTTGCGAGCTTCTTCTTGTCTACGGGCGTTCCACGAGGTAGGGTTCTTGGCTCTATGTCCCTACTAAGGTTCTAATCAGGCAGATCGTTCCTTTTTGCTGCGTCACTTGGGCGATCTATAGGGCATTTAGTTTGAGGAAATACATTTCAGTCTTACCGTTTTATGCACATTCCACCTGCATATTCCTATTCCCAAATACATTGAGCCAGTTTTCTCTTCTTCCTTTCTCTCCCGAATAGAACACCTAGGTTCGTATCAGAGGCCACTTCAACTAAAACAGTTTTCGTAGCCATTCATGCCCACTGATCTGCTAATTAGAGGTCTAAGATATACCTATGTAACATTGATTTTTTTTTAACACAAACTCTGTAATGTTAAATTCCTCAAGGTGATATTGATTTGAGGAAAGTCGTATAAAACCAGAGCGAACATCTATTCAACAGAGTTTGAAGCTATCCTACCGTCTATTTCTCTATATCGCCGCCAATTTGTGGGCCAAATTGGTGAAATCTAATGAAAATTTAATGACGATGGATTAGCATTGAATGGTTTGAGTCATTCTTCCGCGTGTTCATTCACTTAATCATGGGTCATCTCCTAGTTTTTTCTTGGATTTTTCATGGTTATTTTTGACGAATGTATCCTGCTGCGTGTCGGTCGACAGTTCTTGCGTGTGAAAATTGTCCTAAAATTCTCTTGGCTATTTTTTTTATCACCGCTAATTTCTGGCCCATATTGCTGAAATGTTTTGCAAATTTAATGATGATGAGTAAGCATTGAATGGTTCGACTAATTCATCTGCATATTCATTTGCTGAGTCATCGTTCATCTCCTCGTTTTTTCTCAGATTTTTCATGTATATTTTCTAAGAATGTATCTTATTGCGCGTCGATTGACAGTACTGGCTTTTGAAAATTGCCTTAAACATTCATTGCCTGGGCTGTAGAAGCTATCCTACTATCTATTTCTTGTTATTGCCGGCAATTTCTGGCCCATGTTGCTGAAATTTTATGAAAATTTAATGACATTGAATGGTTTGAGTCATTCATCCGCGTGTTCATTCTGTGATAGGCCGATTTTAAATGATCTTTAGTTGGGATAGGTGGATTTTAAATGATCTTATAATTTGTTAGATATAACCATCTTTCTATCTGTGGACTGTTTCCTCGTGTGGTGACCTGCTGGTTTTTTTAAACCGCAGAGGATATCTGTGGACTGTATATCTCAATCTTTATGTCAGTTTATTAATGTGTTTTTTCTTCATGATTTCTTACCTATGAATGTACATATCTATAGTCTTTCTGTCTAGCTACGTAGCTCTCTATCTTTGTACATATCTACCTTGATGCAAAATTCCTTTTTAACCCATACGTTTTGGAATTCTAATTGACTTAAATCCTCGGCTCAATGCGAACATCCTTTTGTTTTTTTGCGTTTTTAGGCGTTCTTCTATTCTTTGACGGTGGACGCTTGGCTTTAAGTAATGTAAGTTTTTATTATCTTTATTTTTCCCTTTGTACTTAAATATTGTATTTTTTATTATTTCGAATGTAATTTCAGATATCTGTTTGTCGTAGAAGAATGTAAGATCTCCTTGGTAATTTAAGTATTTTGCATGCATGATCAATTACTGTTTTCCATCTATCTCTTATACAGGGCTGATGACGAGTGTAAGGTGTTTGGTTCTGATTACGATAGCGATGATGACTCTGAATATGATATAGGTAGGGAAGAGGAGGAAAGTGAAGTGTACTTAAGTGCCCCCGACGAATATTCGAGTGACGAATGGGATGAGGAATTGGTAGACGGCCACAGACTTAGAAACAAACATGTCCAACAACAAACATTTGTTGCTGGATATCATAGCGAGTATGATGATTCCAAGGGTGACATGTTAACCCCCAATGATACCGATGATGAGGATGAAAATGGAAGGTACATACATAGGCGGAAGACGTATGATCCAGGCTGTCCCACTGAGAGTTTTATATTTCAATTGGGCATGAAATTTGAATCGGCTTCTCAGTTTAGGGCAGCTGTAAAGGACCATGCTATATGGAACGGATTCAACATCACTTTTCCAAGGTCCGGTGACCGGAAAGTTGAAGTTGTTTGCAAGGGATGTTGCCCGTGGAGGATATACGCTAGTTGGGATAGAACGAGAGAGGCGTTTGTAGTGAAAACGCTTAATGATACTCATTCGTGCACTAGAGCTCCGAGGAACAGCCAAGCCGATTATCATTGGGTTGCAAAACACTTTTTAGAGAAAATTCGGATGAATATGGATTTGAAGGTGGCAGATATGATGCGGGAAATAAATGAACTATTCGGAATCACCGTTTCAAAGCAAACCTGTTATAGAGCTAGGTCCGAGGCGCGCATGAAGCTTCGAGGAACTTTGGACGACCATTATCACATGCTTCTTGCATATGTTGCCGAGTTAAAAAAGGTAAATAGGAATGGTACTTTTGAGCTGGTTCTTGATAGAGCGACTCCAGATTCTTTGGTTAGGTTTAAGCGCCTCTACATATGTTTTGATTCTATAGCAAGAGGGTTTCTTGAAGGTTGTAGACGAGTCATTGGATTGGACGGATGTTTTTTGAAGACCCAACTTAATGGCCAACTATTGAGTGCTGTTGGGAAGGACGGGAATAATCAAATGTTCCCCATTGCTTGGGCGGTAGTCGAAGGTGAAAATCAATCTTCGTGGACTTGGTTTATTCAGCTTCTGATGAATGATTTAGGAATGGTTGACGGAAATGGCTGGACTCTTATTAGCGATCAGCAGAAGGTACATATGTTTTTTATTTCTTTGAACTCTTAATGCTTATCGTCCAACAACTGTAGTATTTTAACAGATTGGTCCTATCTAACATTGTGCAGGGACTGGAAAATGCAGTGGCGAATTTATTACCCAATGCGGAGCATAGGAATTGTGCTAGGCACATCTATGCAAATTGGAAGAAGAAAGGGCATTCTACAGAAATTTTGAAGAACTTATTCTGGAGAGCTGTGAAGTCTACAACGCATGAAGATATCCAACGGATTATGAGGGAGATGAGCACAGTGGATCCACAAGCTGCGCAAGACTTCCAAGACATAGGTATAAAGAAGTTTTGCAGGGCGTACATTAGTAGGGATACAAAGTGTGAGGTGATTGACAACAACATTTGTGAGTGCTTCAACAATTACGTCATACATGCTAGATCTAAGCCTATCATAGACATGCTGGAAGAAATTAGAGGTGCAGTCATGCAGAGAGTAGCAAACAAAAGGGAGTTGTTTTCTAACAGAAATGATACGTTATGCCCCCGGATAAGGGAGTTGGTCGAAGAGAACAAGAAGAAGTCAAGGACATGCACTCTTAGGCATGCGGGGAAGTATCAATTCGAGGTTATAGACTTGGGAAGCAGATTTGTGGTTGATCTACTTCGTAGAGCATGCAGTTGCAGATATTGGGAGTTAAGGGGCATTCCATGCCCCCATGCTATATCTTGCATTCATTGGATCAAGGAGGACCCCGTCATTTTTGTCAATGAGTGGTTGAAGAAAGATGTCTACCAACTAGCATATAGTTACGGTATCCCGCCAATGAATGGAAAAAACTTATGGTGCGAAGCTGACGGGAGCTATCTTTTCCCTCCTCTTGTGAGGAGACAACCTGGAAGGCCCAAGCTGAAGAGGAAAATTGACGTCAGTGAGAAAGAACCCATGGTACAAAGACTATCGAAGAAAGGCATGCATATCACGTGCTCCCTCTGCCACCAAGTTGGCCATAATCGGAAGACATGTACCGAACGAAGAATAGAAGCTGGAGGCCAAGTACAGTTTTAATTTTATGCCCAACTTTGTTTACATGCTTCTTTGAGTTTTTTCAATGTTAACTAATAAAGTTGTTTGATTAATCATGTAGGGATCTCAGCGGTGTACATATCCGCCAATTATCAAAGAATGCAGGGATCGCCGGTGAAGTTGCAATGGGGCGACGAAACCTCAATGCGCTCGACCTTATTATTCACGTGCACTGTCAGAACATTTGTAGAACATGATTTACTTGTTATTTAATGATATGAACAATTTCCGTATTCGCTATATATGTGGC
>NC_135845.1:16635000-16715000 GCF_029677425.1 Wolffia australiana
TCAAACAGATTTGCGAGAGTCTCTGCTTTCTCTTTTTGAAAGGGACATAGTCTGTCTCTATATTATTTCGAAAACTTCTCATCGTTTTTTTTCCCATGTCTATTAATATATCTATGTGAGATCCTCGGTTCCACAAATGACATCTTCCATTTCTATGGTTTTCATCTTGTGAATCATTGGTTGACTTCCATATGCCACTAATTTTGGTTTTTGTGTAATGATAAGGCCCCCCACAAAGGGGTCTTGTCTCATTTGCCTGTTTTCCTCGCCTCCTCGATTTCTCTTTCCATCATACCCCAAAAATTTGTTGCACATTATATTTTTATAGTTTTTCTTTCTGTTTCCCAATCCAGCGATTTTTCAAAAATTCCCACTTTTCCATAACTTCATAGTTGTCCCTCTGATCTCTAATGATCCAATAACTATCTCAGAATTGAGTACAATTGTTTCTACTGTTCAATAGGGCAGTCTATATTCAATGTTGAATTTGTAACACTCTCGTTAGATCAGGTCTATTCATTGACATTCTTGCATTGTTCATCCAACATTTCCTTTGGTTTGGCTCATAATTTCCAAATATTTGACACATAAAATCCATCTGTATTAGTATATTGGTTTCCATTTTCAAAACATTTAGAATGCCAATCAATAATTTTACCAATCAGTAAATCCATCACTTCTAATCTCTCTTCAGTTTGGTTTAACCAAGACTCATATTCCACTTGTTGTCTATTCATTAACGAATTTTGCTGCAATGTTGGTGCAAATGGTGAATTAATTTTAATTTTAGATTTTGTTCCCTTCCTTATTTTTTATTTTTTTAAAATTATGTTTTATATTTTAAAATTCTTAGTCGTCCTATATGTTCTCAAACTTATGGGTGTGATAAATAGCTATGTATAGATTGTCCTAAATCATTTTGAGGTATGATTTTGTTTCCATTTTAGGTTGCAAGGAATTTTGGTTTGATCTAGTTTACGTTTTTAAAATTTTTAAAAGAAAAGATGCACGCCAGACGATAGGCGTCTACAGAAAATCAAACAAAAACACGAGTATATACTTGAACCTTTAAATGAGCATATATCTTTCAAAAACAAATGATAATTTACTTCTTGATTCATTAGCACATAAAAGTGTTTGTACCTAATTTTTTAGCCTTTTTATCCTCAGATTATTTCTTTTTACTGCCTTCTTATTTTGATTAATTGCATTTTGTTCAAATCCCATCTTTCTTTTAATTATTGGCGTTACACCTATATCCTCAATCTGTGTTTTGCCTTTAAGGCAGATGACATTTCATTCTCAGACATTCTTGAATGAACCAAAAACGAACACGAACACAAACAACTATTTGTGAATGTTCATTAGGCACTGAATGACGAACTTCCAATCCTCATGTAAGGATCCTTATTGTTGTACTAAGATATATTGGGGTTATATCCCTCTATAATATTCAGAACTACTAAGGTATCATGCCATTGTCAAAAGTATTTCTCTTTGATCAAATTGTCTCCCATGTAGTCTAGCAATGTATCTTGAAACAACCCCTCAATGATGTATTTCCCTACTTATCTGCCAACTACCCTCACTTTTTCTCACAATCTGGTAGCCAAAAGGAAACCTAAAAAAATATCTACAGTGCACGATGACTTTTCTAACATTATCATCCTTACTTGATCCTTTGGTGTCTCTTGTGAAACCTCTTAATAAGTCCAACTCCTCAACCATTATGAAACCTCTTACTAAGGAACCAACCACATTTGAAGACATACCCTACCATAAAGTCAATACTAACAGCCAAGGTTTTACCTTAAGCCTGCAACCATTAGATGGAATATAGTTGTTGTAACGGCTATATGACACTGATTAAAAATGAGCCCCAAATGTGCCTCTTCTCCTTGTGTGAATAAAACTTTGTTTTCATTCTACATTGATGAAAAATCTTCTCTATCTCTATTATTTCTTACTTCTATTCTCTACTCCTCTCTCTTCATCTCTTCACAAACAAAAAAATCTCATGGTATTAGAACCAATGTCCACCATGACCATCTGGAAACATGTCTTTAGGATGCCACCATCTGTACAAGTTGCAGTGGCTGTCCTCTCCAGAAATGTGGTGTCCATAAAAACTCAGCAACAACAACTATCAGTCTTGGAAGAGTTGCCACAAACATTTGCTAAATGGGTATGATTTAATTCAATTTTTAGGAGGGATCTCACATTCAATGGCCATCACTGACCAAAATGGAAATACTACTACAAATCCAGATTATAAGAACTAGTGAAAATGAGAATAACAAGTCCATAGTTTACCTTAATTCCAGCCTCTTTGAGTTGTTATTACCATGCATTAACAAGGAAAATTTGTCCAAAGAAGCATTAGAAACTCCAAAAAGTACCTTCTCTAACAGAATCCAATAACGATTTTTGGAACTACATTGGCAGCCCCATGTCATAAATAAAGGCGCTATAACCACCGATGAGTATGTTGCTCACTTTTGTTTCATCTTTTAGGCCTTGGAACTAGCCTGTCAACAAATTGGTGCTCTTCAAAGTCATTTTTGGTCTTGGAACAAGTATGCCCAATTCATTGTCAACATCAATGCAAACAACAATATCTTGGAGTTCAAGGACATAGTGATCAATCTGATTTCAAATGATGCGTACCAAGCCTATCAACAGAATGTCAATTCCACCATCCTTACTCCTATGGCCAACACTATCCAAGGTTACGGTTCCAGTTAGTCCCACATGCTACGTCATAGGTACCCCAGACATATCTGGCAACACCACACATAATGTCTCAAATGAGAGCTGGTGTCCTGATAGTGGTGTGACTCATCATGTGATATATGGCCCCTAGATGCCCCATTCACCAATTAATTATTGAGGTAATGATCAGCTACATCTGTGTAATGGCACATGTTTGCACATTCTTTGCTTTGGCATCTCTACCATATCCACTTATGATAAGCATCCCTATCTAAAATATATTTTACATGTTCTAGATATGGAAACGAATTTGTGTACCTCCACAAATGAATTATTGATAAGGATGTGTTCTTAGAATGTCACCCTTTATATTATATCGTGAAGGATAAGATAACTTACAGAATCCTTATGCAAGGATCACTTAAAGACAGACTACTATCTCCAGCCACTTGGTTCTACCCCTGATGCACTCTTGAGAGAACATGCATCCCAGGGAACTTGGCACACTCATCCTGGGATCCCCAACTTCAAGTGCTCCATGTTATTTACAAATTCAGGCTCCCTACTCTCTCTACAAAGCATTTACTGTGTGAATCTCTCCAAATTTAAAAATCTCACAAATTGTCATTTACTTCTGCACATTTTTTTACTAAATCTCTAACGGTCGTAAAAATTCTGATCTTTGGGTGGCCCTCCTACATTAAATTTTGGAATGAAGGAATCATCCACACCTATACTTAAAGCACAAATCACCATATGAGCTCCTCTTCAAGGTACCCTTGATTATACATTCATTAAAACCTTTAAGTGACTATGTTATTCATATCTGCATCCATATGTGGTAAGGGAAAATTTGCAGTTGTTTAAATAAGACTTTATGTGTCAACAAAAGAAAACTCAAACTCACTCAAATTACAATTCCACCAGAGCATAACTGTGAGTCAAGGTCGAATCCATGGAGAATTAGGGATGATCGGTTTGATTTCAAGATATTTGCATGTAATTCAGGGAATTGAATTACATATAGCGGTAAGGAAAATAATTGACAATGAAATCACAAAGATTATGAAAAAGATATTTTCAACGAATTCAAAATTTCACCAATATGACTCTAATCAAAGCAGAAATCAAGGATTGGAATTTAGGAAAACAATTTGGGAGGGAGGAGAGAGAAAATCAAAAAATGTAAGCTAATTTCTAGTCTAAAACAATAATTAAAGCCTAAATAAGCATATATTTTATAGATGAATGAAGAACAAACCTCGATAGGATGAAAAAATGATACCACCAGTGGCAGATCAACAAGTTTCTTAATGATTCCCCCACAAACTCACATTTATGTTTGCCTGAAATTCCTACCAAGTTCCACGCAGCCATCACTTAATCTCCTTGTCTCTCAGAGGTTTTTTGTCCAAAAGCTGGTGAGAAAGCGTTAGCGATCTTTAAGTTGAACGTGGCCCATTTATATTCAGCCCATTAGGCCATGTTTCCAAACGTGGCCCATTAGCTTGGGCAGAAATAGCTCATTTAGGACATTTTAGCCCTCTTTCAAGCTGATTTTGCTGTGCTCAGGTGGTGGTTGCTGTGGGAGACGGTGACTGAAGCTCACCAGCACGTGAAGGTGTTAGAAGCTCCAAGGACTCAGGAGAAGCTCCAGAGGGTCCAAGAGCCCATCCTATTGCTTGTGGAGCAGGAGGAGCTTGTGCAGGGAGCAAGTTTGTGCTTTACAAGGGCACATTGAATCGAGTAAGGTCTTTCTCTGGTAGAGGACATAGAGAAAGGACAGAAAAAGGGTTTATACAGGTGCTTGTGCTCTCCATCAGGCCTGGAATAAAATTGATCTTGTGCTTGAGTCTATTGGAGAGGCCTCTACCAAGTCTTTCTCTTGTTCTCTTGGACTTGCTTAACAAGTGTATATCATCTATAGTGGACTTCTTTGAACCTCTGCTTTATTGTTGACTGCAAATTTTAGAAGCAAAGCTCATCTTGGTATCTATATGGTCAGTGTGTTATTGTTGAAGGTGTGAGTTACAAATCCCTCCTTGAATTATACATACATTGTGTCTTTTATTCTCTTCATATCTTGTTCGTTTCACATCTATATCTCTCTTCTCCATCTCTTTTCTCATCTCTCTCTCTCTCTCTCTCATTTCTTATGTCTCTCTTTCTCTCTCTCTATCAATGTTGTTTCTCATATCTCTAATATTTCTCACTCTATCGTCTTTCTCATCTGTATCTCTCTCTTATCTCGCTCTCTTGGTCGTTTCTTATGTCTCTCTTCTTTCTCTCTCTCTCTTATCTCGCTCTCTTGGTCGTTTCTTATGTCTCTCTTCTTTCTCTCTCTCTCTTATCTCGCTCTCTTGGTCGTTTCTTATGTCTCTTCTTTCTCTTTCTCTCTCTCTCTTGATCGCTTCTCATATCTCTCTTCTCTCTCCAGCTCTGGTTGTTTCTCATCTCTCTCTCTCTCTCTGTCATTTCTCATATCTATCTTATCTCTCTCTAGCTCTTGGTCTCTCTCTTATCTCTCTTTCTCTCTAGCTCGTTTTTCATCTCTCTTATCTCTCGTCTCTCGTCTCTCTCTCTCTCTCCCTCTCTCTCTCTCTCTCCCTCTCTCTCTCTCCCTCTCTCTCTCCCCCTCTCTCTCTCTCCCTCTCTCTCTCTCTCTCGTTGAGAATCTTGATTGAAGAGAAGTAGAAGAAACGAGAAGAGATTGAAGAAGAAGAAGAAGGAGAAGAGTGGGGAAGAGACAGGAAGAAGAAGAGCACCAACAATCCTGAATTAGATTGTTTATTAATCCTCAATGTTTACATAAGATTGGTTCGTATGTATAATCATAATGTGATACTAATTATAGTAATGTTTCTATTTTAATCATAGCCGTTATAACTGTGTAACAGCTATGTTAAAACAAACAGTGGCCGTTAGATCAACGGGAATATTTCCTATTCTATATTTCCTATTCTATGTTTAATCCTGATTGCTAGATTTTATCCTATTCTATGGGAAATCCTATATTGAATCCTAGCCGTCTAATTCTCATAACGAGTATATTGCATATTCAGTTTTACTATCTAATAAGATTAAAAATCCTATTGTCTCCCGTGCGATTGCCTTTGCTGACTTTTGAGTAGACATGGTCGTTCTGTTCTTTTGGTGCGAATTTGTGCGAATTGTTCGTTCTGTTCGGTTTTCCGAACAGAACAAAAACGAATTCGAACAGAACATCAAACAGACCCGTGTTCTGTTCTGTTGTTCGCTTTGTGCGAATTTTAGTCTAATTTTGTGTGAATGTGCCAATTTGTGCGAATGTGCGAATTTTGTTCGTTTTTGAAAAAGCAAAAGAACAGAACAAAGAACAAGGGCCTGTGCGATTCTTTTTTGCGAATTTTGTGTTTGTTTCAAACAAACAGAGTTAGCACTCCCCTCTCTCTCTCTCTATCTCTCTTTCTCTCTCTCTCTCTCTCTCTCTCTCCCGACCTCTCTCTTTTGCGCATCTCTCTCTCTCTCTCCCGTTGCCCATCTACCTTGATAGCATGAGATCTAAAAGCCAAGGGGCAGATATACCATTACGACCCCAGCTGTTGTCCTCCTCATGCCGAGACAGTAGTTTCTAGCCGAGGGGGACCACCACAAGGAATCAGACATCCTATGAAGATCTCCATGGCTAGTCCATGCTATTTACAACCATGGAAGATCCTTATAGGTCTTAAAAAGGGCTTAAGTGACCTTAATTAAAGAATCTTCCAACAAATCTTGTCACTAGCACAGAAGACCCTTCTCGCAGCATAGCGAGCATGAGGAGGGACGTGACACTTCTCCGACGGCTCCAATTACCCAGAATGGCACTAGAGAGAGCCCAAGGAAAATGAAAATTTTGCCACCACAGAGGAGGTGTTAGGGGACCCCAACCCTTTATTCATCGAGTTAGGGCGGATCTGGTATGATCTTGATTCAATCTGAGAAGACAGTTTATGAACATCTTTGACTTCATAGAAGTTGATCTGACTCAAACTGGAACTTGCTTTTATTGTATTTTTATTGGATCGGGCTCTTTGAGGAATTCTATCAAAAACATTCTACGCAGAATCCATTTTCCATGATTTCCACCATTTCTTCCTGATTTTATCTTTAAAAAACTATCAGAAATCACATATTAAAAATACAGATTTATATAAGTCGTATTCAATTATTATAATCATCTAATAATTAATTTTATTCTCCCATTATGTTCTCTTATCCTCCTCTTGTCTAACTATTTAAACTATTAAGTATTAACTATAAATATTAATACTAAACTATTAAATCTTTTAAAAGTAAATAATATCTTGTTTATCATTGCTTTTTCTGAATCTTAAACTCTTACCATGTATACATGCCTCCCTCTACCACCTTAATCTATATCGAATTAAATCATAGCTTCTTTATCATCATTCTTATCTCCCTTCCTATCTTTTTTATCTTATATATATATCTAAAATAAAATTACTTATTAACTACCTATCTACACCTTCATATCCCTCATTAATAAATATATATTGTATCTTACATAAAATCTAAATACCAGTTTATGAAAAAATACAACTGAAACATCATATGCTTATAAAAGTATCAGAATTAATCTCTATACTGTATTAGCACTACCTTATGATTAAAATCTAAAAAACAGCTCCCCAATTACCTATTTAAATAGACTCCATTATTATAAAACTATAAATCCATTTCATTATCTTACTTATGATATCAAATTTCCATGAAATATTAATCCCAAGAAATGACATAATTAATGTACTATCTTATTTCTATCTTACTTTTTCCTTTCACTATCTCTCTTTATCAATACCTATTATTACTTATTATTGTATATATTCCTAATTTTTCCACTTCCCTATCTACTTCTTTTAACGTACTTATCTTGACCTTTCACTATCTTTATTCTTAATATCACCTATCTTACTCAGCTTATAACTAACCTCTTTAATTATCCTTACTATCATTCTAAATTCTCCATTACCCTACCTGAAATATCATATTCAGCTCTTATAAATTTAGTACAATAATAATGATATCATTATCTATTCATTCTATCCACATGAAATGAGTGATGATCTGTGGGACAAACTATGTAGTACAATTTAGCTCAATGATCGTGCCATGGATAGTAGGAGGAGATTTTAATATCCATTAGGAATTTCATAAAGGAAAAAGGTGATCCCAGTATAGTAGAGATGGACACATTCAGTTCAGCTGTCATTCATTTGGAACAATATGACCCACCACATGAAGGAAATAATTTCCTATTGTGTAATGAACGAAAAAGACAACATAAAAATATGCAATAAATTAGATTGAATATTGATGAAGTACAAGGTGCAATTCTATGAACAATATCATATCCGATATCTATCCCCTAGACTCTCTGATCATTCTCCTGTTGTTATTACCTACCAACAATCATCTAAAAGAGAGAGAATTTTTCCATTTAGATTTCAAAATATACATGATTTGTTAATGCATGGTACATACTTTAAAGTTGTGATATCAGAGAGATGGAGGGTAGCTTACACCCAGCAGGGCCACTGCCGAGCTCACATTGGTTGTTGAATCTAAATCCCCCCATCAAAAGGTCCATGATGTACGGCGACAATATCTGCCGATATACTTCTCGAATGTTGGGGTTGTTCTGGAATATTTTGCATGGTCCAAAAGAACCATTTAGAGTGGCATCTCGACCTTGCGCATTTTCTATGGGTAAGAAACATCAACAGTTTTAAATCAGTCGCTAACTTAAACCCCTCTCTGGACCAGAGAGAGAGACAGAGAGAGAGAGAGAGAGAGAGAGAGAGAGAGAGAGAGAGAGAGAGAGAGAGAGAGAGAGAGAGAGAGAGAGAGAGAGAGAGAGAGAGAGAGAGAGAGAGAGAGAGAGAGAGAGAGAGAGAGAGAGTAAGCAAGATCGAAAAATAAAAAGAGAGAGAGCGCGAGAGGAAGATTGACCGAGAGAGAGAGAGTATGAGAGACAGAGAGAGAGAAAAAGGTAAAGAAAGAGAGCGAGCGCAAGATTGACCAAGAGAGAGTGTAAGGGAGACAGAGAGAGAAAAAAAGAGAGACAGAGAGGGATAGAAAGATTGACCGAGAGTAAGAGTAAGCGAGACAAAGAGAGATAAAAAGATAAAGACAGAGAGCGAGAGCAAGATTGACCGAGAGAGAGAGAGTAAGCGAGGCAGAGAGAGAAAATGAGAAAACAGCGAACGAGAGAAAGAGAGACCAAGAGAGGGAGAAAGATTGACCGAGAGATAGGGAGAAAAAGAGAGAAAGAAAGCAAGATACCGCAACAGAGACCAAAGAAGAGAAAGCGAGAGAGAGCACGAAAAAGAGAAACTAAGAGAGAGCAAGAAAAAGAGAGAAGAAGAGAGAACAAGAGAGAGCAAGAAAAAGAGGGAATACGAGGGAGAGAGATCATGGGAAAGAGAGGAGGGTCCGAGTGAGAGGGAGAATCCAAGATAGAGAGAAGATATATACACACCTGCCATGTACCAGACCGAGGTGTCTTTCCCCACAGTATGACAAACGTTGTCGTCCAAGTCTGCACTTAAACAAAAAATAAGATGAAGACGAACGTAAGATCATATGGAAAAAGGAGGAGACTAAGAGCATGATTAAAACACCTTCCTTTTGTACTGCTGACACCCAATTAGGCAAATCATCTTCCGATCCTACATTTAGCAAAACAAGATAGGACGATAGGTATAATGATGCCCATTACGATGCAAATGGCGATAAAATGGAAATAATCAACAAAATAATCTGCATTTCAACAAGAATCTTTGAATACTTGCGGATGTTAAACATCCTCATCCATATCCATAGAGGGAGATGAGAATTCAATTGTTCTGATTGTCGAACCATATTCTCAACATGGGTTTAGTGTCCTAACCCGGATGATAAAATGAAGCTATCCGGTATGCAGAAAAAGCTGTTTGACTGATGGATGAACCCATTCAGCAGATCTCCCAGTTCTAGAGCCTTTATATCTTCAATAACTCGTGGCAATGCAAAAAGATCACAAATAGGCTCTCTAGAACAGGAACCCTCTGAGGTTTTTCCGCGGGCACGATTCAAAATAACTAAAATAAGACATTATATCAGTTCTATATTCTTGCAGTTTCAATAAACTAGCTCATGAGTTTATGAACTTCACCTCTACTGTTAAACGGCGCTGGGTTTCTACCTTCTTCATTGACTTTGTTCTTCCCTATGATGAAAATGCTTTCTGGAGAACTTAATGCAGGAGGACTAGGGTAGACGGTTGCAGGATGACGAGGGGACACTGGGTACTAGGACAATCTAATGTTTGGGTAGGATAAAACAGACCACGAATCACACGATCCAATTCGATGATTTAGATCCGGTGAAGATAATGATGGTGCAGGATCTTTCCTCGTCGAGGGCGGGAGTACTGTCTTACAACCACCACGGTGAAACACATCACCAATGTCAATAAATTTGAATGGATGATCGCTAGAAGATTCAAAGGCCTATTCAGTCTAATCGCTTGAAGATTCAAAATCCAAAACTAATATGACGGCGGTGGATAAACACTCGAAGAATACTAGATGAAGAACACGATCACCAAAGAGTGCAGAAAGTACCTTGACACTAGAGTAGTGCATCGTGGCGATGGGGGAAATTCTTGACGCGTCATTGGCGGGATGATTGTTGTGCACTTTGACAGGGTGTCGTGGATCCAACTGGGCGGTCAGCCGGCGGGGGGTCAAGAGGGGAGTCGCCCCCTTGTGGGGTTTGGGGCAACGCCCCAAAACCTAAAAGGTATGCGCGGCGACAAGTGGCTGCGAGGGCGATTTGGAGTAGGCATATGGACACAAAAACCAAATGGGAGGCGAAGGTACTGGCGGTGGCAAGTGACGGCAGAGAGGGTAGGCGTGTGGCCGAGCATGCGGCGACACATGCAGTCGAGGGCATGGCAGGCGCAGGGGTCCAAGCACGGGGTGGACGCAAGCGGCCGAGCACGCAGTGGACGCAGACGGTCGAATGCACGGTGGGCGAGGGCGGCTGGGGGCGAGGCAGGCACGGCCAGAGGTCGTGTGCACGGTGGATGCGGAAGAGCGGCCCTGTCCATAGTGTGCACAGGAGGGCAAGTGGTCTTGTCAACAACGGTGTCGGCGGCAACAGGCAGCAGCGGTGGCTCGGCACAGAAGGCGGCTAGGGAAGCTTCCTTTTGGAAGGACAAACTTAAATTCCAAAAGAAATTCTCTGAGTGTTTCAAGCAACTTTGGCCTATGTACAAGCCTTGGAGGAAAGAGAAGGTAAGATAAAATAGACAAAAATAGACATCATGTCGATGTGTCACGTCAAAGGGCAGTTCTGGAGTTGGCGTTGACGACATGTCATGACACGGGACATCTCGTGTGGAGGTGGAGGCACATCTGGTTCCAATGTGCAGTCGTGGTCACCACCAATTAAATGGTGCTGAATTTATATCTTCTTCATTGATTTTGTTCTTCCCTATGATGAAAACGCTTTCTGGCGAACTCAAACAAATCGCTGGATTGTGCTGGACTTGAGAACGAGCTCACATTGGCTGTTGAATCGGAATCCCCCATCAAAAGATCCATGATATATGGCGACGATATCTTGCGATAGACTTCTCGAGTGGTGGGGTTGGTTTGGAAGCTTTTGCATGAGATGGAAGAACCATCGACGCCATACGCACGCACCTCCACCTTCCGCATCACTTGGGTAAGAAACATCAAAAGTTTTACACCAGTATCTAACGAAACCCCACGCTCAGGATCAAAGAGAAAGATTGAGAAATACAGAAAGAGATAGAAAGAGAGATTGATAGAGAGAGAAAGACACCAAGAGAGAGACATTGAAAAAGAAAGATATAAATGAAGGCAGCATTTATCCTGACCATCGGAATATCAATCAGAAGAAAGATTGCCAGAAATACCGAACTTAACCACTTCATTTTCAGTTTGTTTTTCAGGAAAAAAACTGGACTAATCGATCATGGCGGACGGTTGTGTTCACTCTGTTTAGGCCACGTGAAGCGACGGGTAAAGTTTGTTTTTCCCTGTAACAATTATTAGGGCTTACAAATTTGCCTTTACTGTTTGATAAATTGTATGAGAGAAAACTTCAAAAGTTTTAGTTTCTTGTTCATTCTTTCATCTCTTTACCTATCTCTCTGTTAAGAGCACAAGGTCCAATATGGAACAACAGGATCAACCGCCACAACCGCCACACACGTCACTCATCACCCACACAGCGATAGTCGTCACCTGTGTCTAAGCCGCCTCAACCGCTAAGGCAGCTGTCATCATTACCTGCCATCAAGCACCACTGCCATCTTCTACCATGATAACCACCATCGTATCACGACGGTGGACTTCATTCAAATGTCTTTTCTTCGATGTATAAAACTCAGATACTTGCACCACTATAAATAGAGTGGTTTGCAACCTGTTTGTGCAGGAAGACAAATACACTCCTGTATTCATCGTTCGTCTACTCTCTTCTTCATTCTTGAACATGGTATCAGAGTGCGCCCTGACGAGCCCTGAAGACGCGTCCTCTGATGAAGGAGTCATCCATCGTCAAAGACGACGAAGAACTTGATTGCCAGTAAGAGCCTCAGCGCCTCATCTTCCACAAACTGGAATCAAGCTCACCCGAACAAACTACCCAGGGCGGAAGCGCTGCGTGCAAGCCACCATCATAGCCCAAGGGCTTGGTGAGCATTTAACTCATGAAAGAGTGATAACACCCTAAATCCAGTCTTTATTTCATGCTATTAACACAATTTTATGCGTTCAAAGAGCTTAAAATGGGGTTGTTATCATCTATTTACAAGAAAACACTGTTTTCAAGTGATTTCTGATTTTTCCCTAATTTTCTGTTGATTCTATGAATTTTAAGGGATTTATTTGAGCTTGAAATAATTATTTTGGAATGAAAATGGCAAGTTAATATTTGGTTTTGAGATTTATCAGTACGAGGATGAATCAGTGAATTTTCTAGGATTTTTTTGAATTTTCTAGGATTTTTATGAGATTTATTTGAAGAAGAAATGCATTTTTTTGAAGAAAAAAAGATATATTTATAAGAAAAAAAGAGTATTAAGATTATTTTGATATTTGAAGGACTTTTTCGTAAATTTTCATTGAAAGGAGGCCCTCAAAAACAGCTCTCCTTCGTGGTTGCAAGCATAAAGATGTTATTTATATTGTTCTAGGGTTTTATTGCAAATGATTTAATATTTGTTTTAATGTTTTAGGAAAAAAACCAGAAGATAGAGAATGCGCGAAGGGCATATACACAAAAATTTTTGGGCGTCGTCCATCTGTATTTGCGCAGTTTAAAAAGGGTTTTTCCGAAAAAGCTCAGAGGCTTTCTTCGCGTGTCGATGTGGTCTCATCGTGGCAATCGAATGAGAATCCGATGATGCTTGATGAGGACCAGTGTCAGGAGGTAAGTTCACCTCCTGCGCGGTGCGTACAACACACCTGCACGGGCGGTGACGTGGCGCATTCCAATTAGTCAAGGCGAAGACAAAACGCACGCTTACGTGCGTATCAAAACATATTTGAATCGCGAAGTTTGAGTTTTTTTTCTGTTTTTATTCTCGCCCTGGGGGTACATGGCACAACGAGACAAAATCCACACTTAGAAGTTGAAAGGGTGCCAGAGAATCATAGAACGACACCTCCGCGCCCGGTTTAAAAAAATTATATAAATAAATGAATTTAAATCCAACGGATAATATTGGATTAAATTGATTTATTCATAACTTTTGATCCAGAAGTCCGATTTAGATGATTTTTTTATTGATTTGCTTGTATTGATCTCCTCTTTCTATCTGTATAGTTGGATCATTCAAATAAAGTGTACATTGATAGATAAAAATTAATTACTAATTAGAGGTAGGATGATAATTTTTACTATTTATACCTAGGTATAAAAGCCAAATTTCAAGAGGAGGGGGTCATTCTTGATGATTCTCTATCACATCTGCAAGACAGAGAGGAGCCCCAGCCTGGATCAACCTGTTTGGTACCTTTCCCTTCATTGTATTTGAATTTTGGTGCATTTTGAATGAAATTAGTTCAATTTCTTGATTGTTCTTCTTGATTCTGGTTTGAACCCCTAAATCGCTTGGCTTGAGCGGCATGTACAAGCCCTGATTAGGATTGAGAGCAGAAATTGAGAGATTTAACTAGGTATTCAAGTGTATTTCCAAAGAAAACTATAAAAAAACTTTAAATTCTAGGGTATTAAAATTTCTTTTATTTATTTATTATCTAATAGTGTAGTTAGTTCTGAATTATCAAATTTACAAAAACCAACCACCCAAATAAAAACTTACTTCTTAATCCCTCTAATTGAATTCCTTGATCCTTTCATTTGGATCAATTAATTCAACTTAGAGCTCCCTCATTTCTTCTACTCTTCTCATCTTTTCTACCTCCCTCTCTAAATTCCTTGTTTAATTAGGTTAATTTGATCTTCATTGAAGATCAAATTAATCCTAATTATCAAACAATCATCAAATTGAACTCCTCACTAGCCTCCCTTGGACGATACCTCTACCCATCATTGTGCATCTTAAGTGAGGTTTTATAAATTTTATTGTATAAGCTAAAATTGACAGGGACAAGGGTTTCAAATTGCATACAATTTACCCCTATTTTTGGCTTATCAAAGACCATCATCCAAACCCATGTTTTCAGATCCAGAAAATGGCTTGTGGAAGAAGGATATGACCGTCTTGGTGTCAATAAGCGACAGTGTCAAAGGTATTGATGCATGGAGAACCCTCGCTAATGAACTCTCCTCAAGCTCAGAGGCAAGAGTCATGGAGTTAACAAACAAGCTCCATAATATCCGCTGAGGTACGCGTACAATCGATGATTTGTTTTAGGAAATATGCAACATTTCTACATCATTGGGAGCCATAGGGGAGACAGACCATGAGCACACACTGAAATTCATTTTACTTTGAGGTTTGGGGCACAAGAATCAAGTGCTTAGAACTAGCATGAACACGCACTCCAGCTTTCTTTTGTTTGATTCCATTGTTGCCATGCTTTGAGCTGAAGAAAATATAACAAATTTTGGTGATGAAGAGGAAACTGAAGATCAGCCCCTTGCTGAAGCAAATCAGATCCACATTGAGCAATCTTCAAAACAAACCCGTGAGGGAAGAGGCAACTGCGTTAGAAAACGTGGACGACACTGCGAAAATCAATCCACTAGGACAAGGCCAAAATGTCAAATATGAGGAAAGATTGGTCATCAAGCTTATGTATGCTACAACCAGTTTGGACCAAGAACTCCACGGAATCGGTCCCCCAACCCTATCACAAAATTCAACTATCCACCTGTTCAGGCCTACTTCATGTCCCCAGGCGGTCCCTTGTTGACACCATCAACCAATGCCACCCACTGGTATCCAGACAATGGTGTCACTCATCATGTCACTGCGGATCCACAGATTGTCAACCCATCCACTCCCTACTCCGGCACTAAGAAGCTCTACATAGGAGATGGATCAGGTTTGTCTATTAAAGCTACTAGTAAATCTAGTTTACCTACATGCATGAAACCTATTCAACTTCCAAACGTCTTATATGTTCCAAAAATCACAAAAAATCTTCTCTGCTTGACAACTTACTCTTGATAATTATGTTTACGTTGAATTTCACCCTCATAATTGTTTTGTCAAGGATCGATTGATAGGGGAAATCCTTATCAAGGGTGATGTGAGGAATGAGCTATATCATCTAGCTGCGGCCATGCAACCACAAGTTTTTGATGCGTGGGCCTCTTATGAGCTATGGCACCAATGGCTCGGACATCCCGCATTTAAGATTTTGAACAACATCATCTCTCGTTTTGAATTTTGGTTGACTGATTACCAAGACATTGCACATGCGAATCATGTGCCATGTCCAAAGCAAAACAGTTACCATATGAACAATCAAATCATATTTTGTCCAAACCTTTGGACTTAATTTACTCGAATCTTTGGGGACCTGCCCCTGTTATTTCACATTTCAATTTTTATTATTATGTTACATTCATTGACGCATTCATTCGATATACCTGGCTATTTCCTATCAAGAGGAAAAGCGATCTATTAGAAGCATTTATTGTATTTCAAAAGATAGTTGAACGACAGTTCAATTGTAAGATCAAAGATCTACAATCCGACTGTGGGGGAGAATATAGGTCCCTACATCAGCATCTTTGAACGGAAGACATCCAACACTGAGTATTCTGTGCGCATGCTCATCAACAGAACGGAGTCACTGAATGGAAACACAGGCATGTCATTGAGACCGCTCTATCGCTCATGCATCATGTAGCTGTACCACAACGTTACTGGGATGAAGCTATGGCCACCGCCACCTATCTCATTAACTTGCTCCCATTGGCTCACCTGGAGTTTTGGACCCCATTTGAGGTACTCCATTCTCAAACCCCTGATTATAATTTTCTCAAGAATTTTGGATGTTTGTGCTACCCAAACCTCAGACCATACGGTAACTCATAGCTGAGCTCTTGCTTGGAAAGGTGCATCTTCCTTGGATATAGCTCTCGCCACCACAAGTACAATTGTCTTAATCTTCTTACAAATAAAATCATTATCTCTCGCAATGTTGTCTTTCATGAGAATATATATCCTTTCAAATTGCAAAACCTCTCCACTCTGTCTCTATCCAATCTACCAACACAAGCCTTGCCACTCTCAGAAAGCCACCATACACCCGCACCTCTGTGTCTAATGACACCAGCCGAAGACCCCAAACTTCAACTATTGAACCCATCAGCGCTAGTCCAAAAACCCCTCAGTCCCCTAGCACGACATCCAGACCACCATCATCCACATCACCGCAACCCTTTAGAAATATCTCTGAATTGTACTCAGCCTCTGCCAAATACCCCATTCACTCCTGCTACATGTCCACCAAACTACCATCTGAACCAAGTGATGTGAAAGCCGCACTTAGTCATCCCTTATGGCGCCAAGCTATGTCTGATGAATATGCAGCTCTCATCAACAACTCCACGTGGGATCTTGTCCCTCTAGCGAAGAACGTGAAACTCATGGGCTGTAAGTGGATCTTTAGAACCAAGCTTTATTCTGATGGCTCCCTTGATCTTTGCAAGGCTCGCCTGGTGGCACAGGGGTTTAGTCAAACCCAGGAGTTGACTATCATGAAACTTATAGTCCCATTTTGAAAATGACATCATTACAAATACTTCTTTCTTTAGCTGCCAGCCACCAGTGGCACATTCATCAACTTGATATCTCGAACGCATTTCTTTATGGTGATCTTGCTGAAACCATATTTATGCGACAACCTCCAGGCTTCACATCTCAGCAGCAACCAAATCATGTATGTCGACTACGAAAATCTCTTTATGGACTCAAGCAAGCTCCTAGAGCATGGTTTGAAAAGCTAAGTGCATTCTTCCTCACTCAACACTTTACTAGATCACGTACTGATCCTTCACTAGTTTATAAAATTTCAAATAAAGCTCCACTATATATACTCATTTATGTAGATGATATGCTACTCTTAAGTCTTGATCAACAACTCATTTCTCAATTTATTAACAGCTTACAGACACAGTTTGCAGTCCGTGATCTCGGGCAAGCCCAAAGTTTCCTCGGCATTCACCTAATTCATCACAACTCAGGTTTGTCTCTCTCACAAGAACAATATGCCATTAAAATTCTTCAACTGGCAAACATGGTCGACTGTAAACCAGTCACTACTCCATGTTCCACTACCACCTCCTCCCATCAAGGAGGCTCTTCACATCTCAAAGAAGGTGATACATTATATCGGAAAATAGTGGGCAGTCTTCAATATCTGACTCTTACATGCCCAGATATTGCTTTTGCCGTCAATAAGGCATGTCAGTCAATGCACGAACCTCAACCCAGTAATTGGGTCTTTCTTAAAAACCTTATGAGATACCTCAAAGGTACTTTCAATTTTTCTCTTCAATTTTATGCTGATTCTCCACATAAATTGCATGTTTTTAGTGACGCAGACTGGGCTGGTGCTCCCTTAGATCGAAAGTCCACAAGTGGTTTCCTGATCTACTTAGGTAAAAATCTTATCAACTGGTCATCTAAAAAACAGACTATTGTCGCTCGCTCCAGCACTGAAGCTGAATATAAAGCTGTAGCTAATGCTACCGTTGGAATCATCTAGATCAAATCCCTTCTTCAAGAACTTCAAATTACTATTCATTCTCATCCAATACTCTGGTGCAATAATCTTGGTGCCACCTACCTCACTAAATCAGGTATTTCATGCCCAGACAAAGCATATCGAAATAGATTTCCACTTTGTCCGTGATGATGTCTCACAAGGGTTAATGCAGGTTTCCTTCGTATCTACACGTGATCAATTTTCAGACTTTCTCACTAAATCTCTTTTCAAGGCTCGATTTTCTGTTCTCAGGTCCAAGCTCAATCTTCACCCATGCTTGAGCTTGCAGGGGAGTGTTAAGGACACAAGGTCAAATATGGCTCAATAGGATCAACCGCCACAATAGCCACACTCACCTCACTCATCACCCACACAGTGGCAGTCATCACCTGCGTCTAAGCCGCCTCAACCGCCAAGGCAGCTGTCATCATTACCTGCCATCAAGCACCACCGCCATCTTCCGTCATGATAACCACTCTCGTATCACGACGGCGGACTTCATTCAAATGTCTTTTGTTCAATGTATAAAACTCAGATACTTGTACCACTATAAGTAAAGTGGTTTGCAACCTGCTTGTGCAGGAAGACAAATACACTCCTATATTCATCGTTCATCTACTCTCTTCTTCATTCTTCAACACTCTATACTTGGGTGGTCTTACTATTGTCCAATGATCTCGTTTGACTCTTCAGGAGCTAACAATCGAGAGAGAAATATTGCGACAGCGAGACAAAGTAAACCGAGAGAGAGAGAGGAAAAGACAGACAGAGAGAGAGAGAGAGAGAGAGAGAGAGAGAGAGAGAGAGAGAGAGAGAGAGAGAGAGAGAGAGAGAGAGAGAGAGAGAGAGAGAGATAGAGAGAGAGAGATATAGAGAGATATAGAGAGAGAGATAGAAAGATAGAGAGAGAGATAGAGAGAGAGAGAGAGATAGAGAGAGAGAGAGAGAGAGATAGAGAGAAATAGAAAGATAGAGATAGAGAGAGAGAGATAGAGAGAGAGAGAGAGACAGAGAGAGAGAGAGAGTGAGTGAGTGAGACAGAGTGGGAGACGAGAGAGAGAACCCAATAGGATCTCGAAATGACTAGCACTCTCCGAATTCTGCGGAGACGACGGAGGGGAGGATATCGCCTCGTGTCCCAAAGCTTACAAAAACAGTTTTTAACCTTTTTATGTTTTGGGTCTACCGCCCAGAGAAAGATGGATTTGTTATATATAGAGAGATTTTGCACGAGCTAAAAGAACAATCGGCACCATATACAGGCATCCTGACCTTGCATTGCGTAAGAAAAATCAAAAGTTTTAATCCACTCTCTAACTAAAAACCCACGCTCAGGATCAGATAGAGAGATGTAGAAAGACATAGAAAGAGACCGCGAGAGAGAGAGAGAGCGACAAAGGAAGAAAGAAACCGCGAGAAAGAGAGAAAAAAGAGACCCAGAGAGGGAAAGACAGCGACAGGGAGCGGAAGTAAACCAAGAGAGAACGAGAAAAGAGAGAGAGAGAGATATTGCCCGAGAGAGAGAGAGCAAGCGATACCGATAGAGAAAGAGGGATTACCAAAAATGCAAAAGTGCGAGAGAGCTGAAGAAAGAAAAACCGAGAGAATCGGAGAAAGACAGTCGGAGCGAGTGAAAGAAAGCGAGCGACAGAAATAATGACCGAGAGAGAGGGAGAAACACAGACCGCAAAAGAGATAAAGAGAGAAAGATTGACCGAGAGAGAGGGAGAAAGACAGACCGCGAGAGAGAGAAAAAGAGAGAAAGATTGACTGAGAAAGAGAAAAGGAGAGAGTGATTGACCGAGAGGGCGGGACAAAGACTGACCGAGAGAATGAGAAAGAGAGAGAAAGATTGATCGAGAGTGAGGGAGAAAAAAAGACAGCGACGGTGAGAGAGAACGAGAAAAAAGAGAAAGAGAGAGATTGCCCGAGCGAGAGAGAGCAAGCGACCGGCGCCCCCACTCTCGTTCTTCGAATCAAGGCAATCGGTGAGTTGTGATTATCGTAAATTGATTCCCCGAGATATGATCCTCGTCATTATCGAACCATGGTTGTGACCGTAATAGAAGTTCGTCTGATAAAAATCCGTTCACCCTTTTAGCTTTTGTAATCCATCGAACATCTTGTGTGTTTCAGAATTCCTCTTTGATTCAGATAAGTTTATTTTTATAAACCTTGGAAAAAGTTAAATAGAGACATTTGCATCTCAATTTACTCTATCCCGACCTCATTCTGGCTTTCTGTGGAACCCTCTCGGCGGTCGACAGAGTCGCCCGTATTTGTCATAAAGTCTTTATATAAAACATCTAGAAAAATAAACGTACATATATCCTGAGTCGACCTCTGTCTGGCATTTTGTTCAACGTCTCTCGGATGTTCAACAGAGCTAACCCCCTTACCTCGTATCAAAATTTTCTCTTGAATTTCTTTATATATATTTTCTACGCTAAAACATAGATAAAAATACATTAAAAAGTCTACCAATCGTATCAAAAATTTCTATCTATATTTAGATCTGCTTTTCTGGTTTTTGGTCCAACTCCACTGGGCGTTCGACTAAATCACCCCCTTTAACTGTCCGAAGATAACCCAGCCAGTTCCCCATGGGGCAGCTGCTGTGTCGACCGTCTTAGGGAGGTCAGTGGTCTCAATAGTGGGCGGGGGCCATTGGACAGAAGGGAGCTCTATCTCGCCAATCTCTGGATTGGCGGGGATTGTTGGGCAAGACCCTCGTATGGTGGAAGAATGAGAGAGGGACGGAGTTTTTGTGAGAAGAAGGCAAGGGGAAAAAATAACTCTCGACTTGTTTCTAAAAGATGAAAAAGCGTACATTTATAGGGAAAAAAGGAAAATAACTGACTAGGAAAACGTGGATCCATGCTCCCACGTTTTCCCGCATCTTTCTCTAAACAACAAAAAGGAAGAACGATTCTTCCGTGCTGCACGTTCTCCATGTTGCTAGTCCCACTTCAAACCACGTCCTGCTGCATCGGGATTATTCCAACAATCTCCCCCATAATCATGATGCATCTCCGAGATAGAGACACTGCCAAGTCGAAGACGAATTTCCACAAACTTGATCCTTCCCAAAGACATTGTGAAAAAATCTGCTAACTGATCTTCAGAACTAACATAATGCAAGCTAACCTTCTTCTCTTCTAGGCATGATCTGATAAAATGAAACCTTGTTTCAATGTGCTTCGATCGGCCGTGAAGCACTGGATTCTTGCTCAAGGCTATGGCAGATTTATTATCTACCATTAACTTCACCGTCTTCTCTTTCTTGTTCTTCAATTCTGCAACTAGACGTGCAAGCCATATTCCTTAGCATGCTGCTCCAGTTATAGCGATGTACTCTGCTTCGCATGAAGATAGGGCAACTACTTTCTGTTTCTTTGAATACCAAGAAATCAAATTTCTTCCGAGGTAAAATGCCATACCCGACGTACTCTTTCTATCATCCACATCTCCGGCATGATCAGAGTCACTATATCCGATCAGTTCACATTCTTCATCTCTTTTCTTGTAGACGAGTCCCAGGTCCAAGGTGCCTTTTATGTACCTGAAAATTCTCTTGATTCCAGTCATGTGTTCAGATGTAGGTTTCTCCATATGCCTGCTCAAAATCCCAACTGGATACATCAAGTCAGGTCTAGTATGAGTCAAATACCTCAAGTATCCAATTATGCTCCTGAATTCAGTAGAGTTAACTGGTGGAGAAGATGCGTTACAGCTGAACTTCTGTCTTGCTTCAAGAGGGGTTTGTACCGCATTGCTTTCTTTCATGCCGGTCTGCTCCAGAATCTTTAGAGCATAGGCTTTTTGACTAAGCCGTATCTCCCCATGCTTCTAATGTACTTCTATGCCAAGATATGAGCTGAGCAATCCAAGATCACTCATCTCAAATTTCTTCTTCATTTCTTCCTTGAATTTCTTGATATCGTCCTCCGTTGATCCAGTCATGATCAGATCATCAACATATATGCCGATTAATAGTACACGGTCGCCGGTGTGCTTCATATAAACAGTATGATCTTGTATGCTTCTAGTGAATCCAAGTGAGATGAGACTCGTATCTAGCTTCACATTCTATGGCCTAGGCGCTTGTTTGAGCCCATACAACGCCTTCTTCAGCTTCAACACAAGCTGCTCTTTTCCTTTCTGAACAAAACCTTCTGGTTGTCTCACATAAACTTCTTCTTCTAACTCGCCATTTAGAAAAGCTGATTTAACATCCAGATGATGTAACTTCCACCCTTCTTGTGTTGCTAAGGCCACCAACACTCGTATCGTCTCCATTCTTGCAACAGGAGCAAAAACTTCATTAAAATCAACACCGAGTTTTTGAACATACCCTTTAGCAACCAATCTTGCTTTGTAGCATAGAATTTCTCCACTCGGACTCTTCTTCACCTTGTAAACCCATTTGAGACCGATAGGCTTACATCCGGATGGCGGAGGGACAAGTTGCCACGTCTTGTTTCTTTCAATGGATTCCATTTCTTCTATCATGGCCTTCTTCCATTCTTCTTCTTTGCATGCCTCAATATGATCTCGTGGCTCCTCTAAGATCAAAATACACTCCTCTGGATCAAGATGAATCTGATCTGATTCTTCATAGACTTCATTCAGATCTCTATATCTTTCTGGAGTTTGGTTTGATGAGGATGAACCTTCATGTCCTGATTGTTCTTCAGGTGTAGCTTCTTCAGTGCTTGGTCCTTGAGCATAAGAATCCGACTGAATTTGCTCCCCCTGGATGTCATCATCACTAAGTTCAGAAAACCCAGGAATTTTAAGCATACCTCCACTCTCTTCATTTTCTGGATCTTCCCACTTCCATTTTTCTTCTTCTTCGAAAATCACGTCCCTGCTCACGTGAATCTTCTTCTCTACTGGATCAAAACATTTATATGCCTTCGAACCAGTTTCATAGCCAATTAGATTCATAGGATTTCCTCTATCATCAAGCTTCTTCTGATTTCCACCCGTCGTCTTAACATGAGCAATTGAGCCAAAAACCCCCATGTGACTCACATTTAGCTTCCTTCCCGTCCATGCTTGGTAAGGAGTCTTTCCATCTAGGCTCTTCATCGATGATCGATTCAACGTGTAGACGCAAGTGTTGACAGCTTCTCCCCAAAACTTCAATGGCATGTCCTTGCTCTTGAGCATGCTTCGAACAATAGACATGATGGTCTGATTCTTCCTTTCTACTACACCGTTTTGCTGAGGTGTGTAGGGGGCGGTAAGATGTCGCTTGATCCCATGCTGGCCGCAAAACTCCGCAAACTCTTTAGAGAGAAATTCTCCTCCTCTATCTGTTCTTAGACAACCGACCTTCAAGTTCTTCTATGCTTCAACCACGGCTTTAAACTTGGTAAAGATACGAAGAGCTTCTGATTTTTGTCTTAGTATCGATACCCAAGTTAGCCGTGAAAAATCATCAATCAATAACATAAAGTACCTTCCTCCTCCGATTGTTGCTGGCGAAATAGGTACGCATATATTCGCATGCACTAGCTCAAGTGGACGACTTGATGTGAACGAGGTGGCCGAAGGAAATGGCTGTCTATGTTGTTTTCCAGCTACACAATCTCGGCAAAGACTGTCTGGCATATTCAAAGTTGGAATACCGTCGACAATCTGATTCCTTGAAAGTCCGCTTAATGACCGGAAGTTTAGATGGCAGAACCTTCGATGCCACCTCCACGCTTCTTTATGGTCTTCTTGTACTGATAAGCACATCTTCTTTGTGCTTAACTTCAGCAGGTACATTCTTCCTTTTGTCTTCTTGACGTTGGCCAACAATCTTCCTTCACGATCATGGATGGTGAGTCCTCCATTATCCATCACCATTTTACACCCATTCTCGTCTAGCTGACCAAGGGAGAGAATGTTAGTCCGTAATTTAGGGACATAGAGAACATTACCCAATATTACGGATCCATCATCTTCGTCTCAAGGTGGATACTTCCTTTCCCACAGATATCCACTCTAGAGTCATCTCCAAATCTGACCGTCCCGTTAGATATTTATTGAAGATCATGGAATAGAGATTTCTTCCCCGTCATATGGTTGGTTGCTCCAGTGTCGAGAAACCAGAGATCGTCGTTCGTCGATTCTTCACTAACTCCTAGGAGTAACGTCTCCATTTCTTCAATGAACGCCATCAGTAACGTCGGTGGCTCCACTTTGGCTTGGGGAACATTGAGTGTCCGCTCTTTCTTTTCGTTGCGACATTCTGATGCAAAATGCCCAAACTTCTGGCAGTTGTAGCACTGAATCTTGGACTAATCGAAGGGCTTTCGCTCACCCTCATTGCTTCGATCACCAGTGCTCTTGCCGCGTCCTCTTCCACGTCCTCTAGCGCGACCTCTGCCGCGTCCTCTTGAGTGCTTTCCTCTTTCATTCTTCAAATATTCACCACGACCTTTGTTCTTCTCAATCGCTTGTGTCAGCAGAGCTTGCTCCTCTTCTTCAACCTGACGATCTCGGATCTTTGCCTCATGTACTTTTAAAGACCCAATCGCCTCATCGAGAGTCATCGTCTCAAAATCACTGAATTGCTCCAATGTTGAAGTAATTGGATCAAACTTTGCTGGTGTAGATCTGAGTAGCTTCCCTATTACTGATGCTTCAGTAATATCCTCTCCAAGGCTTCTTAACTTTGCCACTATATTGGAGAGTTTACCGGAGAAGTCGTCAATGAACTCGTCCTTGCCCATCTTGAGATTTTCGAAGTCTCTCTTCAGCCCTTGAATTCGAGCCTTTTGAACACGGTCAACGCCCACATTTCTCTTCTTAAGCGCCTCCCAAATCTCCTTTGCAGACTTCTTGATGTCGATTTGTGCTTGGATCTCCTCAGGAATCGCTCCGAGGAGGATTGAGAGAGCCTGACGATCCTTCTACCTCGGTACCGTCTCTTCTTCAATCGCTTCCCATAATCCATGCGCTTCCAGCAACACCTCCATTCGAACAGCCCACAAAGAGTAGTTGGTCTTCGATAGAACAGGAAATAGCAACGGTGGTGCCATATCTCCTGCCTTAGTGCTCCACTTCCCGCTCCGTTGATGGCACGCTCCGCAGAAAAGCTTCCTCCAGCTTGAGACGCCTCTTCACTTCTTCTTGGCATGGTGTGATCTCAACGGGAGAAAGAAAAGAATGCCTCAGGATCCTCTCTGCTCTGATACCAAATATTGGGCAAGACCCTCGTATGGTGGAAGAATGAGAGAGGGATGGAGTTTTTGTGAGAAGAAGGCAAGGGGAAAAAAGAACTCTCGACTTGTTTCTAAAAGATGAAAAAGCGTACAGTTACAGGGAGAAAAGGAAAATAACTGACTAGGAAAACGTGGATCCATGCTCCCACGTTTTCCCGCATCTTTCTCTAAACAACAAAGAGGAAGAACGATTCTTCCGTGCTGCACGTTCTCCATGTTACTAGTCCCACTTCAAACCACGTCCTGCTGTATCGGGATTATTCCAACAAGGATTTGATAAGGAGACATGTCGCCATTCAAGACGTGATTCTGGCCTGGTTCATTGCCGGGGCCCGAGCTGAGCGTTGGCTACATTACTAGTGGAGGGCAGCTCACTCCTGCCAGGGCCACTGACGAGCTCACATTGGAAGTTAAATCCAAATCCCCCATCAGGAGGCCCATGATTTGAGGCGACAATATCTGCCCATACACTTCTCGGACAGGAAGGTTGTTCCGGATTATTTTGCACAGCATAAAAGAAGAATAGATGCCGTAGAGTGGCACCTCATATCCTATGGGTAAGAAACATGAACAGTGTTAAACAAAAAAAAAAAAGTGAGCAAGAGAGAGTGATGAGGAGATTAAGCGAGACCGAGAGAGAAAGAGAGGCATAGAGAGAGAAAGAGAGAGAGACAATGAGAAAGATTCTCCGACAGCCAAAAAGAAAGAAACAGAGAGAATTCGTCAAAGACTGCTGCTAATGTTTTTCTAAAACAAATACACCCCTCTCTGGCTGGTAGACCTGAAGTATAACACATTTAATAGTATTTATGTTAACTTAGAGCCACAAGGAGATATCCTCCCCTGCGTGTCCACGGAATTTTGGTTACAAGACATTTCGATAATTTTCTTGCGTTCTCTCGCTCTCTCTGTCTGTCTATCTATCTATCTATCTATCTATCTATCTATCTATATATCTATATATCTATATATCTATCTATATATCTATCTATATATCTATCTATATATCTATCTATCTAATCTATCTATCTATCTATCTATCTATCTATCTTTCTATCTATCTATCTATCTATCTATCTATCTATCTATCTATCTATCTATCTATCTATCTATCTAATCTATCTATCTATGTATCTATCTATCTATCTATCTATCTATCTATCTATCTATGTATCTATCTATCTATCTATCTATCTATCTATCTATCTATCTATCTATCTATCTATCTATCTATCTATCTATCCATCTATCCATCTAGCTATCCATCTATGGATCTATCTATCTATCTATCTATCTATCTATCTATTTATCTATCTATCCATCTATCTATCTATTTTTTATTATAAATTCTTCATTGATATGAACATGATAATACATTGTTCAAGATGCCCTGCGGTCATACATGTTTGATAGAATATTTCTGTGACCGGTAGATTTCAGAAATTGAACCATATGCATGCTTGGTCATTCTCGTTGCGCGAAATTTCTATTGGCTTTGTCCATGCTTCTTTTTTTTTCCTTCAATTTCCCCTTGTATGAACTTCTTTTGGGGATTTTATCTCTTGCTTGTAGCTTGGTTTTGCTTGCTGATATCTTTCTTAGCATGAAGTTTATTGAGGGTGGCGAGTGTTTGATACTTCCTCTGATGCCCGAGAGCGTGGTACGTCTTCTCGTTCTCATGTTTGCAAGTTTTGGTATCTTGTTGCATTTGCGCTTGCAGCTCTGTTGGGATCCTCGTTCCCGTTGTAGCTTAATCCTATGAATCTGTCATTTACACCAAATAGATGATTATGTAATTGTAAAGATGTATATGTTGATCATGAAACAGAGAATTTGGAAGATAGTCTACATGGGAAAAATATTTTTTCATGAAGATTCTCATAGCTCTTTATTTTATTGTAATTTTGAAATTACCCTACTATCCTTGTGATTTTCATATTCCATGTTATTTTAGGGAGATAGCTGGAGATAATCATAATCACAGTGGCCATGACTGAAACGTATGCTTCAAGTGACACAACAGATACGTTACCAATTAGTTGCACATAGTATACTCCTGTTTCCCCAAAGCCAGTTCCAAATACAGCTGAATTGGATGAGAGTTAGCATCAATCGCCTGGAGAGGAAAATGGATATATGATGATAGAAGATCTGTATTGCTTAGCTCTTGTGTGCCTTTGATATGCTGCCCTAAAAAATTGATCAATAGTATCGTGTGCCTCAACTTCTTGTTTTGCTGTGAATTTTTTGTTTTTTGATGTTTTGGGATTTCATGGATTTCTTTTGATGCCATCGCTTCTGGATTTTTGATGTTTTGGGCTTTTGATGCCATTGCTTCTGGATTATTGAGCTCTGTTCTATCACAGGAATTCTTCGTTTCTCATGATTTGATGTATTAATTTCCCCGGTCGCTTTCGGCTGCATTGATCAAAGACTCTACAGGACCGGGTGTATCATGCTGAAAGTTAGGGCAGTTATTTCCATAATGGTCATGAAAGAATCCAATGTTCTTCCTTATCTTCTCTAGAATATTAGATCATCAAGGTTAGTAAGGGTACTTTATTGTGTATGTATGCATAGTTTACATCTACATAAATAAGAATAAAAATAGGTGTAAGAGAATCAAGTTTTATAGAATAGGGAAGTATTAGTTTTGGAGCCTGAAAACCCAAGAGTAATAAGAAAGGTGGTTAATTTTGTAAACCAAGCTCTAGGTGCTTGTTTCAAACCACAAATTGACTTCTTGAGTTGACATATATGTTCCGGATAGGTAGGATTTTTAAAACCTGGAGGTTGTTCCATGTATATAGTTTCTGAAAGATCCCCATGTAGAAAGGCATTAGACACATCTAACTGATGAATTTTCCATTTACTGCTAATAGCAATAGATAATAGTAAGCGAATAGTAGGGTGTTTAACAACTGGACTGAAGGTTTCAAAGTAATCAAAACCTTGTTCCTGATTATATCCTTTAGCTACTAAACGTGCTTTATAACAATCAATTTTTCCTTTAGAGTTATATTTGAGTTTATAGACCCATTTACAACCAATCACATGAACATTTGGATTTCGTGGAACTAATAACCATGTATTATTATCAAGAAGTGCTTTATATTCAGATTCCATAGCATGCATCCAGTTCATATTTTTAGATGCTATTGAAAACAAGGTAGGCTCTAAGGGAGAATTTACTGATGTATTACAGCGTATAGGAAGAGGATGTTTAATGGTAATATTTTTCGATGGTAAGGGAGTGGACGGATGAAAAATGGCAGATGCTGCAGAACAATATTTGTCGTCAGAGAGATAGACATCAGATAATGCTTTGACTTTAAGTTTAACACCAGGTTCAGGTGTGCTATCTAAAGTAGTAGATAGATCAATCAATGATTGACTCGAATCAGAATTGGTACTAAAGTTCAATGATCCTAAAGGGGACTCATTGTTTTTAGGAAAATAAAATGAAGATGGAGAACAATTTAATATTGGTGAATGAGAGTCTGAAGATGGGTGATCATTTGTAGTTGGAGGATCTGTAGTTGATTTCGGTATCGACATTAAAGATGGAGTTGAAAATTGGATAGGAAAATGATAGAAATTATCAGGTGGTCGAGTTCTAAGAAGACCAGGCACAGATTATTTAAAATTTGGGTTTGAAAAAGGAAAAAATTCTTCATAAAAAATAACATGACGAGATATAAAGAACTTACCTGTATGGAGAGATAGACATCAGTATACAGCATGATGAGTACTATATCCCATGAAGACACATTTCTCTGATCTGTCAGCTAATTTATGTTTTGAATATGATCTTAAATATGGAAAACAAAGACATCCAAAGGTTCTTAGCCAAGAATAGTTAGGAGAAACATGAAAAAGAACTTCAAAAGGAGATTTATTTTTTAAAACAGGTGTAGCCATTCTGTTGATGAGAAAAGTGGCTATAGAAACAGCTTCATCCCAAAACTTTCGTGGCATACTAGCTTGATGAAGTAATGCCAAAGCTGTTTCAACAAGATGTCTATGTTTTCGTTCAGCAGTACCATTTTGTTCTGGTGTATGTGGACAGGAAATTCTATGAATAAAACCAGTTTGTTTAAAAAAAGAATGAAGAGCTTGAAATTCGCTACCTCCATCAGATTGAAAATACTTAATTTTAAGAGAAAATTGATTTTCAACTCGTTTTTGAAATTCCAGAAATGTTGAAAAAACATCAGATTTTCTTTTAAGTGGATATAACCAGGTGTATTTACTGAAATCATCAATAAACACAACATAGTAAAGATAACCGGAGTGAGACTGCATACGAGATGGCCCCCATGAGTCAGAATGTATGATTTCCAATGGCATTGTTGAGAGATGATAAGTTGGAGTAAAAGGAAGTTTGTGTGATTTACTAACACAGCAAGAATCACATATAAAATGTTTTTGAAGGTAAAAGTTTGGAAGACCAAATTTTTTTATTATAAACTGTAAAATGCAAAAATGTGGATGTCCAAGTCGCGCATGCCAGGTATCTGTGGAAGCTCTTTCTCCCAGAAAAGCTTGAGACATGTTTGAACTTGAAGAGTCGAGGCAGTACAGTCCATCCTTAATGGTTCCTCGACTAAGAACTCTATTTGTTTTCTTGTCCTTCACAAGACAATATGAAGAATGAAACTCAACATATACGTCATTATCCATGGTTAGTTTCCGAATTGACAGTAAATTTTTAGTTATTTCAGGAACATGCAACACATCTTTTAAATATAAACTTTTATCATTTGTAACAATTTTAGAAGAGCCAATGGATAGGATATGCAAACCTGAGCCATTACCGATGTGAAGTTGATCATTTCCAAGATAACTACCAGATTGATGAAGCATGTTTTTGTCAGAAGTAACATGATGTGTAGCTCCACTATCGGGGTACCAGGCTTCACTTGAAGATACATTTTCTGCACTTGTAAGGAAAGATCTTGGTTTTTGTGCTTGTTGATCTGTCTTTTTCCATGTTAATTCACTTTTGTTGCAAAATTCACTACATTCCCTTGCTCTGTGTCCAAATTGGAAACAGATTCGACATCGTGGCTGGAATCTATTGCTTCTGCCTCTTCCTCTTCTTCTTCCACGATTCTGATTGTAGTTCCTGTTGTAGTTCCCATTTCTTCTGTGCTGGTGATAAGCTTGTACATTTCACATTTGAGAATAGTTGGCAGATAGACCAAAAGAATCACTTGTATTTTCTTGCTGATATGCTAGATATGAATCATGTGCCTTCAAATTCATGAAGATATCATCAAGTTTCATGTTATTGATGTTAGCATTTATGCTAACAACAAATTGAGAGTATTCAGTGCCCAATCCTCTTAGAAAAGTAAAAATCATGGTTGGCTCACTGATTATTTGGTTTGCCATTTCCAGTGAGTCAACTATTGATCTGAAGTGTGCTATATATTCATCAGTTGTCATGGTACCTTTCTTCATGGTATGGAATTGTCGGTGTAGTTCCATAATTTTTGCTTGACTGCGGTTTGAGAAAACATGCTCAAGTTTCTCCCAAGCTTCTTTGGAAGATCTCGTTTTACTAATGCTTAGGATGATGGTTTCTGACATTGTGGAGTGTAGAAACCCCAGAACTTGTTGATCAAGCTTCCACCATACTTTGAACATTGGATTTTCTATCATCCTTCCTTCTGAATCTGCAACAGAAATGGGTGGAGATATGCCTTCAATATATTGAACTAGATCATACCCATTTAAGATTGGCAAGATGGAGCTTTTTCACGCTTGGTAATTGTCCTTATTCAGCTTGATAGAAACTGTTGCACCACTTGGAACAAAGGCCGTAACTTGTCCTTTGGTTGTCAAAGCTCCAGACACTGAACTGCTCATGGTGAAGATTGACTACTCATGCAGCCATTGCAGATCTCCAGCAGACTTTCTTCCCGGAGGAGGCGATGAGAACGGAGGCGTCGCAGCCCTCTCAAGCTCTGGCTGCAGTGGTGAAGTTGAACTCTCAAACTCCGGCAGCAAGCGTCACAGTAGATCTCCAGTCAAGGGAGCAGTCGTGCAAGAAGAGGCAGAGAGTTCTGGCCGCAGTGGTTGAGCTGACTGTCTGCGCGATTGAAGTTGAACTCTCAAGCTCTTCCACAGCCCTTCCGCAGCCCTTCTCCGACACGTAGCCAAAATTTTCAAGGATTTCAGCCAACGCTACAAAACTCCTCCAGTAGCTCCTGCGACGGCAAAGGCAAAGGCTAGATGGGGAAGGGGGGAGGAGAAATCGTGGTTGGAGTTGGTCCTCCCTACTCCGTGAGTCAACAGAGCGTGACCGATTGACAGGAGAATGCCATAATAATTTTATTTTTTTCTTTCAGCGGTGGCTCATGCTACGTGAAGAGAGATGGTCCCTGTTCTGTGGTGAAGATTTCTTTTCGACAACTCCTTCAGATTGCTGGCTCTGATACCATGTGAAATCGCCCAGAGAAGGTAGAAGAAGATGTAGAAGAAGGAAAAGGAGAATAGAGATAGATGAGAAGAAGAGACATGAACAAGATGAAGTTCGTTGATTCTTATTATTCAAAATGTTACAAATGGGTTGGTATTTATAAAAATATCTATAAGAGTAGTTATAGGCAGTTATAGATCCAGATCTGTAATTGCCTATTTTAGTTAGAGCATAACCGCTAGTTTGTCTAGTGATTTGTTTCTCCTACCTAGATTTAATCCTAACCACTGAATTTAATCCTATATATGTTTAATCCTAACAACTAGATTTAATCCTATATTTAATCCTATTAATCTATTTCTCATTAATGAGTATAAATATTTTCATTTTACTAACTAGTTATTAAACCCTATTAGTCGAGGTTGGTGCTGGCGTGATATTGTCCTCGCCTTCAGCCCACACCCTCGCCCACGCCCTTTCCCTCCCTTGCTCTCGCCCTTCTCCGCTCCCTCCGTCGTCCATGCCCTTGCCCCTCCCTCCGTCGTCTATCTATCTATCTATCTATCTATCGAAATGTCTATCTATCTATCTGTTTATCTATCTATCTATCTATTATCTATTTATCTATCTATCTATCTATCTATTATCTATCTATCTATCTATATATCTATCTATCTATCTATCTGTCTGTCTACCCATCTATCTATCTATCTATCTATCTATCTATCTATCTATCTATCTATCTATCTATCTATCTATCTATCTATATATCTATCTTTATATCTATCTATCTATCTATCTATCTATCTATCTATATATATCTATCTATCTCGCTCTATCTTTCTATCTCTCTCTCTATCTATTTATCTATCTATCTTTCTCTATCTATCTATCTCTCTCTTCCTCTCTTTCTGATGCTCTCTTTCTTTATATTTCTGACGCTCTCTTTCTCTCTCACTCACTTTGCTCTCCTTCTCTCTTTCATATGGTCTCTCTCTCCCTGTGTCTATCTTTCTCCATCTTTCTGATGCTCTCTATCTGTTACACTCTCTGCTCTCCGTCTCTCTTTCTTATGGTCTCTCGCTCAATCTCGCTCTTTAACTTTCTCTCTTGTGGTCTCTGTTGCTCAATCTCGCTCTTTAACTTTCTCTCTTGTGGTCTCTGTTGCTGTATTTCGCTCTCTTTCTTTCTCTCTTTCTCTCTTGCGGTCTCTGTTGCTCTATCTCGCTCTCTTTCTTTCTCTCTTTCTCTCTCGCGGTCTCTGCTGCTCTATCTCGCTCTCTTTCTTTCTCTCTTTTTTATCTGTCGATCTCTCTTTCTCCCTCTCTCTCGGTTAATCTTTTTCTCGCTTTTCTCTCGTTGTCTCTCTCGGTCTCGCTTATTCTCTCTCTCTTTTTTTTTCTCTCGATCTCTCTTTCTCCCTCTCTCTCGCTCCATCTCTTTCTCGCTTTTCTCTCGTTCTCTCTCTCTGCCTCGTTTATTTCTTCTCTCTCAGCCTCTCTTTCTCCCTCTTTCTCGCTGTCTCTCTTTCTATCTCTGTCTCGCGTACTTTCTCTCTCTCGGTCAATCATCCTTTCGCTCTCTCTCTCTCTCGTTCTCGCTAAGCTTGTCTCTCCGTCTCCAATCTCTGTCGCTGGGAATCTTTTTCTCGCTCTCTCTTTCTCTTTTTCTGGCATTCTCTTTCTCTTTCTCTCGCTCTCGGTCTCTCTCTTTCTCTCTCCCGGAGCAAAGAAGAGAAAGCGAGATACAGCAACAGAGACCAAAGAAGAGAAAGCGAGATGCAACAACAGAGACCAAAGAAGAGAAAGCGAGATACAGCAACAGAGACCAAAGAAGAGAAAACAAGAGAGACCAAGAAAACGAGAGAACAAGAGAGAGCAAGAAAAAGAGAGAACACGAGAGAGATAGATCATGATAGAGGGAGGAGGGCCTGAGTGAGATAGAGAAACCATGAGAGAGGGAAGATATAAAAGCACCTGCCATGTTCGAGACCAAGGCGTCGTTCCCCACGCTCTAACTAAGTTTGTCGACCAAGTCTGCGCTCACAAAGAAATAAGATGAAGATGAACGAAAGAGGATAAGGAAAAAGGAGAAGACTGAGAGGGTGACAAAAACACCTTCCATTTATACGGCGTATACCCAAGCAAGCAAATCATCTTCCGACCCTACATTTAAGAAAAGAAGATAAGATGACGGGTATAATGATGCCCATTATGATGCAAATAACGATGAAACAGAAAGAAATAACACTAAGAGAGTGGCATGCCACCGGTCATTAATGGAGTAGGATATCCCGGCCAGTTGCTCCAGCGCCGACTCCGGTGTGCAGTCTACCGTCTACGGAACGCCCGTGGCCTCAATGGTGGGGGGGGGGGAGGGGTTGTGTGCATTGGACGGAAGGGAGCTCCATCTCGCCAGTGGCCGGATTGTGCGGGATTTCAGAACGAGACACGTTGTCGTCATTAAAGACGTGATTAGAGACGGGTTTAAAACTTTTGATGTTTCTTACCCAAGATGATGCGCGAGGTCGAAGGGTCTGCGTATGGTGCCAATGGTTCTTTCATCTCGTGCAAAGTCTTCCGGAACGACCCGGCCACTCCAGAAGTCTATCCGTCACATATCACATTGGTTGTTGAATCACAATCCCCCATCAAAAGATCCATGATATAAGGTGATGATATCGGCCGGTAGACTTCCCGAGTGGCAGTGTCGTTCCGGAAGATTTTGCTCCAGATGAAAGAACCACTGGCGCCATACGCAGGCCCCTCGACCTTGCGCATCATCTTGGGTAAGAAACATCAAAAGTCTTAGACAAGTCTCTCACCAAAACCCCACCCTCAGGACAAAAGAGAGATCTTGAAGGACGTAGAAAGAGGCAGAGAGGGAGAGCGAGAGCGAAAGAGAGAGAAAGAGACCAACAGAGAGAGACATCTAGAAAGAAAGGTACGGAGGAAGGCAGCATTTATCCTGATGATCGGAATATCAAACAGAAGAAGGATTAACAGAAATACCGAACTTAACCACTTCGTTTTTAGTTTGTTATTTCATGAAAAATGTGGACCGTTAGATCATGGCGAACGGTTGTGTTCACTCTGTTTGGGCCACGTGAAACGACGGGTAAAATTTGTTTTTCCCTGTAACAATCATTCGGGCTTATAAATATGCGCTTTACTGCTCGTGAAAATGTATAACAGAAAACGTCGGAATTTTCACCGACGAGTTTTAGTTTCTTGTTCATTCTTTGATCTCTCTAACTCTATCTTTACTATCGTCCAAGGATCTTGTTTGACTCTTCAGCAGGTAACAACCGAGAGAGACAAAGACTGCGACAGCGAGACAAAGTAAACCGAGAGAGGAAGAGGAAAAGACAGAGAGCGAGAGATAGATTGTCACAGAGAAGAGTAAGCAAAACTGAGAGAGAGTAAGAGAGAGACCGAGAGCGAGAAAGAGTGAGAGAAAAAGAAAGAGAGCGAGAGAAGGATTCACCTAGAGAGAGAAAAACAGAGAGAGAGAGAGAAAAAGAGGAAGATTGACCGAGAGGGAGAGTAAGGGAGAGACCATGAGAAAGAGAGAACAAGATCCCGAATGAGAGGAAGACAGAGAGAGTGAGTCAGTGAGTGAGACAGAGAGAGACCATGAGAAAGACGGAGAGGTTGAGTGAGTGAGAGAGAGAAAGAGAGAGAGAGAGAGATTGACTGAGAGAGAGAGTAAGCGAGACCGAGGGAAGGAAAGAGAGAGACCGAGAAAGAGGGAAAGGGAGAAAGAGAGGGTGAAAGAGTCCCCGAGGGATAGAAAGCGAGACGGAGCGAGAGACATAGCGAGACGGAGCGAGAGACTTAGCGAGACCAAGAGGGAGATTAACCGAGAGAGAGAGAAAGCGAGGAGAGAGAGAGAGAGTAAGCGAGACAGAGAGAGAGAAAAAGATAAAGGCAGAGAGCGAGCGAAAGATTGACCGAGAGAGAGTGTGAGCGAGACAGAGAAAAAAGAGAAAGACAGAGCGAGAGAAAGATTGACCGAGAGAGAGAGTAAGCGAGACAGAGAGAGATAAAAAGATAAAGACAGAGAGCGAGAGCAAGATTGACCGAGAGAGAAAAAGAGAAAGACAGCGAGCGAGAGATAGAGAGACCGAGAGACAGGGAGAAAGAGAGAGGAAGAATGCGAGATACAGCAATAGAGACCAAAGAAGAGAAAGCGAGAGAGAGCAATAAAAAGAGTGAACAAGAGAGAGAAAAAAGACGGAACAAGAGTGAGCAAGAAAAAGAGAGAAGAAGAGAGAGCAAGAAAAAGAGGGAACACGAGGGAGAGAGATCATGAGAAAGAGAGGTGGGTCCGAGTGAGAGAGAGGAGGAACCAAGAGAAAGAGAAGATATATACGCACCTGCCATGTACCAGACCAAGGCGTCGTTCCCCACACTCTGACAAAAGTTGTCGTTGAAGTCTGCACTTACACAAAAAAGAAGATGAAGACGAAGCTAAGATCATATGGAAAAAGGAGAAGACTTAGAGGGTGATTAAAACACCTTCCATTAGTACGGCCGACACCCAATTGGGCAAATCATTTTCCGATCCTACATTTAGCAAAAGAAGATAAGACGAAGGGCATAATGATGCCCATTACAATGCAAATAACGATAAGACGGAAATAATCAACTAAATACTTTGAATTTCAACAGTAATCTTTGAATACCTGCGGATGTAAAACTTCCTCATTCATATAGGGAGATGGGAATTCCGATTGGACTGATCGTTGAACCGTATTCTCAACCTGGGTTTGGCGTCCTAACTTCAAGTGCTCCATGTTATTTACAAATTCAGGCTCCCTACTCTCTCTACAAAGCATTTACTGTGTGAATCTCTCCAAATTTAAAAATCTCATAAATTGTCGTTTACTTCTGCACATTTTTTTACTAAATCTCTAACGGTCGTAAAAATTCTGATCTTTGGGTGGCCCTCCTACATTAAATTTTGGAATGAAGGAATCATCCACACCTATACTTAAAGCACAAATCACCATATGAGCTCCTCTTCAAGGTACCCTTGATTATACATTCATTAAAACCTTTAAGTGACTATGTTATTCATATCTGCATCCATATGTGGTAAGGGAAAATTTGCAGTTGTTTAAATAAGACTTTATGTGTCAACAAAAGAAAACTCAAACTCACTCAAATTACAATTCCACCAGAGCATAACTGTGAGTCAAGGTCGAATCCATGGAGAATTAGGGATGATCGGTTTGATTTCAAGATATTTGCATGTAATTCAGGGAATTGAATTACATATAGCGGTAAGGAAAATAATTGACAATGAAATCACAAAGATTATGAAAAAGATATTTTCAACGAATTCAAAATTTCACCAATATGACTCTAATCAAAGCAGAAATCAAGGATTGGAATTTAGGAAAACAATTTGGGAGGGAGGAGAGAGAAAATCAAAAAATGTAAGCTAATTTCTAGTCTAAAACAATAATTAAAGCCTAAATAAGCATATATTTTATAGATGAATGAAGAACAAACCTCGATAGGATGAAAAAATGATACCACCAGTGGCAGATCAACAAGTTTCTTAATGATTCCCCCACAAACTCACATTTATGTTTGCCTGAAATTCCTACCAAGTTCCACGCAGCCATCACTTAATCTCCTTGTCTCTCAGAGGTTTTTTGTCCAAAAGCTGGTGAGAAAGCGTTAGCGATCTTTAAGTTGAACGTGGCCCATTTATATTCAGCCCATTAGGCCATGTTTCCAAACGTGGCCCATTAGCTTGGGCAGAAATAGCTCATTTAGGACATTTTAGCCCTCTTTCAAGCTGATTTTGCTGTGCTCAGGTGGTGGTTGCTGTGGGAGACGGTGACTGAAGCTCACCAGCACGTGAAGGTGTTAGAAGCTCCAAGGACTCAGGAGAAGCTCCAGAGGGTCCAAGAGCCCATCGTATTGCTTGTGGAGCAGGAGGAGCTTGTGCAGGGAGCAAGTTTGTGCTTTACAAGGGCACATTGAATCGAGTAAGGTCTTTCTCTGGTAGAGGACATAGAGAAAGGACAGAAAAAGGGTTTATACAGGTGCTTGTGCTCTCCATCAGGCCTGGAATAAAATTGATCTTGTGCTTGAGTCTATTGGAGAGGCCTCTACCAAGTCTTTCTCTTGTTCTCTTGGACTTGCTTAACAAGTGTATATCATCTATAGTGGACTTCTTTGAACCTCTGCTTTATTGTTGACTGCAAATTTTAGAAGCAAAGCTCATCTTGGTATCTATATGGTCAGTGTGTTATTGTTGAAGGTGTGAGTTACAAATCCCTCCTTGAATTATACAAACATTGTGTCTTTTATTCTCTTCATATCTTGTTCGTTTCACATCTATATCTCTCTTCTCCATCTCTTTTCTCATCTCTCTCTCTCTCTCATTTCTTATGTCTCTCTTTCTCTCTCTCTATCAATGTTGTTTCTCATATCTCTAATATTTCTCACTCTATCGTCTTTCTCATCTGTATCTCTCTCTTGTTTCACATCTCTCTCTTATCTCGCTCTCTTGGTCGTTTCTTATGTCTCTCTTCTTTCTCTCTCTCTCTTATCTCGCTCTCTTGGTCGTTTCTTATGTCTCTCTTCTTTCTCTCTCTCTCTTATCTCGCTCTCTTGGTCGTTTCTTATGTCTCTTCTTTCTCTTTCTCTCTCTCTCTTGATCGCTTCTCATATCTCTCTTCTCTCTCCAGCTCTGGTTGTTTCTCATCTCTCTCTCTCTCTGTCATTTCTCATATCTATCTTATCTCTCTCTAGCTCTTGGTCTCTCTCTTATCTCTCTTTCTCTCTAGCTCGTTTTTCATCTCTCTTATCTCTCGTCTCTCGTCTCTCGTCTCTCTCTCTCTCTCCCTCTCTCTCTCTCTCCCTCTCTCTCTCTCTCTCCCTCTCTCTCTCCCCCTCTCTCTCTCTCCCTCTCTCTCTCTCTCGTTGAGAATCTTGATTGAAGAGAAGTAGAAGAAACGAGAAGAGATTGAAGAAGAAGAAGAAGGAGAAGAGTGGGGAAGAGACAGGAAGAAGAAGAGCACCAACAATCCTGAATTAGATTGTTTATTAATCCTCAATGTTTACATAAGATTGGTTCGTATGTATAATCATAATGTGATACTAATTATAGTAATGTTTCTATTTTAATCATAGCCGTTATAACTGTGTAACAGCTATGTTAAAACAAACAGTGGCCGTTAGATCAACGGGAATATTTCCTATTCTATATTTCCTATTCTATGTTTAATCCTGATTGCTAGATTTTATCCTATTCTATGTGAAATCCTATATTGAATCCTAGCCGTCTAATTCTCATAACGAGTATATTGCATATTCAGTTTTACTATCTAATAAGATTAAAAATCCTATTGTCTCCCGTGCGATTGCCTTTGCTGACTTTTGAGTAGACATGGTCGTTCTGTTCTTTTGGTGCGAATTTGTGCGAATTGTTCGTTCTGTTCGGTTTTCCGAACAGAACAAAAACGAATTCGAACAGAACATCAAACAGACCCGTGTTCTGTTCTGTTGCTCGCTTTGTGCGAATTTTAGTCTAATTTTGTGTGAATGTGCCAATTTGTGCGAATGTGCGAATTTTGTTCGTTTTTGAAAAAGCAAAAGAACAGAACAAAGAACAAGGGCCTGTGCGATTCTTTTTTGCGAATTTTGTGTTTGTTTCAAACAAACAGAGTTAGCACTCCCCTCTCTCTCTCTCTCTCTCTCTCTCTCTCTCTCTCTCTCTCTCTCTCTCTCTCTCTCTCTCTCTCTCTCTCTCTCTCTCTCTCTCTCTCTCTCTCTCTCTCTCTCTCTCTCTCTCTCTCTCTCTCTCTCTCTCTCTCTCTCTCTCTCTCTCTCTCTCTCTCTCTCTCTCTCTCTCTCTCTCTCTCTCTCTCTCTCTCTCTCTCTCTCTCTCTCTCTCTCTCTCTCTCTCTCTCTCTCTCTCTCTCTCTCTCTCTCTCTCTCTCTCTCTCTCTCTCTCTCTCTCTCTCTCTCTCTCTCCCCCCCTCTCTCTCTCTCTCTCTCTCTCTCTCTCTCTCTCTCTCTCTCTCTCTTTTGCGCGTCTCTCTCTCTCTCTCCCGTTGCCTATCTACCTTGATAGCATGAGATCTAAATGCCGGGGGGCAGATATACCATTACGACCCCAGCTGTTGTCCTCCTCATGCCGAGACAGTAGTTTCTAGCCGAGGTGGACCACCACAAGGAATCAGACATCCTATGAAGATCTCCATGGCTAGTCCATGCTATTTACAACCATGGAAGATCCTTATAGGTCTTAAAAAGGGCTTAAGTGACCTTAATTCAAGAATCTTCCAACAAATCTTGTCACTAGCACAGAAGACCCTTCTCGCAGCATAGCGAGCATGAGGAGGGACGTGACACTTCTCCGACGGCTCCAATTACCCAGAATGGCACTAGAGAGAGTCCAAGGAAAATGAAAATTTTGCCACCACAGAGGAGGTGTTAGGGGACCCCAACCCTTTATTCATCGAGTTAGGGCGGATCTGGTATGATCTTGATTCAATCTGAGAAGACAGTTTATGAACATCTTTGACTTCATAGAAGTTGATCTGACTCAAACTGGAACTTGCTTTTATTGTATTTTTATTGGATCGGGCTCTTTGAGGAATTCTATCAAAAACATTCTACGCAGAATCCATTTTCCATGATTTCCACCATTTCTTCCTGATTTTATCTTTAAAAAACTATCAGAAATCACATATTAAAAATACAGATTTATATAAGTCGTATTCAATTATTATAATCATCTAATAATTAATTTTATTCTCCCATTATGTTCTCTTATCCTCCTCTTGTCTAACTATTTAAACTATTAAGTATTAACTATAAATATTAACACTAAACTATTAAATCTTTTAAAAGTAAATAATATCTTGTTTATCATTGCTTTTTCTGAATCTTAAACTCTTACCATGTATACATGCCTCCCTCTACCACCTTAATCTATATCGAATTAAATCATAGCTTCCTTATCATCATTCTTATCTCCCTTCCTATCTTTTTTATCTTATATATATATCTAAAATAAAATTACTTATTAACTACCTATCTACACCTTCATATCCCTCATTAATAAATATATAGTATCTTACATAAAATCTAAATACCAGTTTATGAAAAAATACAACTGAAACATCATATGCTTATAAAAGTATCAGAATTAATCTCTATACTGTATTAGCACTACCTTATGATTAAAATCTAAAAAACAGCTCCCCAATTACCTATTTAAATAGACTCCATTATTATAAAACTATAAATCCATTTCATTATCTTACTTATGATATCAAATTTCCATGAAATATTAATCCCAAGAAATGACATAATTAATGTACTATCTTATTTCTATCTTACTTTTTCCTTTCACTATCTCTCTTTATCAATACCTATTATTACTTATTATTGTATATATTCCTAATTTTTCCACTTCCCTATCTACTTCTTTTAACGTACTTATCTTGACCTTTCACTATCTTTATTCTTAATATCACCTATCTTACTCAGCTTATAACTAACCTCTTTAATTATCCTTACTATCATTCTAAATTCTCCATTACCCTACCTGAAATATCATATTCAGCTCTTATAAATTTAGTACAATAATAATGATATCATTATCTATTCATTCTATCCACATGAAATGAGTGATGATCTGTGGGACAAACTATGTAGTACAATTTAGCTCAATGATCGTGCCATGGATAGTAGGAGGAGATTTTAATATCCATTAGGAATTTCATAAAGGAAAAAGGTGATCCCAGTATAGTAGAGATGGACACATTCAGTTCAGCTGTCATTCATTTGGAACAATATGACCCACCACATGAAGGAAATAATTTCCTATTGTGTAATGAACGAAAAAGACAACATAAAAATATGCAATAAATTAGATTGAATATTGATGAAGTACAAGGTGCAATTCTATGAGCAATATCATATCCGATATCTATCCCCTAGACTCTCTGATCATTCTCCTGTTGTTATTACCTACCAACAATCATCTAAAAGAGAGAGAATTTTTCCATTTAGATTTCAAACCATGTGCTCAAAATATACATGATTTGTTAATGCATGGTACATACTTTAAAGTTGTGATATCAGAGAGATGGAGGGTAGCTTACACCCAGCAGGGCCACTGCCGAGCTCACATTGGTTGTTGAATCTAAATCCCCCCATCAAAAGGTCCATGATGTACGGCGACAATATCTGCCGATATACTTCTCGAATGTTGGGGTTGTTCTGGAATATTTTGCATGGTCCAAAAGAACAATTTAGAGTGGCATCTCGACCTTGCGCATTTTCTATGGGTAAGAAACATCAACAGTTTTAAATCAGTCGCTAACTTAAACCCCTCTCTGGACCAGAGAGAGAGACAGAGAGAGAGAGAGAGAGAGAGAGAGAGAGTAAGCAAGATCGAAAAATAAAAAGAGAGAGAGCGCGAGAGGAAGATTGACCGAGAGAGAGAGAGTATGAGAGACAGAGAGAGAGAAAAAGGTAAAGAAAGAGAGCGAGCGCAAGATTGACCAAGAGAGAGTGTAAGGGAGACAGAGAGAGAAAAAAAGAGAGACAGAGAGGGATAGAAAGATTGACCGAGAGTAAGAGTAAGCGAGACAAAGAGAGATAAAAGATAAAGACAGAGAGCGAGAGCAAGATTGACTGAGAGAGTAAGCGAGGCAGAGAGAGAAAAGGAGAAAACAGCGAACGAGAGAAAGAGAGACCAAGAGAGGGGGAAAGAGTGACCGAGAGATAGGGAGAAAAAGAGAGAAAGAAAGCAAGATACCGCAACAGAGACCAAAGAAGAGAAAGCGAGAGAGAGCACGAAAAAGAGAAACTAAGAGAGAGCAAGAAAAAGAGAGAAGAAGAGAGAACAAGAGAGAGCAAGAAAAAGAGGGAATACGAGGGAGAGAGATCATGGGAAAGAGAGGAGGGTCCGAGTGAGAGGGAGAATCCAAGATAGAGAGAAGATATATACACTCCTGCCATGTACCAGACCGAGGTGTCTTTCCCACAGTATGACAAACGTTGTCGTCCAAGTCTGCACTTAAACAAAAATAAGATGAAGACGAACGTAAGATCATATGGAAAAGGAGGAGACTAAGAGCATGATTAAAACACCTTCCTTTTGTACTGCTGACACCCAATTAGGCAAATCATCTTCCGATCCTACATTTAGCAAAACAAGATAGGACGATAGGTATAATGATGCCCATTACGATGCAAATGGCGATAAAATGGAAATAATCAACAAAATAATCTGCATTTCAACAAGAATCTTTGAATACTTGCGGATGTTAAACATCCTCATCCATATCCATAGAGGGAGATGAGAATTCAATTGTTCTGATTGTCGAACCATATTCTCAACATGGGTTTAGTGTCCTAACCCGGATGATAAAATGAAGCTATCCGGTATGCAGAAAAAGCTGTTTGACTGATGGATGAACCCATTCAGCAGATCTCCCAGTTCTAGAGCCTTTATATCTTCAATAACTCGTGGCAATGCAAAAAGATCACAAATAGGCTCTCTAGAACAGGAACCCTCTGAGGTTTTTCCGCGGGCACGATTCAAAATAACTAAAATAAGACATTATATCAGTTCTATATTCTTGCAGTTTCAATAAACTAGCTCATGAGTTTATGAACTTCACCTCTGCTTTTAAACGGCGCTGCGTTTCCACCTTCTACCATGAATCTGAATCCCCCATCAAAAGATTTATGATATATGATGACAATATCTGGCGATAGATTTCTCGAGTAGGGGGGTCATTCCGGAATATTTTGCACAAAATGAAAGAACTGTCGGCTCCATACTCCATATGAGAAGATTCTCTGACGAGAGGTGGAAGTAGCAGAAGAAGAAGAAGAAGAAGAAGAAGACGAAGAAGAAGAATAGAGGTAGAGGAGAAGGAGACAGATGATGAAGATAGATAAGGATGAAGATCGTTGTTAATCCCGTTCCAAAAGATAAATCTTTGTGAAACAGATGGGTTGTTATTAATAGAGAGATAGTATCAGCTAGTATTGGGTAGTAACAGATCTTGATCCGTAACTGTTGGTTTAATTTAAACGTTAGCCTACTTAACGGTTATATAAGCCTATTTATAGTTAATCCTGTCCACTAGTTTAATCCTATCTATATTTAATCCTAACCATCTATGTTATCTTATTTTTAATCCTGACGATCTATTTCTCATACCGAGTATATATTTATATCCATTTCTTACTAATCTAAGTTATTTAAGAATCCTATCTCGGTCGATGACGATCTGACATGGCCTTTGATTTTCTTTGGCCCCCTGCAAGCTCATTGGCAATGGAGATGACGTTGAGCTTGGATCAAAGCTTCCAAAAGCGTTGTTTGGAAATGGGCTTGGTCAAAATATCAGCAATCTGGTCATCACTTGTGACAAACTTGATATAAAGTAATTTGGCAGCAACCTGTTCTTGTACAAAGTGAAAATCAATCTCAATATATTTCCTGCGTGCATGAAAAACCGGATTTCTAGCCAAGCGACTGGCACCAATATTGTCACACCAAAGTGTGGGAGGTGATGATGGTATTCTGTGAATTTCGGCCAGAAGAGAATTAATCCAATTAATTTCAGATGCTGCATTTTCCAAGGCTTTATATTGTGCTTCAGTGCTAGATCTAGCCATAGTTTGTTGTTTTTTGGAACTCCAAGAAATTAATTTTTTACCAGGAAAAACTAAATAAGCACTAGTCGACTGGAAAATGTATCTGAAGATTTGAAAGAAGTATATTATTTGAGATATATCAGGACAAATAATAAGAATGTAATCAACATAAATAAGGATAAAAATAAGATGAATGGGATCAGATTTGTAAAACAAAGAAGTATCAGTCTTGGAACCAAGAAAACGAATTGTGATAAGGAAAGAAGTTAATTTGTGAAACCATGCTCTGGGTGCTTGTTTCAGACCCTAAATAGATTTTTTAAGTTTACATATGTGATTTGGATACTACGAGTCTCAAAATCCTGGAGGTTGTTCTATGTAAAGAATTTCTGAAAGATCTCAATGTAAGAATGCATTAGAAACATCCAACTGATGGATTTTCCAATTATTGCTAATAGCAAGAGATAAAAGCAGTCTGATAGTTGTTTGTTTAACTACAGACTGAAAGTTTCAAAATAATCAAAACCTTCTTGTTGACAATATCCTTTGGCAACAAATCAAGCTTTATATCGATCAATATCCCCCGAAGATTTGTATTTTATATGATATACCCATTTACATCCTATTACATGCAGATTGGGATTTCGAGGATCTAAAGACCAAGCATTATTTTCATTGAGAGCCTTAAATTCAGATTGCATGGCGAGCATCCAGTTCTTGTCTTTGGATGCTACAGAGAACGAAGTGGGTTCTAAGGATTTTGGAATAGTAGTAAGAAGACACTGAGGTACGGGGTGTTTAATAAAAAGAAGAATCGATTGATGAAGGTAAAGAAAGTGTAGATGGAGTAGAGCATGTTATTGAATTTGAAGAAATCATAGAATCTTTGAGATAGATATCCGATAAAGATTTTATTTTAAAGCGAGTTTCGCGTTCTGGTGTGATCTAAAGTAGGAAACAAATCTGCATCTAAATTGATTTTATTAGATGAAGATGAAGATGGTGAGTTATGTAAGTTTGAGCTTATAGGAGTTGATAAATCAGAAATTAAGTTTGAGCAAGACGAATTGGAAGAAGATGAATGATCTATGTAAGTATTGGATTGAGATGCACCTGAAAAATAAGAAGGGTAAGAATAAGATGTGTCATTTGGACAAGATCCAAGAAGACCAGGCAATGTATTATTTGTTTGAGTATGTGAAAAAGGAAAGATATTTTTGTAAAAAATAACATGTCGAGATATAAAAAACTTACCTGTATGGAGAGACAAACATCTATATCCAAGATGATAGTCGTGGTAGCCCATGAAAACGCGCTTCTCAGATCTGTCATCTAACTTATGTTTCGTGTATGGACTTAAATACGGAAAACACAAACAGCCAAAAGTTCATAACCATGAAAATTTTAAAAACAAATTAAAAAGAACCTCAAAAGGAGATTTATTTTTTAGAACAGGGGTAGCCATTCGTTTTATAAGAAATGCTGTAGTAGAAACCACTTCATCCCAGAATTTCCTAGGCATATGAGCTTGATGAAGTAAAGCTAAAGCTGTTTCAACCAAATCTGTGTTTTCTTTTAGCAGTCCCATTCTGCTCAGGAGTATGTGGACATGAAAATCTATGAATTATTCCATTTTGTTTAAATATGGAGTGTAAGGGTTGAAATTCTCCACCCCAATCAGACTGAAAATATTTAATTTTGGTAGAAAATTGGTTCTCTACTCGTTTTTAAAATTCTCTAAATGTTGTTATGACAACTGATTTCTTTTTAGGTGGATATAGCCAGGTAACTTTACTAAAATCATCCACAAAAATAACATATTAAAGGAAACCTGGATGAAACTGAATTGGTGATGGTCCACATAGATCTGAATGAATGATTTCTAGAGGTTTGAGTGGAGTATGGTTTGTAGGAGTAAATGGTAATTTATGAGATTTACTAACATAGCAGGATTCACACATAAAGTGTTTTCGAAAATGAGAAACAGGCAAACCAAATTTGTTTATGACAAACTGTAAAACGCATAAATGAGGATGTCCCAGTCGTGAGTGTCAAGTATCTGATGAAGCTTTCTCTCCAAGATATGCTTTAAGCATAGTTGAATTGGAAGACGAATCAAGACTAAAACATCCATCTCTAATTGATCCTCGATGAAGAACCTTATTTGTTTTCTTGTCCTTCACAAGACAATATGAAGAATGAAATTCAACATAAACATCACTATCTAGAGTTAGTTTTCAAATTGATAATAAATGCTTAGTGATATCTGGAACATGCAGCACATCTTTTAAACAAATATTTTTATCATAAGTAACCATTTTAGATCCAATGGAGAGAATATTCAACCCTGATCCATTACCTAATTGAAGTTGATCATTACCAAGGTAGACGGTGGATGAATGTGCAGATTTTCGTTTGATGTAACATGATGTGTAGCACCACTATCAGGATACCGTGCTTCATTTGAAGAAGTTCCAGCAACATTAGCGATGTAAGCTCAAGGTTGACATTGAGAAGATGTTGCTCCTTGAATTCTGTGCTGATTTGTGTTTCTTGAGGGCAAATTTGTTTTGCTGCAAAATTTACTATACTCATGTGCCCAATGTCCAAATTGGAAACAGATGTGACATCTTGGTTGGAATCTATTATTTCTACCACGACCTCTGCCACGACCTTGGTCAGAATTCCTGTTGTAATATCCATCTCTTCGTTGCTGATTGTAGTTTGGAGTATTGCGAAGTTGAGTATTCTTTGCTGTTGGACCAAAAAACTCTCCAGTGCTTTCTTGTTGATATGCCAGATATGCATCATGAGCTCTTAAATTCAGGATAATATCATCGAGTTTCATACTGGCGATATTTGCATTGATACTAACAACAAACTGTGAGTATTCCATGCCTAATCCTCTCAAGAATGTGAAGATCATAGTTGGTTCACTAATGATTTGATTTGTAATTTCAAGAGATTCAACTATAGATCGAAAGTACGGGATATACTCATCAGTAGTCATATTACCTTTCTTCATGGTATGGAATTGTCGATGAAGTTCCATAATCTTTGATTGACTTCAATTGGAAAATATATTTTCCAGTTTCTCCCATGCTTCTTCAGAAGATCGTGCTTTGCTGATATAAGGTATAATTGACTCGGATAGAGTTGAATGCAGAAAGCCAAACACTTAATGATCGGATCTCCACCATGATTTGAAAATTGGATTTTCAACAGTATTTCCTTTGGAATCTGTAACAGATATAGGTGGTGATGAATCTTCAATATACTTTAATAATTCATACCCATTGAGAATTGGTAAGATGGAGCTCTTCCATGCTTGATAGTTATAACATGTAAACTTGATGGATGCCGTCATTCCAGTTGGTGTAAACGTCATGATCTGTCATGCTTCAGTCACTTCACCAGTGCTTAATGAACCCATGAGGAAGCTGTTGAGTGATCTCTTCTGATTCCTTTAACACTTCAGATTGAACACTAGCAATGTGTGTGTTAATCTCTGCTGTTGGCGACAATAATTGCCTAGAGAGAGTATCATCGTCACCGACCAGCAGTGTATCAAATCAGACTCCAAGGAAGGAAGGGCAATGGTATTGCCATCTGACTCCAAGGAATCAAATCTGAACCAAGGATCCATTCTCGAGATAAGGGCGATGAGGCAAAACTCGAGTCAGAAGAAGATGGCTTAGAGAACAGCGAATCCAACGATGGAGCTGATGCCCCTTTTTTCTACAGCAACTAATTGCTTTGACAGTCAGCAAGCTCTTCAGCAACTTATCTCTTCAAAACACCTTTAGGTCGTTGGCTCTTTCTTCTTGCTAAAGAAGATCAAAGGAGGGCCCTGCGGCGAGCCGATGGTTGCCTTCTTTTGGTGGTCACCTTATTTTGGTGGTCGTCGTATTCACGGCGATAATGCCCTCGACAAGTTTTTGGGAAAAACTTTTGAAGGCAGCTTTTCAGCTATTCTTGGATCCAATAGCCACCAGTAGTTTTCGCCCATCCTGACACCGGTACCAGATGACGGTATCGAGATGGATGCTGTATCGGATACCGGAAAGGCAATTTCCTGTATCCGTTCTTTTTGATATCTAGGTATCAGATGTTGGTATCACATATCGGTTGCTACAGTGCCGATATCTGATACCGATATCCGTCTAGATGTCGGCATCTGTCTCCATCTCAAGGAGGAGGATGACGACATCGGATTGGGTGTGGATATCAGTTTTCGATATCCGCATCAAATTTTATTCAAAAATTTCGTGTATTTTTTATTTGAAAATTTGAATCCAAAATACACGAAAGGGGGAAAGAGAACTGTGGATGGCAAACGGCGGAATTGGCTGACGGCGGACAGCGGACGTCAGACAGTGGATGGTGGACGCCGGCTTCGGCGGACGGCAGAATCGGCGAACGGCGGACTCGCGGGCACATTCGGTCATGTTCGCCTGGGTCGTCATGTTTGAATTATTATTTTGTCTTTAATGCTCTCATTCTATGCCGCTTAGTTCTTGTAAATTTTCTTTTTTTTTGGTTCCTACTTCATTCGTTGATTCTCAATTCTATAGTTAAATTGGCTATAGCATTGCATCCCAGTGCTATAGCATTGCATCCCAGTGCTATAGTTAAATTAAAAGATGTTCTTTTTATATATTCTGATCACAAGTTGGCGTCAATCACAACCCAAATATCTTCATCAATACATTATGATCGAAGTAAGATTCTGATCAGATATCTAATATCAGACCTTGATTACGGTTTAACATTGATCATTATGATATTCATATCATAAGGAAACCTTTGATCAAAACTTCTGATAGGATTCATAAGTTTGACCAAAATCTAGATTAAAAATCCCAATAAGATGTTGACACTGATCTGAATCTGTATAACCAGTGTTGAACTCTGATTGCAGTCGGATTCTGATCAGGTATGATAAGTAGATCAGAGTTTTACTACAGTCAGATTTGAACTATGATCATGAGGATGCTGGTCAGAATTTATCATCTGATCAAAACCTTTGATTAGGCTTAAAATATTATCAGCATATGATTCTGATTAGAGATCTTGAGCAGAAGTTGGCCTTGATCACAGTGCAATTATAATCAGAGATAGATTATGAAAATATTCATATTACGATCGGATCAGGTTTAACACCAATCATTATTGGATACAGATAAAAAGCAAACCTCTTTTCAGAATCATAATTTTGATCAGAAGCAAGATCAAAGATCCAATCATAAGTGGAATATGATCAGAATCTGATTATAAATAGAGTAAACTCTGATCATAGTTATATTCTTCTCCGGTATGATATTTTATAAGAATGTGAATTTAAATGGAGTTCAACTGGTCATAATCAGATTATGTTCATAGTCAAATTTTTATCCAGATCTCTATTGTGGATCAGATTCTTATTCGATTATGATTTTATCAAATCAGACTCTAAACATAATTTGACATCAATTAGAATGGATACATATCACAATGGAATATCTGATCATGACCTCTGGTTCAAGGATAAGATTCAAAGCTGACTTTAATAATAATTTAATTTTGATTGGTGGTGTAAAATCTTTATAAGATCTTATTTAATTAACATTCGATCAGACACTAATAACTGATTGCAAGTAGGCCGATGGATCCATCCTCTGGCATCGGATCATTGCTCAATGCTCCTATTATTTTTTATCGAGTTTGTCTTTATATATTTTATTGCAAACATTTTTATTGCAATATGTGTGGGGTAGTGGTTTTTATTTTGTGCAATTGTTGTATTATATTTGATTGCAAACTTTTTTATATCCCTCTCTCCTGTCATTCTCTCCCAATCTCTAATTCACCCTCTCTCTATCTCATTCTCTCCCGCTCTCTATTTCTCCCTCTCTCCTCTCATTCTCTCTCACACTCTGTAACTTCTTTACTCTTATGCCTTTAATTCTCCATCTCTCCTCTCAATCTCTCCCACCCTCTAATTCTGCATCTCTCTCCTCTCCTCTCTTCTATCGCTCTCTCTTGTTCTTTACGTTTTTACCTCTAATTCTTTCTCTCTACTCTTACTCTCCCCCACTCTCTAATTCATTCTCCCTCCTCTCATTCTCTCCCACTCTCTAATTCTCCCTCTCTCTCTCACTCTCCCCTACTCTCTAATTTACCTTCTCTCCTTTTATTCTCTCCCGCTCTCTAATTCTCCCTCTCTGTCTCTCATTCTCTCTGCTCCCTATTTCTCCCTCTCACCACTTATTTTCTCTCACGCTCTGCAACTTCTCTACTCTTATTTCTAACTCTTCGCCTCCTCTCTCACCCTTTCTTACTCTCTAATTATGCCTCTCTCCTCTCCTCTCTTATATTGCACTCTCTTGTTCTTTACTTTTTTACCTCTAAATCTCCCCTTCTCTTCTATCAGTCTCTCTTCTTTCTTGCTTTGATACCTTGAATTCTCCATGTCTCCTCTCAATCTCTCCCACCCTCTAATTCTGCATCTCTCTCCTCCTCTCTTTTGTCACTCTCTCTTCATTCTTAGTTTTTTACCTCTAATTCTTCCTCTCTAGTCTCACTTTCCCCCACTCTCTAATTCTCCGCCTCTGTCTCTTATTCTCTCTACTCTCTATTTCTCCCTCTTTCCTCTTATACTCTCTCCCGCTCTGTAACTTCTTTACTCTTATTTCTAACTCTCCGTCTCCTCTCTCATCCTCTTTTAATCTCTAATCCTGCCTCTCTCCTCTCCTCTCTTATATTGCACTCTCTTGTTCTTTACTTTTTTACCTCTAAATCTCCCTATCTCTTCTCATTCTCTCCCACTCTCTAATTTTGTGTTTAGCTCCACCGCTCTTCTATCAGTCTGTCTTCTTTATTACTTTTTTACCTTTAATTCTCCATCTCTCCTCTAATTCTCTCCCACCCTCTAATTCTTCTTCTCTCTCCTCCTCTCTTCTATTAATCTCTCTTCTTTCTTAGTTTTTTACCTCTAATTATCCCTCTCTACTCTTACTCTCCCCCACTCTCTAATTCATTTTCCCTCTTCTCATTCTCTCCCACTCTCTAATTCTCCCTCTCACTCTCCCCCACTCTCTAATTTACCCTCTCTTCTTTTATTCTCTCCCACTCTCTAATTCTCCCTCTCTGTCTTTCATTCTCTCTACTCTCTATTTCTCCCTCTCTCCTCTTATTTTCTCTCACGCTCTGTAACTTTTCTACTCTTATTCCTAACTCTCCCTCTCCTCTCTCACCCTCTCTGACTCTCTAATTCTGTCTCTCTCCTCTCCTCTCTTATATTGCACTCTCTTGTTCTTTACTTTTTTACCTCTAAATCTCCCTCTCTCTCCTCATTGTCTCCCACTCTCTAATTCTGGCTATATCTTCTTCTATCTTTTATTAGTCTCTCTTTTTTCTTAGTTTTATACCTTTGATTCTCCATCTCTCCTCTCATTCTCTCCCACCCCATAATTCTGCCTCTCTCTCCTCCTCTCTTCTATCACTCTCTCATCTTTATTTATTTTTTTACCTCTAATTCTCCCTCTCTACTCTCACCCTCCCCCACTCTTGTATTCTCCCTCTCTCCTCTCATTCTCTCCCACTCTCTAATTCTCCCTCTCTCCTCTCATTCTCTCCCACTCTCTAATTCTCCCTCTCTTTCTCTCACTTTCGCCCAGTCTCTAATTCACCCTGTCTCCTCTCATTTTCTCCCACTCTCTAATTCTCCCTCTCTCTCTTATTCTTTCTACTCTTTATTTTATCCCTCTCTCCTCTCATTCTCTCTCACGCTCTGTAACTTCTTTACTCTTTTTTCTAACTCTCCCTCTCCTCTCTCACCCTCTCTTACCCTCTAATTCTGCCTCTCTTCTCTCCTCTCATCTATCGCTCTTTCTTTTTCTTTACCTTTTTTACCTCTAAATCTCCCTCTCTCTTCTCACTCTCTCCCACTCTCTAATTCTGCCTTTTATCTCCTTCTCTCTTCTATCAGTCTCTCTTCTTTTTTACTTTATACCTTTAATTCTCCATCTCTTCTTTTATTCTCTCCAACCCTCTAATTCTGCCACCCTCTCCTTCTCTCTTCCATCACTCTCTCTTATTTTTTAGTATTTTACCGCTAGTTCTCCTTCTTTACTCGCACTCTCCCCAACTCCTCTTTCATATTTGTTTGTTACGTTATCTTCATATGATGTCGTATTAAACAACCATTGCTTACCAATCTTTGCCTTCAGAACCATGAACCCAGCCGGAGGTAGTGCCCCAACCCAAGACAGATTTGTATTGGAGCTATAGGTCCTGAACGTACAGACGCGGGAACTTCTCGTGCGGTACAGAGTCACCCTTGTTCGAACTGTTTAGTCATCATTGACTACTTCAAACACATGGAAGATGGATACTACACATGCTTACTATGACGGGAGATGAACTCGCACAATAAGAGAAAAGCGATAAAGCGGTAGGCCGACAAAAGCACCAATGTATTTTGGCGACACTTAAAAGCTTGCCATCCAGCTCGTCATGCGGAGATTAAGGGTGAGGTGGTGGAAGACCCTGATCAGCCACGTATATCCGACAAAATGCAAAGCAAACAACACGGAAAGTCAAGCTGACGATGGCTGACGAGAGGGCATACGCGACAGGAAACAAAGAATTCATTGCACCGTTTATGTACATGACTGATTCACCGTTTAGCATTGTTTAGAATGTCGCATTCAAGGAGATGTGGCGTTACGCTACACTTCTCGACTTGGATCCTCCAAGTGCGAAGGTCTTTAAGCAGTGGACCATCCAAATGCATGGTCATATGAAATAAGATGTGAAGAAGCTATAGGAGAACGTGGACTAAGTATCACTCACCGTAGATGCATGGACTACTGAAAACAGTACTGGACTACAAGGCATCACCATCCATTGGGTGGACGATAAATGGGTGTACAGAGAGCGGGTACTTGTCATCCGAGAAATCGTTGGCAAGCACAATGGGTAAAACATGGCGTCCATCGTTCTCTAGGCTCTAGAAGAATTCTGTCTCCTGCCAAAGGTCAGCATTCAGCGTCAAACTTATCTTATTAATTAAACTCGTGACTTTACATGTGGCTGATATTTATGTAGGTCTACGCCGTGACTACTGACAATGCCATGATGAATAAGAGGATGCTGGCATTGACGGCGAGAAAGATAAAGATCGTTAACCCGGTGTTTAGTGCCAGAAGGCACGTCCCATGTGTTGCACACATTCTGAACATTCTTGTTCAAGCGGCAATAGAAAGTTTCAGCATTCCTTCTGCCCAAGTAGTAGAGCCCAAAGAAGGCGACCTGACCAAGACAACAGACCACTACGACAGTGACAAGGACAACGAACTTGGAGATATGTTCTCAACATTTGGTGACAATGACGGAGCACGCCGGCTGTTATGTTTGGGTGATGCAGTTGCAAAGGTGCAGACACTAGTGTGTAGTATTTGGAGCTCTACGCAACAAAGAGAACATTATGCAAAGGCATGTGAAGACAACCCCGAAGTCGAGGACTCCAACATGGTTGTCTTAGACTGTTCGACTCGATGGAGCAGCACTTACGCTATGTTAGCTGCCGCTGTGAAGAAGCATGATGTAATTAATGAAGTGTCGAAGGTTTTTGGCCGGAAGGGGATGGCGACAAAGATGTAGAAGGATAAGTGGGAGTTGGTGAAAGAGTTTTGTTGCATCCTTGGACGTTTCACCATATTCACCGACCATGTTTGCAAGATAGTGATGCTGATGATATGTGATGTACTATATCTCATAGACGGCCTCAAAGAACACATGGAGGAAGTGGTCCAGCAAATCGACGATGGCAATTTCTTTACAGGCGTACGACGGTTGCATGAAGCAGATCGTTTCGACATGGCGCAAGCATGTAAGGCGATGCATTGCAAGCTTGCACAGTATGTAGAGATCTTATGGGCGAATGAGGCAATCACTGCCACGGCATTGATGGATCCATTCCACAAAGGATCAATGCTCCGTCCTGATGTCCGAGAAGCAATCATCGCATACGTACGGTCCTTGTTACCATGTGACTCGCCAAGCATGGACCGAGAGGGGACGCTGAAGAGGGACACTCAAGAGGTACAGAGTTGGACACTTGGCTTTAGAGCATTATGCGGAAAGTCCAAATGGCACGTGCGTCAACGAGGTCGGTGTGGGACGGGTTCAACCAATACCTAACGGAGGTCGTGCCTCATGAGGGAGTATTCACTCCACTATCCTGGTGGGCCAGCACAAGGCCAAAGCATTCCCCCTTACTTGCAGCCGTTACGAGGGAGTTGTTGTCCATATGTGCGACAAGTGCTCCTGCCCAGCGCATATTCTCGGTGGGCAACGCTATTGTCACGTACAAGAGATCACGTCTGTCGCCAATAACCATTGAAACACTCATAACTATGAAGTGTTGGCTCCGTGCAGACAACAAATGATGGTATACTAACGTTGAGCTGGATTCGGATGGCGATGATGAGCAAGATGGTGTGGTCGCATGTGCTCAAGGTACGCATCAAGTACATGAACTACATTTTTCCCATTTTTTGCGTAGTCATCGTTATTTATTTCTTAACTTTTGCTATGCAGGTGATGACCAAGTAAGCACAAACCTTTGACAGAGCCGTGGGCAAATTCCTAGGGGAAGGGCGTGTTTTTGACAAAGCCTCCTTTGTTTTAAACTTTGCACCACTATCCTATACATTTAGTGAATTTTGTTAAAATTTTAAACTTGACCATGTATAAAATTTTATATTTTTATTTATTGAATTTTGCAATAGTTTAATCAAAAACTGTTGAATTTCCCCAAATTAATAATTCGCACTTAACAAAACAAGTAAAGTACTTAGTTCAAATGTGCATTTTATTTAGTATTATAAATATTGATTCCAGGAACCATGTTGAAGCACCAAAAAGTGGGGGAAAATTTATTAAATATTTTGGCAACATTTTCCGAAGAGGTTGTTGAATTTTTAAAAATTAATAACTCACATTTAACCATACAAGTAAATTACTTAATTCAAATCTGCACTTTATTTAATAATATAAATATTGGTTAAATAAACTTATTGAAGCACCTAAAGGTGGGAAAGAACTTTATTAAAAATTTTGCAACATTCTCCAGAAAAAATTATTGAATTTCCCAAAATTAAGAATTCTTTATATCTCTCATTACTATATTTCTCTATCCTATCCAATATATAATCTTAATATCACTCAAAATGAATAATCATTATAATTAAATATCGTGCTAAGCTTAGTATCCTTACTCCTATATCTTAATTGTAAATCTAAAATAACCCTTCCACTAATATCTTACACTCTCCCCTTATTATTAAACCGCCAGATTTATTATTCCTCTTACTAACTATTTCTATTATCTATAATAAATATTAATTATATTTTGCACTTTTATTTTCATAAAATTCCATTATATTAATTTCGTTGAAACATTAATTGTGGCCCAGAAGTATGTTGCAGTTTTGACATCTTAATTCTGACAAATGACAATAATATCTGTTAGGGACTTTTATTTTCATAATGTACATCGCCCAAAAAATAATTTATTTAATTAGATAATCTCTTCCCTAATCTATCTAATTGTTATCCCGATTCTTCTCTGTCCTCCCTTTTATCTTCTACTAAAAATAAATACACCTCTTCCCTATTTTCTAAATCTTTATATCCGTTATTACTATATTTCTCTATCCTATCCAATAGAGATGATAAAGATTGACAAGAATGAAGATTATTGTTAATCCCCTTCCAAAAGATAAATCTTTGTTTAACAGATGGGTTGGTATTTATAGAGAAATAGTATCACCTAGTATTTCATAGTTACAAATCTTGATCTTTAACTGTTAGTTAAACTTAATTGTTAGCTTATTGCACGGTTATATAAGCTTATCTATATTTAATCTTGTAACCTAGTTTAATCCTATCCATATTCAATCTTGTAACCTAGTTTAATCCTATCTATATTTAATCCTAACCATTTATGTTATCATATATTTAATCTATTTCTCATCCTGAGTACAGATTTATATCCATTTCTAACTAATCTAAGTTATTTAAGAATCCTATCTCGGTCGATGAAGATCTGACATGGCCTTTGATCTTCTTTACGAGACTCTAACAAAAACCCAATGCTCAGGATAAAACAGAAAGATCTAGAAAGACATAGAAAGAGACAGAAAGAGAGGCCAAAAGAGAGAGAAAGGCATCGAGAGAGAGACATTGAGAAACAAAGCTATTGCTGAAGGCAGAATTCATCCTGACCATCAGAATGTCAATCAGAAAAAAGATTGTCAGAAATATTGAACTTAACCACTTCATTTTAAGTTTGTTTTTTCAGGAAAAAACTGGACCGTTCGATCATGGGGGACGTTTGTGTTCACTCTGTTTAGGCCACGTGAGACAACAGGAAAAGTTTGATTTTCCCTGTAGTCTCTCGTATCGGGTCCTTATGGTGCGTCCAAAAGGGCAAAAGCATCTGAGGTAAGTGCGGGTGCACTTACCTCTTTACCTTTGCCCGACCAGTTGCGAATAGAAGGGGCCTCCTTAGCCCAGGGTAGTGATTGGAGACGCTTATCAGCGCCCTTCTTCACCCACTGTGAAGCTGTAGGGGTAGGCTTAGCCAGTGTAGGCTTAGCCGACATAGAATCCCGAGGTAGGGGAGGGGACACACTAGTCGCACCCTGCGGTGCAAGTGTGGCGCATGTTGTCGGAGGCGGTCTCTGGTTAGGGAGATGCCCTTGAGTGGTGGATTTTACCTCTACGATGAAGTCATTGTAAGGCAATGGAGGAAGAAACTCTTCTACGAGGGTCGATGTAGTCTGTGTCACCTTTTGGCGACACGTGTGAAGAGTATGACCCAAAAGGGTGTAGTGTGTACAGAACAGTGGGAGGTTCTCGTACACAATGCACTGGCGTATCAACTCATCGCCATTGCAAATGAGTATCATGCAATGAATGGGCTCTAGTAGATCTATCTCTACACATACACTCGCATATCTAGGGCAGCTGAATAGATGTACATCTTTGTCAAGACGTATGAATGTTTCAACAGCACTAGCTAAGGATTCCAAGGCAGTAGGTGTGAAGAGATGGGGTCGTAATCCAAGGAAGCCTATCCACATGGGGACAGAGTGAGGACAGTGCTCTTGTGAGCTACTCGTTTTTTTGGCCGTCTAGCGATAGGTGTGCATAGGGGAGCCATTGATTGTCCATGTGGCATGGCTCCATGCCTTCCTGAAATTGGCTTCCAATTAGAAGCGAATAAAAACAGTCCGATGGTTGCGTGCCCCAATAACCACCAAACCAAGGAAGTTCCCTAGCGCTAAGTATACCCTCATGATGTCATTAATGAATGGTCTCTTCATAGCAAACCGCCCTATCAGGGTATAAGCGAGTGGTGATGCCATTCGGGAGACCTCCTTCGAGAATGTGACTATGTGCACGCCCTCAGAGTCAGTATAACCCCTCTTTGGTGTCGTGGCATTGTAAAGAGGGGGAAGCGTAGTCTTCGGTAGTGGTTGGGTGGTAGTCGTATACGAAGGTCCCGCCACTCTTGCAGCCCAAGTCATTGATGGTAGTGGGCCAGGTAGTTGCCCTTCCTATGTAGAGCCACACTTCTCCTCATGTGTGATACGTGTTATTGGGCTAGTAGGACCCAAACCGGATGAGTCAACTCGATCAAGAATGGCTGAGGCGACAACTCCGCTCGTGCCAGCTAAACCCTCTCGAGCCACCCTATCGGTCCCCGTGACTCGGGTCAAGAGACGTGACCACGTTGGTCAGATTGTGATCAATAAGAGCAGGGCCAGCAAGTTCAGCATCAGCAACACGGTTAGAATCCAACGGGTGGACAGGTCAGGAGTAGTGCATTCAACTCTAATGTACTGGCCAGATTCAGTCGGGTCTAACAAAGCATGCCCGGTCAACTCAGCGTGATCAGCCTGGTCAGGGTCAGTCAATTCCGTAGAGCCGACTGTGATGGGACGGGTGGACTCAATCGTATTAACATGCTCAACATGCACTAAGTTGACCTGTTTGACTTGGGGTGACTCGATAGAGTCAATTATATCAGGCCACTCAAACTTGACCATGTCAACAGAGTCAAACTGATCGAAGTTGGTCTGATTGTCTTAGTCAATCTGGTCTGAATCAAGCAGGTTGACAAGGTCAGACTCGGCCGGCTGGACATGGTCAACCCGACCAGAATCGACTAGATTGGACGGATCTGACCTAGCCGACTCGACCGTGTCAACCCAGTCTGGTCGGAGGAGACCTGGATTAGAATAGACCAATTCAATCTGGTCTACTCGGTTACGGTTGATTGAGTCAACTGGGTTGACTCAGTCAATGTTAACCAAGTCAACTGGTTCCACTAGGTTGACTGACTCAACTGAGTTGACTGAGTCGATCAGATCGACTCGGCCCTTGTCGACCGGGTCGACTCAATCGGAATCAACCGAGTCAGCTAGGTCAACTCAGCCCTTGTCGACCAAGTCAACTCGGTCAGAATCGGCCGAATCGACCAAGTCAACTCAGCCCTTGTCAACCGGGTAGACTCGGTCGAGATTGACCAAGTCAACCAGATCGACTCGGCCATTATTGATTGGCTTGAGTAGGATGGAGTCAGCCGAGTCGACCAGGTCCACTCGGCCCTTGTCGACCGGGTCGACTCGGTCGAATTTGGCCGAGTCAACCTGGTCGACTCGGCCGTTCTTGACCGTGTCGACTCGGTCTAAATCAGCTGAGTCGATCACATCGACTCGGCCGTTCTTCACAAAGTCGACTCGATATGACTCAGCCGAGTCATCACGGTGTGACTCAACCACATCAGATCGGTGCTGAGTTGGCATGCACGTGGATGAGTCACGATGGTTGGATCGGAGGCTCAGTGGATCATCCGACAGCTCTAAAGGCGTGGAACGGTCAAGGATGGCGGATGGCAACAGCTGACGTAGCGGCATAGGGAGTGAGGGCCGCGGCACGGGGAGCAAGGGCGCTAACGATGCATTCAATGCATTGTTAGTTAGTTTGCCAGCAATCCAGGCGACAGCTGACGTAGTGGACGCAACGGTCAGGAGTGGATTAATTTTTTTAAATAACTCATGGGGCATTTCGGGTCCCCCTTCAGGACCAATCACTACCTAACAGGTGTCCTGGTCGGGGGTCAACTTATCCCTGCTAGATGACTCGTCATCAGTGGCATTTAATGTTGTTGATGACCTGGCATTAGCGCTTTTAATAGTTTTTTGTTATTTTAATTTTTTTGTTTTTGGTAATTTAGGGCCGTCAGATACGTCCTGGCCGTCTAATCCGAAGGCCGAGATGCATCTAGTTGATCTCATGGCGAAGTGCTTGTCTTTTGACATGTTGTACACGTCAGAAGATAGGCACGCTGGCCTCTCCAAGGAGGCTCCATTGCCTAGATGGCACGCCGACCTGTCTTCCACATCAAGTGGCCAGCTAAAATGCCGCGAAGAATCACCGGCCCACATTGGATTGCGGTCGCGCGATTTTTTGCATTAAATGAAAATATAAACGTTAAAATATATCTAAAAACATGGAATTGGCATGAATAATTGATACCTCTCAATGCGTTTTGCCAAGACGAGCAATCCGAGCTTTGACGTATTTCTTGCTTCTAGATCAAGAGATTTTCCAAAATAAAAATTGAGAATAAAAAACTCACCTTGAACTTTAATCCACTGGATTCGTAGGTATACTGATCCGTTTGAGGTATTTTTGACGATTCTTACAGATTTCGAGCTTCTCAATCCAATGGGACAAATCACTGCTTGATCCGAGGTCAGCCGCAAAAGTTATGAGCAGATTGCCAATTACGGAGGAGAGAGAAGCTCGGCGAATGGAAAATTATACTTTTATTAAACTTCTCCTCCCAGTCCATTATTTTAAATAACAATACTATCTTTCTTTACTATTTCTAGTAACTATAAGAATACATAAAAAATATATAATGTTCTACCACTAGCTAGTTACTTATCTTCCTCTACACTCACAATCTCATTAGTATTTTAACTACCATTTTCTACCTTAACAAGTAACTCAATAATTAAATATCTCTCTCAAGGCTAGTCCCTTTGGAGATGACCTTACCCTAACTGTATGTTCGAGTGGGCTTTATATCTTTTATCAAATTCTTTTTATCGTGGACAATACTCCTACATCATTCTCAGTGAGGATAATGTCATCTACACAAAGAATAATGAAGATTTCGATATTAGTTGTCATCCCACTGGCTTTCATGTTTACAGAAGTGGATTGTTTGCATTCTCAATAAAACATGAGATTTGATCATTGTATCAAAACTCATATTCCAACTTGCATCAATATATTTTTGGATATTTTCACATCTCACACTTGTATGTGTAATTTTAGGTTGTATCGTATTCACTTTCATCAACTTTCCAAGTTCTATAATCAACTTATGCACCTATAGTGCCAAAAATTGTGGTGGAATTTATCAGCACTAACTTTTGGTTTCACATACAACAATGGGTTCAATACCCTTCATAGTCTCTATACAAGTTGAAACTTTGTTGATGTGCATGGGCCAAATATCAGAATCCATATGTTCGTCGATGATCCGGTTGTCGCCCGATGAGCTCTCGGCTTCTTGTTCTTCTCCTCCTGCTCAAAACCGAGGAAGAGGACGTAAATGGAGGCAACCTCGGCGGGGCGAGCTCTGGACGGCAATCACACTACCCTCCCCCACAAGCTCTCTCCTTCCCATTTGCTCGGATTGATGTCGGACGTCGTCTAGGATGCCGTCCGGTCAACACCGAGTATGATGGCTCGGTACTGATAATGGATAGTGGTATTGAACGTCGACGGTGTCGTCGTCTGACGAGTAATCCTAACGGGTTGATGTAACTATGATGTACAAAATGAGTGTCCTACATGTCATACACGCAGGCTCCGACTCGAGGGAGGCGCCGAGCTCCAAGCTTGGATGGGGGGTTGTTGGGTGACGACAATAATGGCCTCTCGAACCTCGTCGGAGCGATGAAGGCGTCTACGGCCGAACAGAATCTACCCGTAGGGCTCACACGTAACAGACGTACTTGCCTGTACCGGTAAAACACTCAAATGTCATAGTTTTCTCTCGAAACCTCGCTCACCTACCTAGCCTGAGCACGATGAAAATACGTAAACGAGCGTCGGGAGAGAGTGGCGTACTTCGTCGGCGGGCTCGTTGTGCAGAATTCAATGACAGTCGGCGGCGTTCGAAGCGGGTGTGGCGGAGAGGCGGCAGAAAGTGAACGGCGGCTCGATGAGCAAACAAAGATGTCGGAGCTAGTGGTAAAGGGCAGATGAAGAGAGGAAGCGAGGGCTGCAGTGTCCGCAGCTCAAGTCGACAGCCGGTCTCTAATGGTGCGACCCAAGTGAAGGTGCGACGCCAACATCGATGGGCAATTACGGCGAGCAGAGCGGCCTCAGGACGGTCCACCTTCATGGCCAATGATTGGCTGATAGCGTAGTAACTCTCGAGGGGAGGTCGGTCATCTGGGCTCACATTGGTGAGCGGTATCATGGGCGATGGTCATCAGCGGTCTTGGTCGCTTTGGCTAGGCCAAAATTGCTGCCCAGTGGTTCAAAGATCATGGGCCATAGTGTGGGAATCCATTCGGCGTCTGTCACGGTGATTGCTTCCAAGACCGCCACCGTCACGGTCTTGGAGCGATAGGTGAGGATCGGGCTTCTGCAGGGGGCAAAACAGCTGACCAATGGTTCAGAGGGCGTTAGGCTTATCGTGGAATTCGATCAGCACTCGTCACCCATCACTGATTCACCCACGGTTGTCAGTGGCGGCAGCGATAGGCTTGCCATTCGCAGAGTTAACGACGATCAATGGCGACGAGAAACATGCAACCGATAGACTTCATCCATCTTTCTCAGTGGTTGATTGAGTTCCACAGAGAGCATAGTTCTACTATCATTCTGTGGCCTCGAGAACCACTGGATCTCACTTCTACCGAGAGAAATCGATCGGAGGCATCGGGAAATTTCCTCTTGAATCCCACCGTCGTTCCCCTTGTATTTGGAGCTCGGATGTTCAACCAGACGGGGAATTATCCCACCCCACGACTAGGAATTAAGACAGGATAAAAACCTGCGAGCAGGATTAAACTCTCTTGCTTCCCACCCTCCTCGTTCTTCCTCTTCTCAGCCCGTTTCTGAGATCTCTTCTCTAAAGAAGGGGGAGACCAGAAAATTCAAACAAAAATGACGCTTCTTGTTCTGCCTGGTCTAATTCTTTAGGGCGCCCCCTCTTCCCTTATAAAGGGGAGAGGAAAATGGGCCCCTAATGTCGGATGCCATCGTGGGCGTTGTCCGACGGGTATAATCAGTAAATGAATGTAACTACGTGATGCGGTGTAACCTAGGGGACTGTACGTGCAGGCCCCGACTCGGGCTAATTTGCTGAACTCCAAACTCCAAAGCAGATGATCGGTGACGATGATGGTGACCTTCTGAGCAACGTCAGAGTGACGATGGTGACTACGGCGCCGAACGGAAAAATTTTGTAGGGCTCGCACATAATGGACGGGCTCCGCCCGTGCCTAGGAGACGCTCAACATCGTAGTTTTCTCCATACTTTCCTATAACCTCAAACTAGCCCGAGCGCGATGGAGTGAAGCCAAAAGTATATTGTAGAAAGTAATTTAACGAACGAGCAGGGGAACGACGTACCTCATCAATGTTGTCTATTGTCGCCTATATCTTCGTAGATGCATGCACCGGACGGGTAGGTGTGGCGAAGTGATGCTATAGAAGAACTGCGAGCTCGACTGGCGAAGGCACGCAAGAGCTGAGGGAAGGGGTCGATCGGCGTCGAGGAGAAAGGAGACTTGCGTCGGTGGGCAGCAGCATGACTGGCAGCCTTGTTAGCGGACTACGGTTGTGATGCGGCACCGATCGGCTGATAGTGACGGTCCGCAGTCAGCACTATCTGGAACACAGTGCAATGATCAATGCTGAGGTGGGGACGCGGCAGCAGCGTCGGCTGGTAGCAAGGGCAGCGTGGTGGCGGTCACAGTGGCGTGACAACAATTGCGGTGACGCGACGATGCAACGGCGGTAGCGGGGTCGCGGCATCGGTGACTAGTCGCGACCGCTGGCTATGGCGAGTCACGATAGGAAGTGGCCGCAGACTGCGTCGGGTCACTGACGCGGGTCTCGGCTGGTCGCGACCGCTGGCAGCGGCCGGTCAGGGCCCCAAGCTACGCCAGGTTGTAGTCGCGAGCTGCGGTTGGTTGCGGCCACTAGTTGCGGTTGATCGCGGCCCTTGAACGCATCGCGTCGCAATCGCGGCTTTCGGCTGCTCGCGGCCACTGGCTGCGACTGGTCAAAACCGCGAGTTGCGGCTGTTCACAGCCACGGGCTTTAGCTGGTTGTGGCCGCCAGTCACCCTAAACCCTAAACCCTAAACCAGCTGATCGTAGCCGCTGGCTGCGATCGGTGATGGGCAGCGGCGACCGACGACGGGCACCGGTGACTACATCTGGCAGCGGGCAGCATTGCCGTGGGAGGACGGAGGCGGAGTAGGGGGGACGGCGACACGCGTCCAGCGGTGGGCAACGGTCCCTTCTTTCTTCTCTTCTCTTTCCCCCCAAATTCGGTCAACCAAGGGAAACAAAAGGGGTCCATTAAGGGGTGCCCTTATAAATTGGGCCCCCCTCATTACAAAATAAGAAGGGGAAAATAAAAACAAGCTTCAAAAAAAAGAAACAAGAAAAGAAGGGCACAAAGGGGGATCCAAAATGGCTAAGGATCCCTCCCCGTGACGACGACGAAGGACGAAGGGATGCGCCCTGAACGCGACGATAACACAATAATGAGTTGAGAAAAACACAATAACGAGAATGAACGGAGAAAACAAAATTTGATACTTCACGCGATGTCGCCCGATCTTCGACGACGATGGCACCGACGTGGCCGACGTCGTCGACGATCTTCGATTGCGTGCGCCATCAATCCTCCCAGGGTCGGAAGAACTCGGCTTTGTCGAGTTGGGGTAGCTGGCGGCGGCATCTGGCGATGGCCTGGTCGTCGCTAGCGTAGATCGCACTTCGTGGTGATCGGGCTTCCGCACCTGCACATAAGAGCCTTTGCAGTACCCTGCTCCCTGCATCGTTAATTACCCCAAGCAGTAAACGATCGACCAACTCATGCCAATCAGGCAAGAACACCGGGAAAGTGGTCGCAGCAAACTCGCTCACATTGATGGGGCTTAGAAAGGCCAGGGTGGAGGGACAGAAGAGGCTCAGTACGGGATCAGGCCCGCCATGTTAGATGTGGATCTGGTCCCCACGAAGAAGGGACTTCGGTGAGTAGGTGTATCCACCTACTCGTTGGAGGGTCGAGAACGGGCTGGCGCTACGAACATATAATGTTGTGGCCAGCGCAGGAGAATAGCTCTCCGACCAAATTCTCACCAACACTCGGTTTCCCCCGTCGGGCACTCGGAGTCGGCTCTGCGAGTCGGCTGCCTGCTTGTACTGTGCATGCCTATATGAAGATCTAGCATGATGTTCATGATGTAGTGACAAAACATGCAGGGGGAATGCATAATGAGGACCTTCTATGAGTGCTAGGGTATGGATTCATTGAGGGACTTAGCTGTTAGCGATCTCGGGTGGGCTCAACCCGATGGCGTGGGCCTTCGGGGAGACAAGCGCGTGCTTGGTGTGCGGGGTAGGGCAACGGCGGTTGGTTGTTACCTCGCGGATGGTGCGGGGGTCGCAACGCGTCCGCCGATCTTCATCCTGGCCGTGGAAGAGCAGGTGGTCCACACCCGGTTGAGGAAACTCTTGGGCGAAGCTGGTGGGGACGCTACGTGTCTGCTCTGGGCGAGTGGCATGGGTGGCCGGGCTGGTGGCGCGGGTGGGTCTTCTAGCTGGACGAGCGGCTCGGGTGGCATGATCGGTCGAGCATGATAACACGTCGTCCTCCTAGTATCCCAGCTCTCGAGGGGGCACGGGATAGCGGACGATCGTTAGCTTGGCCATCTTGGTCAGGGCACTCTTTGCTGCTGGCTTCGTGGTGTAAGGGTACCACGTGACCCGTCGTCCCTTATGCAAAAATGAACACGTGTTTGCTTTGCCGACTATGGTGACGTCAAGATCATTGATCCAAGGACCACCCAAGATGATACTTCCTACTTTCATAGGAAGGACATCACACAAGACGATCTCATCCTATGTCCCCATTTTAAACAGGACGTGGCATTGTCACTTCACCGGTAGAGACGAAGCGTCAACCCACAACACCTCAAATGGCGTAGGATGAGGCATGGTCGTCAACCCTAGGCCGGTGACCATCGCGTCTGATATGGTGTTGAGGCAACTACCACTATCCACCGTCAACTTACACGCTTTGTCATTGATCCGGATAAACGTGCAGAAGACCGATGTTCATAGCTTCATGTCGGCCATCAGGGCTGTCCTCTATGAGACAGGCGCAAGATTAACCTGTGAGGTAACATCAGGTGGCATGGAGGTCCCACTAGTGCTTGGGTAGTCGACAACGAGGCTAGTGAGTCATCGAGCACTAGGGCATAGAGCATTAGTTTCTTGAAAAAAAGATTTAAAATTATTATTCATATCCTCCATTGTTTTACCAATCTTGCTCATGTCTCTTTCCAATTTCCATTCTGATCCCTGGTTTAACTGCTTTGACGTCAATGATTCCTCCACGCTTTGGACCTGCATTTCGGTTAGTGTACGAAAAACTTTGTCGATATGTCCAATCTTCCACTAACGTTTCCATCAGTTCCATGGATTCATCTACATGAGTGTCAAAGAACATTCTGCCACTAGACATATCTACTAGGTGTCGTTCCTGATCATTCAATCCCCCATAAAAAATTTGAACTAACTCATGAGATGGAACTCCATGATGTGGACACGTCCTAGTAAGTGCCATGAATCTTTCCCATGCTTCTCCAAGGGTTTTAGTTCCTTGATCGAAATCTCTTATGGCCTTCCTTATTGAAGTGGTCTTTCCATAAGAATAAAATTTCTTTAAAAATACTAGATTGCATCTCACTCCATGATTGAAATTCTTGACCTACTCCTTTGAACGACTCTTTGTGATGCCGGACGTTGTCAAGACGTCGTCCGGTCGTCACCGAGGGTACTGACTCGGTACCGAATTGGGCTAGTCAGACTACGTCGTTCAACGTCGTCCGATGAATGCTACGGACAAGTAGATATGATGACGTAATTTAAAGAGGTCCTACGTGTTGTACGTTCGTGCGCCGACGAGCGGTGGTTGCCGTTCTAGAGGTTTGACGGGTCGCCTTGAGTGAGGCCGGACGGGCCTCCTGAACCTCACCCAAGAGGGTCGAGGGCGAGTACGTCGCCGAACGGGGAAGCCCCGCTGTGGTGCTAACACGCGTCGGGCGAACCCAACTTGTACCAGGCAGGTAAGACTCTCGTTGAATTTGCGTCGTTTCCTCAACCAGTCTCGCCCTCACCTATCTAACCCGAGCGCGGAGGAGGCAAATCGAAAGCATACTGAAGGACATAAAAGACGTAAAAGAGCAGGATAAGGAGTACCTTCGTCGTGCTGGCGACAGAATTCTCAAGTCAGCAGGAGATTCAGAGCTAGCAGGAGTCGGTGGGAGCGGGATGGATCAAGACCGAGGGGAAGTTCCCTGGCGAGCAGTAATGGGAAAGGACGAGGCGGGCAGCGGTTGCAGGCGCAGCTGATGGTGTGGCGCACGGGAGCAACGTGCTCCGGAGCAAAGCGTGCAAGCGGGCACCGCTTAGCGGGCGCAGCCATCGGCAGGGTCACTCACGGGCACACGCACGCGGGCGTCGCCGAGCGTGAGGTGCACGTCGCGGGCAAGCGCGGTCCAGCGGGCGTGGCTGTTGGCGGGGTCGCGCGCATGCGCGCGCGCGGCGCGGCGCCGGGTCGCGCGACCAGGCGCCGCTCGAGGGCGCGGCCGTTGGAGGGCCGGGTGCAAGGCCGCGCGCACGAGAATTTGCGGGCGCTACGGCGCCAATCTGGCTTCCCGGCGGGTGGTCGGCGCACGGCCTCTGGCTGGAGGGCGGGACTGATGGCGAGCGGACGGCGGAGATGGCCTCCGAGCTGTGGCGCGACTGGCGGAGGTGGTGGGAGGGTCACGGACAGCGGCGGAGTCGGTTGCGACAGCGGTAGGTAAGAGACGGATGGGCGCGATGGTGGCGCGACGGTCAATGGCGGCGGGGTCGGAGATGGCGTGGCGGCTCGAGGAGGGCGTCGGCTCAGGTGGGCGCAGAGCGGCCGGGAAGATGGACCGGCAGCGGTGGGGAAGTAGCGGACGGTGTGCTGGTAGCGCGACGGTCAACGGCGGCGGGGTCGGAGATGGTGGGGCGACTCGAGGGGGGGTGTCCCGACAGCGGGGTGAGCAGGATATGACGGCGGCGGAACCGCGCGCGGCGGTGGTCGTCGACGGGAGAGCTGCGCGCGGCGGCGGTCGTCGACGGCGGAGAAGATCCGGCGGCAGAAACGGCGGCGGTCGGCGTCAAGCAGCGGCAGGGCTGGCAGGGTTCCCTCCTTCTCTTCCCTTTCCTCCTCTCCTCCTTCTTCCTCTCTTCCTTCCTTTTCTTCTTCTTCTTCCTCTCACTAATTGACTCTTCAACTTCCAATATGAAAACTTAAAATTCAAGAAAGTCTTTGGACGCCCACCCCCCCCCCCCTTATATAATGGGTGAAGATGGGCCTCCTTAGAACAATTAACAAGAGAGAAATGAGAAAATGAAAACTAAGGGATAATGGCTTGTCAGGCCCATGGGAGGGGAAGATGTCCTCATATGGGCTCTTCCCCTCACTACACGACAACTAAGGAGACAATGTCGATGAAGATAAAGAAAGTAAAAGTAAGAAAAGAAAACAGAGGAGAAAGTGGGCTGCTCTGAAGGTGAAGTGGCACGTGCGTCAAGCCGAGTATTTGAACTCGGGGTCGCGTGTCGTGGCGGCGGCTCGTCATGTCGGTTGGACACGTGTTGGTGCTGGCTCGATGACGTCTGGCGGTCCTGCGCCATCACTTTTGCCCTATCTTTCAAAGCAAATTGGAATAGGCTAAGTTTGTGAATTTCTTGAGAAACACGTGCATAGCTATAAGCAGAACATATCTGATTATATTCTTCTAAAAACTCATAAGGCTCCTCATTGAATCGTCCATAAAATGTAGGTAGTTGATTGATCATATTTTGGTCGATTCTAAAGTTAACATTTTCACGTAAAGGAGCAGAAATTTTAGTGTAAGTTTCACTCTCTGCAGGATCAAAATACTCTCTCAATCACATTCTTCTCATTCCTTGTTCAGCTCTACAATTTTGGTTATCCTCCATTCTCTCACCGATTTGTTGATTTTCCCCTTCGGAACTTTCAAAAATATTATCAAGGCTAGGACTTCTACTGATCATCTCAAGGTTTACTAAATAGGGATTTAAGGATATCCTACCATTCATGCAATGTCAATCTCACAAATAGTAAAGACAATCAGCTTAGATGAACGAGAAAAATCAATTATAAGATAGAGAGAAATGATAATTTTGTAATTTCCACTATGCGTTTAAAATTCCTAAAATAAATGCAAAATTAAATACAATCCAAGAATGTATCAAAATCATTATATCACTCAAGAACAGAATATTCCTGCTGAATAAACAATACTAACCGTGCCTCCCCGGCAACAGCGCCAATTGACAAGCCTAAAAATGATTTGTAAATATGTCGTTGATTGGGCTTTTAGACTTATGCAATAAAATTTATAAATACCCTTAATCACTAAATATACTGTATAGAGAAAGCAAGGGGTCGAACCACAAGGAGGCAATAAGCAAGAATTTTCATCCAATTTTTTATAAATTAATTCAAGAATGAATTAATTTTGCAATCAATAAACCTTAATTATAGTTAATTATTTTTTTAATTAATCAAAATTAAGTAAAAACTTAATTATGATTTTAAATATTTTCGGTCAAAACACTCAAGATAGGATAATTTTAATTATAAGATCAGATTGATTCAAATTACTAATTTCCCAATTATTATAAAATTTTCAGACAATTTTTATGAATTAAAATTGGAAATTAATAATCAAGAAGGGGGTTTTGCAATTGGGCTTCAAGATGGACGAATTTTTTGATGAAATTTTATATTTAGGTTTTTTATATATTGCATTAAATTTCCAAATAATCAATTTTGAAATCTAGAGAGAGAAATAGACAAATTAACCTAGAGAGAGAAAATGAAGAATTTGGGGAAAAAATGAAATCCAACCCTAATTAAAAATTTTAAAACTGCAGAATTGTTCCAAATCTATTTAAAACTAAATATTAAAAATTAGAATGCTAATTTCCTTTAAAACAACTTCTAGGGCATGTACATTTCACCCATGCCAAGGCGTTTTAGAATCTCTTAAGAAGAAGTTCAATATACAAATCAGAAACTTACAACTTTGAACGCATAATCAAGATCCGTCAACTTCCAAAGCAACTCCTTTGTCCTTCCTAGCCAAATCCTTGGGGAGAGCTTCAAAAAGTGAATTTTGCCCTTTTCCAGACGTCTATTTAAAGACCAACCATTTGGATTGTAGAGGGGGAAAAGACAAACATGCCCTCAAAATTTCAGCTCAATCAGACGGCTAGATCTCAAGATATTGTCGTTTTAGTGAGCATTAATCCAAGCTGTTTGATTAATTTTATCTCCCCTCCAAGAAGGTAAAAAATTGCATTTTATTATTGGTTGGCGCATTATTTTATCGTTTTCTCCCTTCTCGGATCACGTTCTGACATGTTGTTGTTGGCATCCGCAGCATGCAATCATTGGAGAAATGATGCTCTCTTTGAATGGTTAAAAATAAGCCATGTCACCCTTTAAAATAAAAAATAAATAAAGGGGTGAGATTACCGCCATTTTTTTAATACATGCATCCTCAACTTCTACGCGTGCATTTATTGCACGAAAAGCTTAACTTCAAAATAAAACAAAAATATGTACCTTGACCGCCATGCTCCGTTCGGCAAAAATCATTTTCTCACTATGGCGCTTCCAATCGTTCGCTCGAATTTTTGAGTGAATGACGTGGAGGCCATAAATTTAATAAAACATATTTAAAATACTAGATAAATAATCAAAATATATTCTTTTAATTCTAAAAAACATTTCTTGGCTAAATATTGGTCAAAACATTATATACAAACATGGAAAATTCCAGAAAAATTAAGAGAACACTTACCAACCTTAGCCAAGTATTTTAAATCTTGTAAAAAATATTTCTTCAATAAAATGAGGTTAAATACCATGTAAAAATACTATAAATTTAGAAATAACAATAAAATCAAAATGTATATCATTTATCTCCATTTGTATATGATAACATACAAATATGGTCATTAAAACACATAAATATAATGTAAAATTGATCAATTAAACATGTTAATTTGCAAGTTATCAGGTGGCGGGGGCGATTCCTTGCCCCCCATTGTTCTGGGAAGCCCGAACGATAGCGGGCAGTGCGGTGCGAGCAGGGTTGGCTCGAGGCACAGTGTGAGTGGCGTGCACGGAGGCCTCGTCGTCGGATGCTCCACCTCCTCCATCAAGTGGTATGCTTCGTTGACCTCGGCAAGGTTGCACTTAAGAACCTCACTACGTAGGGTCGGTCAAAGCCCGTGGGCAAATAGGACGATGATGACTCGCGGGTTCCCCACGAATTGACACCGCATCCGGCACTCCTCGAATGCCTCGATGTATTCCGTCATAGAGAGTCGACCTTGGTTAGGGTCGAGCCACGTGAGGAACAGCAACATCTATTATTGGCGCGGCACGTACTTACTCCTCAGTTTCAGCGCCATTTCGGCCTAGGACGTGATGGGCCGTCCTCGTCACTCGGCGGTGACACGCTTGTTCTCCCAGAAGATCTTGGCTTGTCCGCCCAAGTCTCATCTCCGCATATTCGACGCACAAGTTGTCGTCCATGCGGTACCATCGGAAGTAGGAGTTCATGTTCGACTCTCAGTCGATGAACTCCTTGGGTTTTCTCGACCACTCGAAGATGGCGACGTCGGCATGCACGCTCTTCTGAATCCGAGCATGGTGCTCCTCTCATCGGCGTTCAGGCGCTGTTCGGGTGCCGGGTGATCCTCGTGACGTGGGTCGACGCGTCGTCGAGGTGGGTCAGGTCGCGCTCATGGTCATCACACTGTCGGGGATGACCGTCGCATGGTGTGCGGATGTTGATCATCACGCGTGGCGGGTACCAAGGAACCTCGACAGGTTTCTTGTACCAGCAGATGTGGGGCCAGACGTAGTCATCACGGCGGGCCGGTGCATCAGCGTCGTGTCTACGATTGTGGGGTTGGACGTGGTCATCACGGTGGGCCGGTATGTCAGCGTCGTACTCACAATCATAGTGCGAGACGTATTCGTCCCGGCGGGCTGGTCGATTGGCCTTGTATCCTCAATTGTGACACCGGATGTGTTCGTCTCGGTGGGCCGGTGGGTCGACGGCGTAACCATAGTCTTCTCGATGGGCCGGACATAGTCTTCTCGATGGGCCGGCAGGTCAGCCTCGTGTTCATGATCGTGGGGCTGCATGAGTTCGTCACGGTGGGCCAATAGGTCAGCCAGGTAACCACAATCCTCGCGCCAGACGTAGTAGTCTCGGCGGGCCGGTATGTCGGCCTTGTACCCTTGATCATGGTACCGGACGTGTTCTCCTCGACCGGCTGGTAGGTCAGCGACATAACCATGATCGTGGTGCCAGACGTAGTTGTCTCGGCGGGCCGGTAGATCAGCCTCAGGTCTTTGGTCAAATGGCCATACATATTCATCTTGGCGGACTACTAAGTCGGACTCGTACCCATAGTCGGAGTCGTCACGTGGGTATCGTCTATCCAGAGCACGGACGTCCGGTGGGTCGCATGTGGGGTGTCGGGCGGGGCGCTGATCTTGAAGCTCCTCGTTTGGCCTCCGGTTGTGCTCCTCGTACTCGTCATTGTCGTAAGGACTCCTCAAACAAGCCGGATGTCACGCGACCCGAGGTGCGTCGCGGGCTTACTCTGGAGCCATGAGCCTTGGTACGGCGTCAGGAATTGGAGGTAATGGGCATGGGAGCAACTGCTCGACGAGCTCGATGAAGGTGGCCATGGCGCGGAGATACGCCCCTTGCTTCTTGGACGGGTCATCCAGGGTCGGTGTTGTCGGCGCGGTCTTCCTCGTGCGCGTCCTGCTCCTCGGTCGCATGCGGCGGTGGCCCGTGGTGAAGCCTCATCGATGGGAGCTTTCCTGTGTAGGCGACAACTTGTCCTCGCCCTATCCTTGTTGTCAGTAGGTGACGAGACACCTAGCGACCGCAGGGAGGTGAGGGGGGACCGTTGGTGGCCCCGGTGGGCAAGGGTGTGCTCACGTGGACCGCGCGATCCGGCAGCACCCACATTGGTGGGTGCAGTCCGTGCGGGCTATGTAGGTGGCTGTGATGGGCCGCCTACGGGCATCGCGGGACGATGTTCCGAGAGGGCCATGGTGTACCTCTCTCATCGAGCGATGGGTCAACTCATCACAGAGAGGTAGAACCTCCATGCTGAGCCTTCCTGCTCGATCGCGTCCCAATGGCCATGTCCCTAGGGTACCTAGATAGTTTTTGTAAAGTCGATGCGATGCAGAAATGACGGCTAAGTGAAGTTGGAGACATGCAATGAGCGTCCACAGCTGGGCTTTGATACCAATTTGATGTCGGACGTCGTCTAGGATGCCGTCCGGTCAACACCGAGTATGATGGCTCGGTACCGATAATGGATAGTGGTATTGAACGTCGACGGTGTCATCGTCCGACGAGTAATCCTAACGGGTCAATGTAACTACGATGTGCAAAATGAGTGTCGTATGTGTCATACGTGCAGGCTCCGACTCGAGGGAGGCGCCGAGCTCCAAACTTGGCTGAGGGGTCACTAGGTGATGGCAATGGTGGCCTCTCGAAGCTTTTCAGAGCGACAAAGGCATCTACGGCCAAACAGAATCTACCCGTAGGGTTCGCACGTAACAGACGTACTCGTCCGTACTGGTAAGACACTCAAATGTCATAGTTTTCTCTCAAAACCTCGCTCACCTACCTATCTCGAGCGCGGTGGAGTCAAATCAAAATTATACTACGAGAGATAAGTAAATGAGTGTTAGGAGAGGATGGCGTAACTCGTCGATGGCTCGTTGTGCAGAATTCAATGATAGTCAGCGGCGGTCGAAGCGGGTGTGGCGGAGAGGCACCGGAAAGTGAACATCGGCTCCATGAGCAAACAAAGATGTCGGAGCTACTGGTGAAGGTTGGAGGAAGAGAGGAAGCGAGGGCGGTAGTGTCTACGGCTCAAGTCGACAGCCGATCTCTATTGGCGCGACCCAAGTGAAGGTGCAACACCAACGTCGATGGGCAATTACGGCGAGCAGACCGCCCTCAGAACAGTCCACCTTCGTGGCCAATGATTGGCTGCTAGCGCAGTGACTCTCGAGGGGAGGTCGGTCGTCCAGGCTCACACTGGTGAGCGTATCACGGGCGATGGTCCTCAGCGGTCCGGGATGCTTCTGCTGGGCCAAAATTGCTGCCCAGCGGTTCAGAGATCATGGGCCATAGTGTGGGAATCCATTCGGCGTCCATCACGGCGATTGCTTCCCAGTCACCATAAGAAGTAGCGATGTTCTGCTGACTCTTGGAGCAATAGGTGAGGATTGAGCTTCTGCAGGGCGGGGAAAAATAGCTGACCAACTGTTCAGAGGGCGTTAGGCTTATCATGGAATTCGATCAGCGCCCATCACGGAGACAGCTTCCCAATCTCAAGCAAAAGAGGCAATTTCTGCAAGCACCTTGAGTGTCAGCAGGGTTTGGGTGGTAGCGGATTCACCCACGGTCATCGGTGGTGGCAGCGACAGGCTCGCAATCCGCAGAGAAACAACGCAACCGGTAGACTTCATCCATCTTTCTCAGTGGTTGATCGGGTTCCACATAGAGCGGAGTGCGGCCGTCATTCAACGGCCTTGGGAATCGCCGAATCTCACTTCTATCGAGAGAAATCGATCGGAGGCATCGGGAAATTTCCTCTTGAATCCCACCGTCGTTCCCCTTGTATTTGGAGCTCGGATGTTCAACCAGACGGGGAATTATCCCACCCCACGACTAGGAATTAAGACAGGATAAAAACCTGCGAGCAGGATTAAACTCTCTTGCTTCCCACCCTCCTCGTTCTTCCTCTTCTCAGCCCGTTTCTGAGATCTCTTCTCTAAAGAAGGGGGAGAGACCAGAAAATTCAAACAAAAATGACGCTTCTTGTTCTGCCTGGTCTAATTCTTTAGGGCGCCCCCTCTTCCCTTATAAAGGGGAGAGGAAAATGGGCCCCCCAAATTGGGTCAACCAAGGGAAACAAAAGGGGTCTCTATTAAGGGGGGCATTTATAAATTGGGCCCCCATCATTACAAAATGAGAAGGGAAAATAAAAACAAACTTTAAAAAAAAAAAAAAAGCAACAAGAAAAGAAGGGCACAAAGGGGGGATCCCAATCGCTAAAGATCCCTCCCGTGATGACGACGAATGACATAGGGGTGCATCGCGAAGTCAACGAGAACACAACAACGAGTCGAGAAAAACACAAACACAAGAACGAATGGAGAAACAAAACGTGATACTTCAAATGATGTCACCCGATCTTCGATGACGATGGCAGCGATGTGGCCGACGTCGTCGATGATCTTCGATGGCTTGCGCCATCACGGATGATGAATTTTCTCCATTGCAAGTTTTCAACTTTGTGAGCTCCATCGAAGACGACAATGAGAGGTGAGGATAATGATTGGAAGTTATGACTTTTGAAAGAGGTTATATTCATACCATACAATTTCATATCGCTCTAGAAAAAGTCTAGAAGTTTTTTTTTCATGATATTGGAAAGAGACAAACAGTCTTCGGCGTCAAGAAAATTTCTGTGTTGCAGACTTTTGTAGAACTTTCTGGTTCACACAAATTAGCAGATCCTCGTTTTCATTATTTCTTTTTACACACAACTAGCATAAAGTATCACGAATAATTCTCCTTTTAATAATAAAGGATTAGCGTAAGAAACCACCTTATCGATTCTAAAAGTACCCTACCTTGTTAGATCCGCACTTGTTAGATCCACAAGAGGCTTGCATCGATTCTCAAGGATGATGAAGATCGTGCATGAATGTAAATCAATGTAAAACATACCTCGATCCATCGTGTCTTCTCTTAGTCAAATCGAACAAGCTTGAGGGGAGGCCTTTTGGATCAATACAAATGATTTCCTGAAGTCTCTCTGAGTAATGGGATGCTCAGGAGAAAAGTCATATTTTTTTATGACCCAAGGACCTGGCCCCTATTTATAGGAATAGGTGACACTTAACCCTCTTCAGTCTATCTTAATTAATCCCATCATTATAACTAAGATAGGCTTAACCTCTGCACAGTTAATTACCATACTTATTGTTATAAATGTCTGAATCCCGTCATTAAGGGAATCATATATAAATTAGGTTTTAATAACTGATAGCTTAACAATATGCAATTATACATACACATATATAATTGTCCATAGATTAAGAAATTAATCTAACAATCTCCGACTTGGACAATATATATATATATATATATATATATATATATATATATATATATATATATATATATATATATATATATATATATATATATATATATATAATATTGCATATCATCACTTTAGGAGCTCAAATTCATGCTTTCATTATTAAGACATTTCAACCAATCTCGTCCATCATAAACTGGCATAGAACCGTGGGACTTTTGTCACAATAATTGTGACTAAACCCGAATAATGATCACATACACCAATATAATGAATGACATAGATCAAGTGTGGATGTGTAGCATGGAAATTACACAACACGTGATCCATACGTGTCCATTTCCAACTTAGTCCTCTGGATTCTGAATGGAGATCAACTGAAGTTTGTTCAGACATACTAAAATTTAGGAGATTACTCATGCATGAAAACAAACTCCATAATGTGTCTATTACTGAATGAACATCAAAATACAAACTCCCACTGAATTACATATCCTCATGAGGTATTAAACCCATATGAGCAGTGTGCTCATGAAAGACCTTTGGCGGCAGTCCTTTCGTGAGTGGATCTGATACCATGCAGTTTGTTCCAATATGCTCAATAGACAACTGCCCTGTCTGAACTTTTTCTTTCACAACTAGGAACTTGATATAAATGTGCTTTGACTTCGTTAAGCTCCTGTTGTTATTGGCAAACATAACGGCTGACTGATTATCACAATAGAGCTTCAGCGGTCTTTCAATGCCATCAACGATTCTCAAGCTTGTGGCAAATTCTTCAGCCAATTGCCTTGATTTGATGCTTCATAGCATGCTATATATTCTGCTGCCATAGTAGAAGATGCTATCAATGCTTTCTTCGCACTTCTCCAAGATATAGCTCCTCCTGCTAACAGAAAAATATAGCCTAAAGTAGATTTTGCTATCAACGCATCCAGCAAAATCAGAATCAGAATACCCAATGATCTCCAATTTATCTGATTTCTTGTATGTGAGCATATGTCCTTTCGTTCGCTGAAGGTATCGCATGACTCTTTTGGTTGCTTTCAAATGATCCATACTAGGATTACTGACGTAGGACGACTATGGGATGGACGATTTAGGGCGGATGACGAGGCTATGGGTAGGAATGGGTAAGGGATAAAACAATCCACAGAAATCACGGTCGATTCTCGGACTTAAAACCGATGAAATCTGGTGGTGCAGCTCCGACCCTTATCGAGGGCGGGAGTGTTGTCTTCCCCCACCGCGACGATGCCTAAGCACCGAAATCAATACCTCGAATTCACGTCGCGAAGAAACACTCGAGAAAAGGAGAGAAGAAGAGGAAATCCAAGCCTAATTCTGACGGCGGTGGAAACTTCCCGAGAAAATACTGAGCGGAGAACACGTCGACACCATAGGGTTCAGGTATACCTCAGCACCGTAGTGCGTGTAGAGGCTGCAGGTAATTCTGCTCGTGGCGGCGGCGGCGTGATACTGAACGGCGCTCCGGGCGTTGTCCGCCCTGGTTGACGTTATGAAGCGGGGCGCCGGGTGGGCGCGGCGAACTCCCGCAGCGCGCGCGGCGCGCTGGCGGTGCGCCGCGGAGCGCACGGAGCAGCGCGCGCGCGCGAGCGCGCGAGCGTCTGCGCACGCCGAGTCGCGAGTGCGCGGAGCGCACCCAGCCTTGCGAAGCGCCGCGCGCAGCGCCGCCGCGCAGCGCGCCGCGCGCGCTGGGCGCACGAGCGCGGCGGCGCGGGATGGCACGGTGGCGTCGCGGTCGCGGCGTGTGACGCGCGGCTGCGCGGCGCGGTGATGACGACGGCGGCGGCAGCGGTGGCGGCGGCGGCGACGACGGTGATGGCAGCGACGGCGACAGACGGGAAGGTTAGGGCAAGATAAGGGGTAGGGCAATCCTCCAAGAAGAGTTAGAAAGAAAACTCAATTCTTGAATTATGATTGCCTAATGAGTTCTTGAAACAAATGACCTTATATAGGCCTTGGAGGAAAGAGAAAATAACTAGAAAATAAGATACGCAAGGGAAAACGTGCATCACGTCACGCCAAAGGGCAGTTGTGGATCTGCCTTTGGTGTCGTGTCATGACGCGCGTGGAGACGTGCGCGGGTGGTGACGTGGCGGACGACGGTTGTGGCGTGTTGACTTCTTCGTTGACTCCTGTTGACCGAGATGGGTTGACTTCTGTTGACTTCATCTTTGGATCCGTAACGTCTGTGTTGACCCCGACTGCCTGCGGTGACGTGTCCCGGGCTGATGCATTGGCGTCCTCGCCATCAATTACTTAAATATCGGCCAAGTACACCAACAGTATGAGCAATATCTGGGCGTGTACAAACTTGTGCATACATAATACTCCCCACAGCTGATGCATAAGGAATATTTTGCATTTCCTGGCTTTCAAAAGTGTTCTTTGGACACTGATCGAGACTAAACTTGTTTCCTTTAGCAATAGGGGTATCTAAAGGTTTACAATCTTCCATGCCATATCGTTTAAAGATTTTTTCAATATATCCCTTTTGAGACAAACCTAAGATATTTTGAGAGCGATCACGATATATCTGAATGCCCAATACATATGAGGCTTCACCGAGATCCTTCAACACAAAAATTTCTTTGTGTCATTGATAACATGCAAATAAGAGCTAAAATAAGTGCTAATTTCATCATATTTTTGGGTTTTTAATGGTTAAAGACATTAATTTTTAATGCATGTTATCATGATTTTAGGTTAAAAGAAGAATTTCCTTAAATGTCAAGTGAAAGAATACATTTGATGAGTAATTAGGTCAATATATACATTATAAACATTTTTTAAAAATGAATTTTAAAAGAAGTTAAATGTTTAATTGACCATTTCTATAAATAAACAGAAATTAAACAATAAAAAAAACTTTGGAATTAATAAAACCTTTTTCCGCATTAATAAATAATTTTTATGATTTATTCAATTCATTTTTCAATCAAATGTTTTTTTATTATTTAAACTGGCCCTTATTGGGCAAGTTTTGGCGCTCACCTGTGTTAAATGGCGCAGGAGATACGAGTGAAGCGCACTGCACGCAGCGGCGCGCAGGCGTATCAGAAGAGCTGTTAGCTTCTTCGGTGCGCGACACGTACGCACACAATTCTGTGCGTGTCGCGCACGGAATGGAGACACGCCATGGCATAAACAGCCAATCGTGTCGCGTTGTACGCTCTGCGTACAACGTGAAAAAGAAAATAAAAATAACGGAATCGGAAGAACTTGTTCTTCCGATTCCGCGGCGATAAAAGGGAGAAGACGACGATTGTTTTCTTCATTCTTGATTTTTAAGCTCTAGGATTGATCGCCTAGCCTCCTCAATGACTCAAGATTCAACCAGGAAGGAGTTGGAGCTCGATTTGGGGAAGAAATTCGCAGATCCGTCGCCACAATTTTCAGCAATTTCAGGTCAGATTTGTGGAAGATCTTCAGTGTTCGTTGCTAGAAGTTTGCCCAGATCGATTCTCTGAGTACTCTTGGTACTTCTAGGTTATGTTTGCTTTAATTTTACCCTTTTATTTTGAACTTAATGGTAGGAATTTGAGAATTCCGTATGTTCGCCGTTAAGTTTTCTAATTCTGATTCCAATCAATTTAATTTGTAGATTTTAGTTCGTTTTAAATTCATACATTCTTAGTCAATAATACACTCGCAATTTCGAATCAAACTCGCCCTTGAATTGCATAAAATCGTGAACAGAATTCACGACATCGTTCTCCTTGAATAAGCAAATCGTGACTCGTGTTCACGATTTGCTATTTAAGGATATATACACAATTTTGAATCAATTGGTATAAAATACAATATAATACTAAAAATTCTTCTTAAACTTCCTAAATCCGTGAGAAATTAATCAAATAAAAATACAAATTACGAGAAAATATTATCTCGGGCATCCTAGTCCAGGATAAGTTTGAATAAATCGTTAGAAAAAGATTGGTAACAACTATTGGGATCAATTTTCTTCTCTAAACCGTTTCGAATTGACTCAAAAGAAAATTTTAAAAATATAAATATACTTAAGCAACTTCGTAGTGGATTAGTAGTAACTCTTGTCAAGGATTTCTAACTAATCATAAAATCTGTCAAAA
>NC_135845.1:16720000-16817500 GCF_029677425.1 Wolffia australiana
AGAAGAAGAAGAAGACGAAGAAGAAGAAGAAGGAAAAGAAGAAGAAGAGGGGCGGCGGCGTCGGCGGCCAGAGAAGAAGAAGAAGAGGGGCGGCAGCGTAGGCGGCCGGAGAAGGGCGGCGTCCGCGGCCGAAGAAGAAGAAGAAGAAGAAGAGGGGCGGCGGCGTCGGCGGCCAGAGAAGAAGAAGAAGGAAAATAAGAAGAAGAGGGCGGCGGCGTCGGCGGCCAGAGAAGAAGAAGAAGAGGGGCGGCAGCGTCGGCGGCCGGAGAAGGGCAGCGTCCGCGGCCGAAGAAGAAGAAGAAGAAGAAGAGGGGCGGCGGCGTCGCTGGCCGGAGATGGCGGCGGCGTCCGCGGCCGAAGAAGAAGAAGAAGAAGAGGGGCGGCGGCGGCGGCGGCCGGAGACGGCGGCGGCGTCGGCGGCCGGAGACGGCGGCGGCGTCGGCGGCCGGAGAGGGGCGGCGTCGGCGGTCGGAGACGGGCGGCGGCGGTGGCCGGAGACGGGCGGCGTCGGCGGCCGGAGACAGGCGGCGTCGGCAGCCGGAGATGGGCGGCGTCGGCGGCGGACGGAGATGCGCGGCGGCGGCGGCCGGAGAAGGGCGGCGTCGGCGGACGGAGACGGGCGGCGGCGGGGGACGGAGACGGGCGGCTGCGTGGGCGGACGGAGACGGGCAGCGTCGGCGGCGGCCGGAGACGTGGATGCCACCGTGGAGTCCACCTGGGTGCCACGGTTGCTACCACATCAGCATTTGACAGCCGTTGGAAAAAAAAAGAAGATGCCACTTGGCATCTTCTTACATGCAAGTTCATGCTATTTTTTAGACAAAATCCATAGTTGATGCTCTTTCGTAGTCTTTGATCTCTCTACCTCTCTCTCTCTACTTGGGTGGTCTTACTATCGTCCAAGGATCTCATTTGACTCTTCAGGAGCTAACAACCGAGAGAGAGAAAGATTGTGACAGCGAGACAAAATAAACTGAGAGAGAAAGAGGAAAAGACAGAGAGAGCGAGAGATAGATTGACACAGAGAAGAGTATGCAAAGTGAGAGAAAGTAAGAGAGAGACCGAGAGCAAGAAAGCGTGAGAGAAAGAGAAAGAGAGCAAGAGAAGGATTCAACTAGAGAGAGAAAGACAGAGAAAAAGATAGGACGATTCATCGAGAGAGAGAAAGAGAGAGAGAGAGAGAGAGAGAGAGGAAGATTTGTTAGATTAATTTCTTAATCTATGGACAATTATATATATGTATGTATATAATTGCATATTGTTAAGCTATAAGTTATAAATCCCAATTTATATATGATTCACTTAATGACGGGATTAAGACATTTATAACAATAAGTGTGGTAATTAATTGTGTAGAGGCCAAGCTTCTCTTAATTATAATGATGGGATTAATTAAGATAGGCTTAAGAGGCTTAAGTATCTCCTCCTCCTATAAATAGGGGCCAGGTCCTTGGGTCATATGGCAATTGACTTTTCTCTTGAGCATCCCATTACTCAGAGAGACTTTAGGAAGTCATCCGGTATTGATCCAAAAGGCCTCCCCTCAAGCTTGTTCGATTCAATTAGACAAGACATGATGGATCGAGGTATGTTTTACATTCATTTACATTCATGTAACGATCTTCATCATCCTTTTACTCATAAATGATTGAAAATTTTTACGACATAATCCAGTAATGTGGTCTACGATAGAATCAGAAAGTGGCATCTATAACTTCAAAAATTGAATCACGAAAATCTACTCCGTCTAGATTAGACTTTTGTTATATTATTTTTTGATAAATATAAAATTAAAAGCTGAATATAATGGAGTCCAAAACATTTATGTTTAACGTGAATGAATATTCATCTTCGGTCTCATGTTTTAATAAGTGGTTATTTGATAGATCGGAGATCAGTTTGAGTATGTGTGTTATTTTCTGAACCTATAAGTATTCAAGTATCAGGTTATTAATGTTGAAATCCAAAATAAATTCACTAAATGTAGAGGACACGTTCAGTGTCTATCACCCATGGCTTCAGCTATCCAGCATCTCTTTTTCTATTATCTTCCATACGGTTGCCTATAAAGTCAATAAGAAAAAACTTTTTCATCTTCCATTTTTCTCTATATCTGTTCAGTTTATTACAATATTTACACATTCATATCATATAAATATTTAAACTATAAGGTTAAATATCGGAGATAGTCTTCATGCTTCTTGTGTATAAAAGGAATTCAACCATCATAATATTTTGAAAGCAAATTTTAGTGAGAACAAAAAAGTTTGAAGAAGATGTTTTAAAGATATTCCTTCATAAAAGTTGTCAATGAACCAGACAAGAAGATTATGAATAATTTACTCAATTATCCACGTGGGATAAATTTTATTTTATCACGAGGTTCAACTGTTAGTAATGTTGACTTTTCTAAAGACTCATATGTCAGTTACTATGTCTGTTGGAACATAAGTTACAATATATGTACCTAGTTTGAAAATAAAATATGGTTTTACATTCCATTTTATGTGTTGATGATGTGTTACATATCCAAGTGAGAAGTGAGAGTTGTTCCTAAGCCCCAACAAATTGGTACCAGAGCAGGTGTTCTATAAGGATTGTGGAAGAAAAGTAAAAGCAAAGCTCCAAGAGTTCAGGCTACTGATTTATTACAACAGTAAGCTAAAGTTGAGTTTACTTTTGTTTTTCTTTGGTGTTTTTAAATGGCTGGGAAAGTACCCTGGGAAGGGTCTATCATTACTGCAACTCCTTTTAATGGAGAAAAATATTCTATGTGGAGTTCCAAGATGAAGTCCCTATTTGGAAGTCAAGATTTATGGGCTATTGTTGAAAATGGTTTTATACCAAATGAAACAAAGAAAACTTAATTTAGAGACTTGAATAGAAAAGATGCAAATGCTTTGTTTATTATTCAGGAATATTTTTCTGAAAAAGTGTTTACAAAGATTTCTGAGGCAACTACAGCAAATGATGCTTAGTATATTATGAAAAAAGATTTTCATGGAGATGATAAAGTAGCAATGTTAAAGTTAAAAACATTGAGAACAGAATTTGAATATTTTTCTATGAAGGTTGAAGAATCTGTCCAAGACTATTTTACTAGATTTGTCTTAATTGGGAATCAAATGAGCAGATACGGAGAAGATATTTTAGAGAAAAAAATAGTGGAGAATATCCTACGAAGTTTGCTTACTAAGTTTGATTATGTTGTTACTACAATTGAAGAATCAAAAGATTTTGATACATCTACTCATGATGATTTGATGAACCCTTTGATTGCTCGTGAAGATAGAATGAACAGGTCAAAGGAAAAATCAATTGAAGAAGCATTTAAGGCAAATATTCATTTGTCCAAAAAAAAGAAGATCAGGCTATGTTGTCATGCTCAAGCCAATTCTACAGAGGAAGAGGTAGAGGAAGATCGACAAGAGGAGGCAGACAAGACAATCATCAAGTAGACTATTTCAATAAAACAAGAGGATTTGAAGGAGGATATGAAAGAAGTTTTGGAGGCAGAGGTTTAAGCCGAGGACGAGGTCAAGGTTGAGGAAGATGTCAATGGAATCGAAGAGAAGATAATGCAAATCCAGAAGAAAAAGGTTTCAGTGCGACTATTGCTAGAGACATGGGCATCTTGAAGCATACTGCTATTCAAAACAAAATTACCAAGCCAATTATGTGGAAGCTGAATATCGTGATGCATTTAGAGGAGCTTCCCCCAACTCCTAAAGGAACATACCATGCAGACAAACTCGCCCTATCACAAGTCAAACACTCCAAAAAACTGGCTGCATTAATCACAAGAACAAGGTGAAAGAAATTATAAATTAGCTCCAAGGAGAGTATCCAAATCCCTGCACAATAAAGGTTGAACTATAGTGCAAAACACAAAACAGGAAAATTTTGATTTTGCAGAATAGAGAGCAACCACCCAGAAAAATAGGGTGACTTAGAACAAACCAGATGGGACTGCCTCATATCAATATGATGAGAAGCAAGCCAAATGTAGCTAATAATATGCAAATCCAACTTCAAGTCAATCCCATGTCAACAATAGTGCATAGAAGATGAAAAACTAAATATTAAAAGTCATGCCAGATGGAATCTATCATTGTACCTAACAGCATAAGGGCTTTTTATCCTATCTATCTATTGAGATAATTTACTATCAATTATCATGTTACTTCCATAATTTATACATCAAAAAATAAAGACATACACACACACACACATACATACATACATACATACATACATACATACATACATACATACATACATACATACATACATACATACATACATACATACATACATACATACATACATACATACATACATACATACATACATACATACATACATACATACATACATACATACACACACACATACATACACACACACATACACACATACATACATACATACATACATACATACATACATACATACATACATACATACATACATACATACACACACATACATACATACATACATACATACATACATACATACATACATACATACATACATACATACATACACAACTAAAGTTTTTCCCCACCTTTAGGTGCTTCAATAAGTTTATTTAACCAATATTTATATTATTAAATAAAATGCAGATTTGAATTAAGTAATTTACTTGTATGGTTAAATGTGAATTATTAATTTTTGAAAATTCAACAAATTTTTCGGAAAATATTGCAAAAATATTTAATAAATTCTCCCCTACTCTTAGCTGATTCAACATTGTTCGTGGAACCAATATTTATAATACTAAATAAAGTGCACATTTGAACTAAGTACTTTACTTGTTTGGTTAAGTGTGAATTATTAATTTAGGCAAATACAAAAATTTTTCATTAAAATGTTGCAATTAAATTCAATAAATAAAAATATAAAATTAAATACCTGGTCAAGTCTAAATTTTTAACAAAATTCACTAAATATATAGGACAGTGGTGCAAAGTTTTAAACAAATGAGGCTTTGTCAAAAGCACGCCCTTCCCCTAGGAATTTGCCCACGGCTCTGCAAAGGTTTGTTTTTACGTGGTCATCAACTGCGTAGCAAAAGTTAAGAATTGAACAATGATGATTACGTAAAAAATGGGAAAAATGTAGTTCATGCACTTGATGTGTACCTCGAGCACATGCGACTACACCATCTTGCTCATCATCGCCATCCGAATCCAGCTCAACGTTAGTGTACCATCGTTTGTTATCCGCGCGGAGCCACCACTTCATAGTGATGAGTGTTTTGATGCTTATCGGTAACAAACGTGATCTCTTGTACGTGAAAATAGCGTTGCTCACCAAGAACATGTGCTCGACAAGAGCGCGTGTCGTACATACGGACAACAGCTCTCTCGTAAAGACTGCAAGGGAAAATGCTTCACCCCTATGCTGGCCCACCAGGATAGTGGAGTGAACACTCTCTCATTAGGCACGACCTCCGTTAGGTATTGGTTGAACCCGTCCCACACTGACCTCGTTGACGCACGTGCCATTTGGACTTTCCGCATAATGCTCTAAAGCCAAGTGTCCAACTCTTTACCTCTTGAGTGTCCCTCTTCAGCGTCCCCTCTCGGTCCATGCTTGGCGAGTCACATGGTAACAAGGACCGTACGTATGCGATGATTGCTTCTCGGACATCAGGACGGAGCATTGATCCTTTGTGGAATGGATCCATCAATGCCATGGCGGTGATTGCCTCATTCGCCCATAAGATCTCTACATATTGTGCAAGCTTGCAATGCATCGCCTTACACGCTTACGCCATGTTGGAATGATCTACTTCATGCAACCATCATACACCTGTAAAGAAATTGCCATCTTCAATTTGCAGGACCACTTCCTCCATGTGTTCTTTGAGGCCGTCAATGAGATATAGTACATCACATATCGTCGGCATCACTATCTTGCAAACATGGTCGGTGAATACGGCGAAACTCATTCACCAACTCCCTCTTGTCCTTCGACATTTTTGTCACCATCCCCTTCCAGCCAAAAGCCTTCGACACTTCATTAATTACATCACGCTTCTTCAGAGCGGCAGCTAACATAGCGTAACTACTGCTCCATCCGGTCGAACAGTCTAAGACAACCATGTTGGAGTCCTCGACTTTGGGGTCATCTTCACATACCTTTGCATAATGTTCTCTCCGTTACGTAGAGCTCTGAATACTGCGCACTAGTGTCCGCATCTTTGCAACTGCATCACCCAAACATGACACCCGGCGTGCTCCATCATTGTCATCAGATGGTGAGAACATATCTCCAAGTTCGTTGTCTTGGTCGATGTCGTAGTGGTCTGCTGTCCTGGTCACGTCTCCTTCTTAAGGCTCTACAACTTGTGCCGAAGGAATGGCAAAGCTTTTTATTGCCGCTTGAACAACAATGTTCAGAATGTGTGCAACACATGGGACGTGCCTTCTAGCACTAAATGTTGGGTTAACGATCTTTATCTTTCTCGCCATCAATGCCAACATCCTCTTATTCACCGTGACATTGTCAGTAGTCACGGCATAGACCTGCATAAATATCAGCCACATGTAAAGTCACGAGTTTAATTAATAAGATAAGTTTGACGCTGAATGCTGACCTTCGGCCGCAGACAGAATTCTTCTAGAGCCTAGAGAACAATGGACACCATGTTTTCCCCATTGTGCTTGCCGATGATTTCTCGGATGGCAAGTCGGTATACCCATTTATCGTCCACCCAATGGACGGTGATACCTAGTAGTCCAGTACTTTCTCAGCATTCCACACATCTACGGTGAGTGATACTCGGTCCACGTTCTCCCATAGCTTCTTCACATCTTGTTTCATGCGACCATGCATTTGGATGGTCCACTACATAATGACCTTCGCACTTGGAGGATCCAAGTCGAGAAGTGTGCATAACGCCACATCTCTTTGAATGCGACATTCTGAACAATGATCCACGGTGAATCAGTCATGCATATAAACCGTGCAATGACATTCTTCATTTCCTCTCGCGTATGCCCTCTCATCGTCCATCATCAGCTTGACTCTCCCTATTGTTTGCTTTGCATTTTTTTGGATGTACGCGGCTGATCAAGGTCTTCCAACACCTCGCCCTTAAGCTCTGCATGATGAGCTGGATGGCAAGCTTCGAAGTGTCGCCAAAATACGTTGGTACTTTTGTCGGCCTGCTGCTTTATCGCTTTTCTCTTATTGTGTGGGTTCATCTCCCGGCACAATAAGCATGCGTAGTATCCATCTTCCATGTGTTCAAAGAAGTCAATGATGACTGAACAGTTTGAACGAGGGTGACTCTATACGGCACGAGAAGTTCTCGCATCCGTATGTTCAGGACCTATAGCTCCGGACCCATATCTGTCTTGGGTTGGGGCACTGCCTCCGGGTGGGTTCATGGTTCTGAAGGCATAATTTGGTGAGCAATGGTTGTTTAATACAGCATCGCATGAAGGTAACTTAACAAACAAATAAGAAAGAGGAGTGGAGGAGAGTGCAAGTAGAGAGGGAGATTTAGAGGTAAAAAAATAAGAAAGAAGAGAGAGTGATAGAAGAGAGGAGGAGAGAGAGGCATAATTAGAGGGTGGGAGAGAATGAGACAAAAGATGGAGAATTAAAGGTAAAAAAGTAAGAAAGAAGAGAGACTGATAGAAGAGAAGAGGAGATAAATGCAGAATTAGAGAGTGGGAGAGAATGAGAAGAGAGAGGGAGATTTAGAGGTAAAAAGGTAAAGAACAAGAGAGAGCGATAGAAGATAGGAGAGGAGAGAGGCAGAATTCGAGAGTAAGAGAGGGTGAGAGAGGAGAGGGAGAGTTAGAAATAAAGTAAAGAAGTTACAGAGCGTGAGAGAATGAGAGGAGAGAGGGAGAAATAGAGAGTAGAGAGAATGAGAGGGAGAGGAGAATTAGAGTGTGGGAGAGAATGAGACAGAGAGAGGGAGAATTAGAGAGTGGGAGAGAATGAGAGGAGAGAGGGAGACAAAAAAAGTTTCCAATCAAATATAACTCAACAATTGCACAAAATAAAAACCACAACCCCACACAATGAAATAAAAAAGTTTGCAATAAAATAAATAAACATAAACTCGATGAAAAATAATGGGAGCATTGAGCATGATCCGATGCAAGAGGATGGATCCATCGGCCTACTTGCAATCAGTTATCAGTCTCTGATTGAATTTTAATCAAATAAGAGTCAAACTCTCATAAAAATTTTACACCACCAATCAAAATTAAACTATTATTAAAGTCAGCTTTGAATCTTATCCTTGAACCAGAGTTTATGATCAGATACTCCATTGTGGTATGAATCCATTCTAATTGATATCAAATTATGTTTAGAGTCTGATTTGATAAGATCATAATCTAATAAGAATCTGATCCATAATAGAGATCTGGATAAAAATTTGACTATGAACATAATTTGATTATGACCAGTTGAACTCCATTTAAATTCACATTCTGATAAATTATCATACCGTAAAAGAATATGACTATGATCAGAGTTTACTCTAATTATAATTAGATTCTAATCATATTCCACTTATGATTGGATATTTGATCTTGACTCTTATCAAAATTATGATTCTGAAAAGAGGTTTGCTTTTTATCTGTATCCAATAATTATTGTGGTGGCAACGACGTCAAATCACCAACCTCGGACGCGCCGCCAATGTCATCCGCCACGCCTTACATCCAGACTCGTCATCAACATCAACTGAAGAACCGCCAGGATGACGATCAAATCAGCGCACTAACGACAAACGCACCATCGTCGAACGTGCAACCACCGCCTCCCGAGCCATCACGCATCATGACACGTCGTCAACGACAGATCCAGAACTGCCCTTTGACGTGACACGATTACACGTCGTCCACTTTTATTTTATGCCATTTCTCGTATTTTCTCTTTCCTCCAAGGCCTAAATGTAGGCCAATGTTGCAAGAAACATTTGGCAAATTTATTGAGTTTTCTTCTTGGAGGATTGCCTTAACCCGCTGTTGTCGCCGTCACTGTCGTCTCATGCCAACGGCTGCCGCTCCTTCTCTGTGCCTGCTCATGCCCTGCTGCCCAATGCGTGGCCGCCATCACCAGGCCACCCCAACGCTAGGTCGCCCTTTGCCAGGGCCGCCCAGCGCCCAGACAGTCAGAGCGACCAGGCCACACAGCGTCTGGCCTCCCAAGCGCCATGCCGCCCTCCACTAGGACCGCCCAGTGCCCAGGCCACCGAGCGCCTAGCGCCAATCACCCAACGCCTGGCCGCCCCAGCGCCAGGCTGCCCTCGCCAGGGCTGCCCAGTGCCGAGGCCGCTAGAGCGATCAGGCCGCCCAGCGCCCGACCGCCCAAGCGCCGAGCCGCCCCTCGCAGGGCTGCCCAGCACCCAAGCCACCGAGTGTCTAGCACCGGCCGCCTAGCACCTAGTCGCCCCAGCACCAGGCCGCCCTCGCCAGGGCCGCCCAACGCCCAGGCCACCGAGTCCCTGGCCGCCACCACGCACCCACCATGCTCCCAGACGCCCTCGCAGCCAACTGGTCGCCGCACATACCATTTAGATGTCAGGGCGTTGCCGCGCACCCCGCAAGGGGGCGATTCCCCCTTCACCCCGCACCAGCTGATCGCGCAGTTGGATCCGCGACACCCTATCAAAGCGCACGTCAATCGTCCCGCTAACGACGTGTTGAGAATTCCCTGCATCCTCGTCACACACCCCTGGTGCAAAGGTACCCTTAAGCTCTTTGGTGTCTGGTGTTCTTCGTCCAGTGTTCCGCGAGAAGTTCTTCCACCGCTGTCGGTTTTCTTTTGGATTTTCTGGAATTTTCAATGACTAGTGTATTAGGTATTTCTTGAGTATTCTAGAGTATGTGAATTTGATTGTATTGGTTTTGGTGCTTAGCATCATCGCGGTGGTTGAAGACAGTACTCCCGCCCTCGATGAGGAAAGGGGCTGCACCACTACTATCTCATCGAATTTAAGTCTTCAAAACCGACCATGTGATTTGTGCTCTGTTTTATCCATCCCCACATTAAACCAGCCCAATATCTAGCACCCCCATTGTCCTTTTCCCGTCACCTCAACAGTCCTACATCCATCACCACCTATTGTCCTGCATCAGATTGGTGTTAAACCTGATCCGATCGTGATATGAATATTTTCATAATCTATCTCTGATTATAATTGGACTGTGATCAAGGCCAACTTCTGATCAAGATCTCTAATCAGAATCATATGCTGATAATATTTTAAGCCTGATCAAAGGTTTTGATCAGATGATAGATTCTGACCAGCATCCTCATGATCATAGTTCAAATCTGATCATAGTAAAACTCTGATCTAGTTATCATACCTGATCAGAATCTGACTACAATCAGAGTTCAACACTGGTTATACAGATTCAGATCAGTGTCAACATCTTATTGGGATTTTTGATCTAGATTTTGGTCAAACTTATGAATCCTATCAGAAGTTCTGATCAAATGTTTCCTTATGATGTGAATATCATAATGATCAATGTTAAACCGTAATCAAAGTCTGATATCAGATATCTTATCAGAATCTTACTTCGATCATAATCTATTGATGAACATAATTGGGTTGTGATCAACACCAACTTCTGATCATAATATATACAAAGAACATCTTTTAATTTAACTATAGCATTGGGATGCAATGCTATAGCATTGGGATGCAATGCTATAGCATTGGGATGCAATGCTTTAGTCAATTTAACTATAGAATTGAGAATCAGCGAATGAAGTACGAACAAAAAAAAAGAAAATTTACAAGAACTAAGCGGCATAGAATGAGAGCGTTAAAGGAAAAATAATATAAAAAAAACCGACGACCCAGACGAACATGACCGAACGTACCCACGATTTCGCCATCTGCCGATTCCGCCGATGCTACCGTCCGCCGATGTCGTCGTCCACCGTCCACCGTCCGCCGTCCGCCGATTCTGCCATCCGCCGTCTATAGTTCTCTTTCCGCCTTTAGTGTATTTTGGATTCAAATTTTATTTTCCAAAATACACAATTTTGGAATAAAATTCGATGTGGATATCGAAAACCGATATCCACACCCAATATCCGATGTCATCATCCTCCCCCTGAGACGGAGACGAATGCCAACATCGAGACATATATCGGTATCGGATATCAGCACTGTAGCAACCGATATCTGATACCGACATCTGATACCTGGATACCAAAAAGAACGGATACCGGAAATTGCCTTTCCGGTATCCTATACAGCATCCGTCCCGATACCGTCCTCCGGTACCGGTATCGGGACGGGCGAAACACTACCCACCATCTTTATTAAATAATCATTGGTTATCCTCATAAAAAGTCTAAATACCCTTCAGATATAAACTGAATGAATTCGTGAAATTCAAGCTGGGTCAGTCCATTCAAAGTTTTCAAGGGACTTACTCCTAACCTCCTCCCTCCTCCATTTGAAAGGATACTATCTTGAGGATCTACGTAGTAATCAAGCATTCACTTACACCTATTCAACCCCCTTTCATGTTATCCCCGCACAACAAGCTCTATTAGGATATTATGGGTTTTCTCAACATTTTTCTTGAATTTTTCTCGATGAAAATAACAAGTACACTCGAGGATAAATTATTCTGTTACTTATTGGTCTGTTACTTTACATTTTTGCATTAACAGTGTACACTCGAGGAGAAATCAAGTCCTTGAACCTGTATGAGCTCATTTTCTAAGGTAGGACTTAAAAAACTACTTGCATCTGTTCTAACAGTGCCGACCATCTCTGCTTATTTTATGTTTCTGTGAAGCCTTCATATGTCTGTATATTCAATCTTTACCAGAGATGGCAGGAGGCACAAAATAATGGACCCTGAGCAAAGGGCACAATCATGGCCCAAGGCAGATCTCTAAATGGGAAAAGTCAACGGAAGCTGGAAAGATATAAGAAGGTCAAAGGGGGTTGGGACTCAGAAAATAGGAGGGTTTTAGATAGAGGCAATAATATGAAAATAGGGGGTTATGCGACGAAGAAGAGGAAGATCATGAGAAAGACGACCAGGACGAAGAAGATCTTGATCATGAGCCACCGGTTCGATGAGATGCTGTTGAGGTACTTGAGCAGCGCTCCCTGTGCACCCTCCACATTGGCCAGTGTGTCATCCATGTTCTCATCAATCCTGCCCCACCAGATTATAAGAGAGAGAGAGAGAGAGATAATGATGGGAAGAGAGAGAGTCTGTGAGGCCAATGGTTTAGAGAGAGATGAGAACAGCAAGCGGCAAGGAGAGATAATTAAGCAGATGAGTGGAGGAGAAAGAGACAACAAGAGAATGAGAAAAATAGGAGGGCAACTGAAAACAAAACAGAAACAGATGTAAGAGATGTCAAGGAAGATGTGGAGCACAAGACTCAGGTAACCCAGAGTAGAGAATAGGGCAAAAAGATAAAAATAGAAAGGGAAAAAAGATTTGTAGCTTAGAGAGAGGAAACAGATGGGAAATGAGAGATAAAGGGAGAGGAGTAGAGTGAGCGAGATAATTAAACCGACACAGCGAGAGAGATGTAGAGTGAATGAGGTAAAGAGATGGAGAGAGAAATATTAAACAGGGAAGGAAAAATCTGGATGGCAAGAGAAACATGAACTGAGAGGTGAAAGTGAGGGAAGGGGAGAAGAAAAGTAGAGAGGGAACCTTATAGCGAGCTCTCCCTGCTGGGAAACCATGGTGGCCAGCTGGGTGAAGATGTTGCTTAGCTCATGAATGGTAGACTCCACGCTTTGGAGGGCCTCAGCTCGGCTCTGCACATACTCGTCTCGCACTGGAACAAGCTGTTGGTGCATCAATGGCTGTGTGGACGACGACGATGCCTCCCCATTCACATGCCTCCGGCTAAACCCCACAAAAAATATACACGCATAAAATTATAAGCCCTCAAAATCAATCCTTCATCGCACTTTTTTCTCTTTAAATAGGTGCTACCTCTAATCCAGAGACCATTGAGTAACAAGGCCCAAAATAATTATGGGTTAAAATCCTGGAAGGCAAATTTATTGGTCCAAAGGCAATCTCTGAGCTACTATGATACATTCTTTCAAGACATCAACAAAATTAAGGCATAAAAGAAAGACTAGCCAACTACAGACACATTGAAACAAAGACACATGTGTGCCCAGCAGTTAAATTGACGGAGAAGGGTGAGGAACCGATCGGACATCTTTACTCCAAGATTTTCAAGATTTGGGCAGTTTTGGGCAGCCAAGGCTGACGCAGCAGGGACAAGCCTACAGAACCTGAGGAGGGCAGAATCCAACTGGATTCCTCCTATCATATCTTCCTTTCTATTTGTATCTTCTTCTGTCTGTTTGGATTCTTGAGGTGAAAGACATTCTAAGGCCCTGGATCTCTAGATCTGTATTGAGCAAATCATACATTTCTTGATTGACCTCCGGGAGTATACATTCCCTGATGCAATTTGATGAATCAGACAACCTCAGTTGTCCAGTTTCTCAGAAACAGTTCACCGAGCGACTACAGTAAGAGGCAATTTTTAGGACTATTTCAAAATAATGGATAGACAGAACCAGTAATATGAAACGATATTATAGAGACCTTGAAGTGTGTCTCTATTGAAGGAGGGATCTTAGAAGGGAAGAGAGAGTCAATAAGAGGAAACGATAAAAGATGCCAATGGCTACAGGTCCGGCTCCGCGCATGAATCGCTCCAAAGCTACAATGTATTTTGTCCTTCTCCTAAGGAGAGGGCTATTAAAAGGAAAATGATAGCTTTTAGGGATCTGTTATGACCCTGGTCAGGTCTTACCAGAGGCAATGGGGGCCCAAACGAACCCCTTTGTTTTCTGCCATACAAGGGGCTAACTTGGGCTCGGGCCCACTTGGAAATATGACTCACACCCATAGCCTCGTAAGAATCTTTCTACCTTTCTCGATTCCTTCCCAAACCTCCACCTTCCTCTACCCTAGTCCCCTTCCTCTTCTCTTCTTGACCTTCTGCTGGCATCGCCAGATGAGTAGAATTTGTAGACAGCAGCGACCCTGTGATGGACAAGAGGTGACTCTCTTCTTCTGTTGCCGTAAACTTCAGTGTTATTGTCTGGAACATTGGTCACGAACCTATCTTTGAATTCAATCATTCTATAAAGGAGAAGGGTCTTACCAGGATCCTATAATAATATCGAAGGTCGAAGGGGCAACTAAATTAAGCTCAATATTTTCAGCGCTGCGGAAATTTCAAGCAAATGGATAGACAGAAAAAGCCAATGTAACCAAGACCAAGGTCAAAGGTGACAACCTAAGGACTGTCTCTGAGGACGAAGAAGACGTGCCATTTGCCCATGGAAGTGGCGCAAGAGGACGCTGACGGGAAAAGGGAGTGGATGTGTCCTTGCGTGAGAATAACTGTTTCCTGTTCTCATGAACCTTCAACTTCTGCAAAAAAAAAATCAAAGGCCATGGTCAGGGTTCAAGAACATTGGCGATAGTTTATCTTTGAGGGTTATTAGGTTTACCTCAGTTCGCAAGGTTAAAACTTCCTTGAATTCCTTGGTGGCGCTCATCAGGCGGTTCTTCAGGCTGTCCACGACAGTCGTGGAATGGCTGGTGACATCTCCAGTCAGGCCACCACTTTTGTTTTGAGAGTTGCAGAGAAGCTGCAAGTCAACCACTGCTGAGTTCAGGGCAGTTATGTCCTGCTTGATTACAGCGGTCAGCTCCTGGACCTCCACGGCTGGGTCATCATAGGTGCCCGTCTTCTTCGCCACTACAATTTCATGATGGAAAATGGTGAATTACAAGGACATGAATTTAAATGTTAAGACATTTCACCAAATTAGAGGTTCCATGCTTTAATATACTGCCATTGGTATGACTTGCTATTCATCAAAAATTTATTGACAAAGTCCTCTACAAATGACTTATACATTGTTTCATGGCATGTATTTAATGAAATTCAAATTTAGTGTCCATTGACGGATAAACTAATAGCAGTTCCATGGACAGCAGTAATCGTACTGGACCAGTCAACTGGAGAGGAAGGAAATGTTAGCACTCGTAGAAGGGTTGCTTTTAAACAAGCAGCAAATACAGTTCTTAGATGTAATCCATGTTTGTAAAAATTATCCAACATGATGAAGAAATTTTTTTATTTTCAACATGATGAAGAAAAATGAAGACAATGTCAGGTTAAAATTGAAATAAGTGACAAAGTTACGGATCATTATATCCTCCAGTTTTAAAATATGGTGTGAATCCAGGCCAAGTATTTCAATCCTCTTGTTTAAAAAAATCCAATAATAAGGACCACAGTTGATTTAAGCTAGTCTCATAGTTAACAAGTTTGCAAATGCCAGCATGTACAATTTATCTCTGGAGAAAATAGGAAAATAATGCCATAAACACAGGCCATAGGGAAGATGAAAGGCTAGTCCACATGATATCGGGAAAAATAAATTATAGAGAAATCACTCTTCTCTAAGAATGATTTCGAACTAAGTTCAAAAACTTTAATTAAATAGAAAATATTTTTCTTTCACAAATTGAAACATGATGCCGCAATTAGATTGCCTCTTTTCTTACGATCAGAACTTTATAAAAACCTTAATCTAATTTCAATATTTTCCTGTCTTCAGGTATGGATGATTGAATTTATGCTTCTATCCAGTTCGTGTAGGAACTTAATGACATAAAAAGAGACAGACACTATTTATATCTGTTAAATCCCAAACCTAACTATGAATTTATTGGAAGGCAAATCAGAATTTCAAGTAATATAATAATAAGGAAAGGTCAAAGTGGAAGCATCAAGAAACATTAGGGGACATAAACACCAAAAGTAATTTATTCATAGAATATAAATCTACAAGAAAAGAAGTTTTAGAAAGCCATTATTCCATCAAAGGAAAAGCTGCTTTCGCATCTTCATTTTTCGAATCCGCTCAAAATCTAATCAATCCAGAACCGATACATAAAAAGGGATATTGTCTCAAATGAGGATGAGATATTGTTCTTCAAATAAGTGTGGAGTAAAAACTGCAAATTTATCAATACATTGAAATTGGACACGTTCCTGGTGAAAATATCACATCCAATTAGAGAAAATAAATTTACAATTCATGTAAAATTAGACAAAATTCCTTAACGAATGCTCCCCTAGATCCATCAGAAAGTTGTGATCATCATCCTTTAATCTAACCAAACAGATCTGACTTGGGTTCTACGTAAACTGATCCGAGAAGAATTGATTACGAACGCCAAAATAGAAATTACGATGAAGAAAGCAAAGAAGATCGTCGCTCGACTTACACATAGCCAGCTTTGAAAGTTTCTGAGATGTCTGGTGGATTCCAAGACCGATTCTGGAAGCCCTTTTGTTGAATTCTGACTGGGTCGAGACGGCTGATCGAGATCCATCTAACTTCGTCGCACTGCTGCTAGATGGGGGAGGCGGTGCTATAGACTTCTTCAGCCTCTCCGTAATTGAAAAAAACTCATGCGTCCGGTCCCGAAATGAATGCTCTGATTTCACAGACATCCTACGAATCTTCGAAGGGGTATCCCTTTGTCCGTATGAATCAAATGGCAGTCGGATCTCACGGCAGCAGGCCTACAATTTCATCTGGCCTGCACACCCAGATGCAAAAAAACTTCCGGATCTGGCACCCAAGAAGGAAAACTGAGATAAAGCATCATGATTTTCACAAAATTGACCGAAAATCCACGACCCAGGACGCCATTCAAACGCCAGACAGCGTTCTGAAGCTCGATTGATCGCCAAATTAATCGAGGGTTCGCGTCCGAGCACTAGTCAAGGGTAGAACAGGGGAGAACAAACGTCGAAGATCTCAAGCCCGGTGAAGGAATCAGCTACCGAATTGGAAGACTCGCGACGAAGAGCTGCCCCCCCCCCCCCCCTCTTCTTGAAAGATGCAAGAAATGGCGAATTAGCTGCCCACCGAATGCACAGCTGGCAGAGTAAAAGTCAGGAAAACAAGCTTTTATCTATGTAATACTCCTACTTAGGAAAATATACCATGCATACTTCCAAAATATTTACCTTTGATTCCTTGATGGGAAAAAATCAACTTGATGATTTCATTTATAATTTAAAAGTAACATATTTCTCTATGTAATGATATCTTTACTTTAATATTATTCTGGTTCTTTTCTTGGCTAAAGATATGTTTCCCATCTGTTTATTCATGTCAGATCTCGAGGCTATTCATTTGTGGGTCAAATTAATTTGATGATTCATTAATCATGTCAAATATACATTTTATCTAAGTTGATTGTATCTTTATTAGATAAATATATCCATGCCCGTACTTGATAAAAACTCTTTCCCTTATATTTATTTGTAAGTTAATGGGTACCATGTTAGCATAACATGACCATATATAATTATCTCCCATATCTATGAAGCTTGAGACATCTAGATCAAGGAATCAAATGATAGCAGATTTGATTCCCTGCAAGAAGATCTGGTCATTTAATTTTTTTGTGTTTTATTTGTCCATTTTGATTCATTTTTTTCTGTTGTTCAAATATAATTTTGGGTTGTTGGTGATGGCAGGACTTACCACTCCTCGCACCATGTGATGGCCTATCCCAACCTCACCTCGCCTTGCCTCTCTCCCTCGTTCAAATTTGTACCCCATTATCATTGTTGGATTCAGATACCAATAACTAATATTGGTATTGGGTATTGTTTTCATGAAGGATAAACTTTATTTTCTCTCTCTATCTCGCTCACTCCGCCGTTTGTGGGGGGGTTAGATCTCCCATTTAGATCATTTCTTCTTTATAAATCATCATTTTATGGTTTTGAGATCATTACTTTAGATTTTTAGTATGTCTTCTTCCTAATTGTTTATGATATTCTGTGATACTTTTTTTTTAGTGTGCAATGGCCTTCTGGCACAAAGATTGTTTTCATATAGAATTCCTAACTGCCTCATATATTGTCAAGTTTCTACCAAGGGGGGCTTAGGTGACATTAGACTTGTAGCACATAGGACAATGAATATATCAATTTCCATTGTTTTAGGGTTCGTATCTGTAATCATTTTGCTTAAATTTCTGATCTGCTTTGATTTACATGACTTAATAAATTAATATATATTAATGCCCAGATCTTCAGATTTAACTTATTATTTGTTTCCTACCATTTTGAACAATTTTTTTGGGCGATGATTTCCTCGAATTGGCAGTAACATTGGGGAATTTCAAATGAAACTTCATTTTGATCTTCTGACTACTTATGGTGTTGCTGTTTTGTGGAACTTTTAGTGATGCATTCAAAATTATTATTGGCTAATGTTTTTTCACCCATGCAGTTACTCTCACATTCTCGTTTTTATACCTATTTCATAAGCTACAGTATAGGCCCAAATGTGATACAAAATATCTTTTAGAATAAGGGATATTTCTTAAATTTTAAATCTTATATTATTTGGAATATTGTGCTCAAACCTAGTATATGAAAATAATACATGGAAAATTTTAAGGTAGAAGAGGGGATAATGGTGAGGGGATGAGGATCACTTTGAATGGTTGACTGGTGAGGGCTGGGGAGGCGCTAAGGGGTCTCTATGGGGGGGATAGCTCGCAACCTACCACCATTGATATTACCACCACTTTCATCAGAGCCCATTGCCACCAACCCCAGCTAACATCTTAACAAAGCTCCTACATAAATCCAACCTTGTTGATTTAGCATCACACCTCAACGTGATGCATCTAAACATTTTCCTTTTCCCTTTTTTCTGTATCCAATATCACAGTTACAATGCACTCCCACTGATTATCAGGTGGATGCCAAATATCAGAGATTATTTTCTCTCTTTTTAAAGAGGAAAAGTATGAAAAAATTAAAACTTATCTAATGTGAGAGAATAGTTCAAACGATGATAATTATTTAGATGATAAGTAAACACAAATTTATTGAATCATGTAATTTATATGTAGAATGATATAATATATTATTTATTTTTTATAGATTACTATTAAAATAATATTTTGAATTATATTTGAAGATCGAAAATATGATGTATTACTAATTTAAAAGGGTTCATGAAACAACTAAAAATTAATCATTACATTAAGATAATGAATATAAAATTATTGATTATACATTCAGTTGACATGGGCGATAATGAATGTTACAAAACAATGTGTAATGAACTCAAATTTAGGGAATTAATACATATTTTATATTGGAGTTATTCATAATATTTATGAGACCTCGACTCTGAAAACTACAACTAGTATTTGATGAGGAAGGTTTGTCTCCACATGGAACAGAAACAAGGGAATTAAAGCCTTTATAATTGGTGATGTGTGGATGAGAAGAGATACCGCATAAGATAAGAAATATGGTAAGAGGAGAAGGTGATTAGTAAAGACAGATATATGTAATATTTAATTTATGCAAATTTTAATAAATTAGAATAAAGGGGCCTTGATGGATAATGATGGAATATCATATGAATTATGTATGGACTCATGGCTATGAATGGATAGATGTTGAGAAGATGATGCTGATTGATCAAGGCAATTTGTGACAACAGGAGAGGCCTTCCACTTCTCATTTGCCTTCTAAACTTGATCAATGCCATGGACCAACAAAACTTGATGGATCATAAAAATCATTTTATTTCACTCGGCCTATCAATGCAGGTGCAATTCCAAGATGATTTGCGCATGGATTGAGGGGTCTATTTATACATTAGAGGGTAGAGATGGATAGAGGGGATTCATAATTTTTCTCTCTCACCATCAATCCAAGCATCAGATCGCTAGTAAGCCCTGGAATTCTCAAATTCATCAAATATTACACAATGATTTCCACATTTAGATAATGATCTGATTCATGTCTGTCTATGAATAATGTGACCTCATGGTCTCCAAAATGTACGCTTCATGATCTGCATTGATGCTCTTTCCACTCATGAAATTTTTCCACGTGTATGAACTTTCTTGACCTTCAAAATCACATTTATTACAATTAAAATAATTGAACTTTGTGGCTACAACACGTCCCACTCTCGTGGTCTTCAAAATTGCATTCATTGTGGTTTAAATTGGTGATTTTTATGGCGCTGACATATCCGGTGCATGTTATGAATTCATTCTGAAAAAAAACCTCATTTTTTATCATGTCACCATGTGTCCCTGGCATTGAAAAGAAAACAGCACTCACTCATGATTGGCCATTATCATGTTGCTGTCATAATGTCACATTTTCACCATCATTATCCCATCTAATCATTGAAGGTTCTCAATGATTGGTCATTACTTGATAAATTGGATAAAAACATGTTGAAGTATCACAATAAACCCAAAATAAATTATGGAACACCTTAAATAACTCCAAATATATATTATAATTGATTAAATGATTAAAATGTTATACAGTCTAACTTAATAAATGATTTCTCTCTCACTATAATGTTCAAAAATTCTATCACCAGTATGGTCTGACTTAAAGAATCACTTTCTTCAGAAATATTATGTTAGAGTTCTCTAAAAAAACTTAAAATCCTGAGAATTGGAATTTAATTATAAAAATAGTTTAATAATTTTGGGATTGATAATATGTAGATATAATCATGCGGTGAAAATAAACATGGAGATTTCATAATCTTAATCTTAATCTTAAAGAAATAACATAATTTTATCAATGTTTATAAAAGCATAAAAAAGAACAATTAAAAATGGATTTTATGGTGCATTGTGTGTTTTAAAAATATATTTGTAGAACTTAAACAGTGTATTAATTTAATAAAACACTAATATCTCAGTGAAAATAACTAAACTTGAATGTGTACAAACTGATTTGACTAATTAAATATTTTACTCAAAATATTTAAATTATTTTTTTCAATTTGATGGGATTCAATCTCATCATACCATACCTCAAAATTCGTTTTAATTTTTGTCTAAAATGACTGTTTTTAAAATGTAACTAATAATGAATAGGTCAGGTATATAAATATGCAACTTTATCATCAGGCTCAAAGGCGTTAATCTCTCTGAAATAACAAAAGGGTAATAAATGAAATGAATGGATCATTGGACCAGAAGAATAAAGTATGCATTAATAAAACTGATGGCACATAAAAATACAAACATATAACTAGATATATATATATTAATTATCTAAAGGTACTACCAAAATTATATTTTATCAGACCCCTAGTTGAATCATGTCTTGTCTTTAAGAAATGAAATGCTTCATGCCCTAATATAATATATTGATTCATATAATATCTTCCATCTTTACATAACCATTCTAGCGTGCCGGTGACATGATATTAATAAAAGTAAAAGCCTGCTACACAGGCAACTGGTTGCCCCAAAGGAATCTTGGGCAACCGGGACACGTGGAAAAAAAGCCACGTGTCTTGCAAGGATTGGGCGTGGAAGTCGGGGAACCCCCAAATACGCTCTCTTTGCAAGTTTTCCCGGGCAACCCGTAATCCCCTCTCTCTCTCTAACTTTACTCTCTCTCTTTCTATCTCCACACCGACCATCAACGCCGAGACACGGCTACTAGGCTACGCGATGACGGACCGGGAAAGATGAGTCCAGGTAAGACCCTGCTTCGTCCGCATTTTCCGCAATCTCTCCATCTATCTATCTATCTATCTATCCATCCATCCATCTATCTATCCATCTATCTATCTATCTACCTATCCATCTATCTATCTATCTATCTATATATCTATCTATATATCTATCTATATATCTATCTATATATCTATCTATCTATCTATCTATCTATCTATCTATCTATCTATCTATATATCTATCTATTGAACTATCTATCTATTCATTTATCTATCTATCTATCTATCTATCTATATATCTATCTATCTATCTATCTATCTATCTATGTATCCATCTATCCATCTATCCATTTATCTATCTATCTATCTATCTATCTATCTATCTATCTATATATCTATCTATCTATATATCTATCTATTGAACTATCTATCTATTCATTTATCTATCTATCTATCTATCTATCTATCTATGTATCCATCTATCCATCTATCCATTTATCTATCTATCTATCTATCTAATCTATCTATCTATCTATCTATCCATCTATCTATCTCTCTATCTATCTATCTATCTATCTATTTGAGATAGAAGGTGAAATTTTGATCGATTATGACTTGATATCTGCAAAAATTCCCCCAATCCTAATAATTAATTCATTATATACACCATGAATACATCAAAGAGACATTAAAAAATTGAATTTATAAATGAGGATGTTGAACAATTCTCTCCAAACTCCTGGATGATCATGGCAGCAGTCTATCCAGGCGCCGGACATTGTATCTCTGATAAACCTTCTCTTTGTTCTCTGACCACCATGCATGTGCTTGATGCTCCACGAACCTTCTCTGACTACAAGAAAAATGGGAAAAGACCAAAGTCAGCAGACATTTATTTCATGATATTCAGGTTAAGATTATATTAACCTGAATCGCACTCTCTTGACTCTTGGAAGAAGCTCCACCCTCTCGATCACTCTCAATAGGTGAGATCTCTCTCTTCCTCTCCACTCCTCCATTTGCATCTGCCTCCAATTTTTGTTGAAGGGCAGAGTTTCTAGGGTTGACTTTGGCTCTGCACCGTTGTAGGCATAGGATGACGCATGAGGCAGCCTCTCGGCAATGTCCTTGAGCTGACAAGGAGAGAGAAGGTTGAATCAGTATAAAATAGTTGGCTTAGACAACATCAAAAAAAGAGCTATGAAAAGATAACTGAGAGGTTAGAGATTTAATAACCGCTTTGGCAGCCTTTGACGTGGCAGATTCCTCAGCGGCCATTGCGGTTGCTTCCTTGGCTTTTCTTGTAGCTCGCATCGCTGCTTGAGAATCTCGACCTAACAGAATCCAACATAATAACAAACATTATCTCTCTCTATTTGGCTTTAAAACAGTCTTCGATTTCATCTTTCAAGTAATCACTAACATGGGCCCGCAACTTCAAGACTTCATGGCTTTCTTGAGAAAGGCGAGACTGCTCTTGAATTACCCACGGAATAGGTAATGACGGAGTTGACCAAGATACAATCAAACTATTTTACAAGTTCTGGCGTTGTGCCCTTGCTGCCCGCAGCTAGAGCAAGTGACACCCATGTGCTTCTTTTTACTTTGCAGCTGCTCTGCCATGCTTATGTAGCGCTTGTTCCCTATTTTGGGTCGTCCTTTGCAACGAGCTTTCAACGGATTTCTAACAATATCTTCCTCTAAATCAGACAACACAGGGTGCGATGTCTCTAGGTTTCTTTCAATAGTTTCGCCCAAAACAATCATTGATGCCTTGTACAACTAAAATGTGCTCTCGGTTCCAATTGAACGGTGTAAAATGGGCTTTGTCAGAGCCGTTAGTTCAGACAGACGTTGATCTTCGGTCATTCCTTGTGTAGCCTTGACCATGAAGACAGACTGAATATCCACAGTTTCACAGTCCTTTTTCCAGCGTCGATTAAACATTGAGATAGGGCATGATAATATGTTATTGTGGCGAAAACAACACAACATGTGTCTGCATACAATACCGAGCCAAATCGCCTTCCTACAGGAGCACGTACTTTTCTCAACGGAGCCAATGGATATCCTCACAACACGAAATTTGTTTGGAAAGTCTTTGTGACTGATTAGGAAATATCTCTGATCTTTGGAATCATCTGCAACACACGTATATGAAAGCGAAATTCCTGATTCAGCTTTGAGAAGAACCTGGGCATAATTTTTCAGTATTTGAAGAGCGTCATTAATTAGAGGATCCATTGTTGCTGCGGCGAACTTGGTGGAAAGGCTAGCTTGGGACAACTTCTCTCGTGATCGTGTTTCGACTGCATCGTAACCATCAATAATGCGCAATAGAGATGAATTTGACAATAACACGGATTTGATCTGACAGTTGACCATCTCCTGGCGTTGTGTAGAAGACACACCTATGACGAAGTTGTTATGGGTGTAGGCGAATGCCCACTACTTATTTTTTTCCTCGAGAACTCGAAGATAGGATTCTGCTGCTTGCCATTTTGACTTCAATGTTGAAAATTCCATCTCGAATTCATCCACATCTTCAATGGAGCAGACCCTCCAGAAATCATCCATGAATCTGCTGAGATTGGCCCTCAAAGAGCTAGCTAGAGCACAAGTGATATTCTGGGAAATGTGGAATCTGCACAGTAGATGGACTGTAGTGGGCCAAATGTCCTTAATAGCTCGGGCCAATTCCATATCGCCATCTGTAAACAGGACAATGGGATCGAGATTCGTATATGATTGAAATTTTTAAGAGCCCAAGAGTAGGAGTCAAATTGGACAAAAGACAACCAGCAGTCAATACAGTCAAACCATGGTTATCGATCACTATGAATAGCACTAGAGGCATGCCAAAGCGATTCGTCTTGTATGTAGCATCGATTTCTAAAACATCGTTGAACTACACATACTTCTCTTTGCCATTAGCTGAAATCCAGAAAACTCTCTCCAAGCGAAGTGTGTCATCATTCAATTGGAAATTGAAGGACCAACCATGATTGGACTTCTCTTTCAATAATTTGACAAAATTGTTAGTCTCGCGAGCTCTGCTAGAAGATTTTTGTAACAAATTATGTATGTCTCTTATTGTCCACGTAACTGGAACATCTGGGATATGCTCCTGCTCTATCAATGTCTTGATTTGAGAGCACCTGAGCATACCAAGTTTGTTTAACTCCAGCATTTTTGTTTTCACTTCGTCCGGAATGAAGCGATTTTGCGGCATTTGGGCTAATTCCAATTCAATAAAAAGATTGTGATTGTGCTGATTATTTATCTGATACACTTCATAGACGCCCAAGGCTTGATTTAACCGCAGCTTAATTACGAATGGACATTGACATTTCAATGTCCTCTTCTCTCTTTGGAACTCTATAGAGACTGAGGACTGCTTCATCGATGCCTGACCACCGCGAAAACAAAGAAACCTAATGAATTTCAAGTGCTTGGAACTCTTCTGACCAAGGGGGCAATTGGTGTACTCGGTACACTTCTCACGTGCTTGCTCGAGTGTTTCAAAGACATCTCCAATGGATACTTTCTGAGTTTCTACAGAAGCCGAAATCAAGTTTCTACAACTGTTCAAACTCCTTAGAACACCACAAGATGATGCAAGCCAAGCATGAGCAATTGACGATTCGACAAGGGGAGCAACATCTAATACTCCTGTGCTAGCACAGCCAACATCTTCATTCAAGGAGCTACTGGTGACCAACATTGCTTGAGGCAGCGGTGAAGCAGTTGCGTCTTCAGAGATCGTAGCAACCCCAGCTTCAGCACCCTTCATTGCCTAAAAAAAATCAATTTGTAAGGTTTCCTATATTCTCTCTTCATGTCCCTCATAGATAGATAGATAGATAGATAGATAGATAGATAGATAGATAGAGAGAGAGATAGATAGATAGATAGATAGATAGATAGATAGATAGATAGATATGAGGGACATGAATAGAGAATATAGAAACCCTACAAAGGACCCTGCTACACGAGCAACCGGTTGCCCCAAAGGAATCTTGGGCAACCGGGACGCGTGGAAAAAAAGCCATGTGTCTTGCAAGGATTGGGCGTGGAAGCTCGGGAACCCCCAAATACGCTCTCTCTAGAAGTTTTCCCGGGCAACCCGTAATCCCCTCTCTCTCTCTATCTCTCTCTTCCCGGAGATCCTCTGGCGATCCTCCGGCGATACTCCGGCAATTCTCCGGCTTCCGAAAAGCCCCGTTAGGGCATACAATCGCCGCCCTGACCATCAACGCCGAGACACGGCTACTAGGCTACGCGATGACGAACCGGGAAAGACGAGTCCAGGTAGGACCCTGCTTCCTCCGCATTTTCCACAATCTCTCCATCTATCTATCTATCTATAGATCTATCTATTGATCTATCTATCCATTTATCTATCTATCTATCCGTGTAGCAGGGTCCTTAATAAAAAATGAATATTTTTTCCACATAACCCGACAAAAACAAATTCTTGTGAATTGAGAATTGTGACTCGTAAAATCTACCAAGAAAATTGGCCAAAGTTCAAATTTTTCCTCTATTTACTCACCATTGAATAGCCCATTTTCCCCATTTTAAAAAATAAAAATACAGTGGTAATATCTCAAGGATTAAGTTAATAAATACATCATCCATTCTAATGGGCAAAATTTAAGATTTTCAGTTATATTTTTAAAAAATTTCTCCTTATTTTAATTATTTTTACCTAGAATTGGTTTAAATGTGTATTTACCAAGGGTTCTTTAGGTCTAGATAGAAACACTACCTAAGATTCATGATTTAAATGAAAACAGTTTCAGCATTGAACAAAATGTGATGGATAATCTTAGAATAAGGAGACATAGAATCTCATATAATTTTAAAATAATAAATATATTGAAATGTGTCATGAATAAGTATAAACAATCACTGAAGACAATAAATTAGGAAAAAGTATATATAAAAAAATCAACAAAAAATCTATATTCTTGCATATGCAATTCTTTAAAGTTTTTCTTGATGATATTATGTGGCCGTCAAGCCAGTCACTCCACCATGTTTTATTTAATTTTATTGATTGAAATATTTATTAATTATTTTTCTCGTGTAATGTTTATAATTAAGACCATGAATGTGTCCAATGACTTGGTGAGTTATGATGTGCTCACAACACAATTATCACTAGTTGTTAAACATGTACTCTAAATATTGAAATTCGATGTATAGTTGAGACGGACATAGAATTATCCAAATGGAATAGCACTAGCATAATGATCCCTGTTATTCATCATTACTAACTGAGTGACATATTAGGGTTTAATGATAAACCATACTGTAAGTCATTCGAGAGTCTTGTGCGGATGAAGGATTATACATAAATTATAACCTATGATGGTAAATGTTCCATGAGAGAGTTCAAACACCACTCTGTATCTTATGGAGCACAAGGTGTAGCTTGGCACCCCACAGGCTGAAAACTCAACCTATTGATAGGGCTTGATCGATCCTTACTGAATTAATCTATCGTTAATTAATGAGGTTGGCTCATAAATTTATTAGGCCATTAAAATGATGCATGGGCCTAGAGGGCCACAAGCATAAGATTATAGGGCATTGATGAATATATTTTATTTCATGGGGTTTTTGAGAAATGTAAGTAAAATATAAATAGGAGAAGGGGCACTCAGTTTAGGCTCCCATGCCAGCTAGAGCTGCCCCCCCTTCTCAGTTTGTGCATTTTTTCACTCAACGGAAAGAGATAGGCTTCATGGTGAGAAGATCTTCAAGATTTTCAAGAAGATTATAGGGGCACCAGTGGATATATTTTTACGTAAGATAATATTGTGAAAAAACTTTAACCAAAGTATAAATAGGGAAGGGGTGCCCATTTTAGGCACATAGGCTAGCCAAAGCTGGGCCCCACATCTCTTCCATCTCATCTTGTTCTTTAACAAGAAGAGTGTCTTCATGGTGAGAAGATATACAAGAGCTTCAAGAAGAGTTGGAGAAGAAATAAAGATCCAAGGGCACCTTGATCACATGGTTACTTCTAAAGGCCGGACACATGAATCACTTTAGAAAAATCTCCAAGGGCACAAGTCAAGAGTGGTACAAGTTCCCCACAAAGTACACATTGTGTTTTGTTTTAGTGATCAAGTTGGAATCGATTTATACTTTATCTACTCAGAAAATAATTTCTAGCCTTCAATCAAAGCATCAGAACCCACAAATTTCTAATGCATGAATATGTTTAAATAAGATATTAAAGGCTTCTAATTAATCAGTTATGTGTTATAATTAATTTAAAAAGGGTTTTTTATTTTAAAATGAAAGTGAGAAAAAGTCAAGGATCAAGTGATGTCAAAGTCCAAACACCAATTACCTTTCAATGGAGACTTTGGAATGTCTAGAAAGTTAAGGTTTCTTCCCAACAAACTCTGCGTTTACAGTCTTCAGTAAAAAAATAATAAATCTGAAATAGGTTAAAGCTAAAGTAAAAAAAAATTATCTCATTTCTCTTGAACATAGAATCATAATTTTTCAACCCTTATGCATTCAATAGACATGTCATTTGTAAAATTATTTCCAATCGTCACGGAAGCTAAGATCCTACAATGACAAAAAATAAAGTGTTTAAAATTGTGCCAAAAATCAATGTCCCATACATTTCTTTTAATTTTGTATATTTTAATTCTCTCTTTCCTACTTACTGGATCAAAATGCTAATGATATAAATCCTTGCGATTATTTCTTATTATAATTATTTATCCTAATAAATTAATTTATTAACACCCACAGTTTGGTATCTTAATAATAGAACTAAGATAAATTATAAGTAATTATCAAATAATATATTAATGAAGATATTTTCATTCATCATATTTTATGATTGAAACTTTTTAGTACGTTTTATTTTCTACATATGCCTGAATTTTAATATATCCTTTATGAATGATCACAAACGTTGGAAATTGAATGCAATATACTAATCATATGCCTCTTTCATTTCAGCATTTACACCATGAGGATTCTCCTGTAACATTTTTTATTAGTCACACTTTTCAACAAATGAATAAAAACAATTTCTTTACAAGAAATTAAAAGAATATAAGTGTTTGAACTTTAAGGTATTATTAATTTATATTTCTTCACAAGAAATATCAGTATTTTAGTCATTATTATAAGTAAAATAAAATTTATCTAATATAAATACCATACTTAAGTGGCTTATAACTATTAATTTAAATTTTAACTATGATCAAAGGTAAAGTGTACATAAAGTAAAATTTTATGCGTTGGAGGAAAAAGAAATATAAATAAAATTACTAATAAAAATTGATTAGTCACAATTTCCCATGCCATAATGGACCCTTCTAAGATGATAACTTGTGCTAATCATTAGAAAATATTAGTGATTGGTCATCATTTGAGTAAATAGAATGACGATAATGGAATTTCATTAGCTGATGATGTTTTGACTTTTTAAGGCACCAGTAGACATGGCCCAATGAAAAAAATGAATAATTTAAAATAAAATGAATATTATGTGAGATGAAGACATGTGTTGACACCACAAAAGTTGTCCAATTTACTTTGCATTAATCGGTCAACATGGCCTGAAAAGTGAAGGGCAAGACGTTCAGATTTTGTTGGCCAAAAATGGGAAATTGTTTACGTGGTGTTCCCAAACCATGTCCACATCATGCATTGTATGCATTCTTATTAATTTATTGTTTTTTTTTTCATAGAAGACATGTCATGCCTTTTGTCTTTTAAACCAAGAATGATCTCAAAAACTGAGCCAATCATGATGCGGAGTCGTTTGTAACTTTAAGGTTACAATATTGTAAAAGTTTACAAGAAATAAATACCTCAGATTTCACAAATTCAAACCTAGATACTTGATGATACAAAAGGCAGATGGAGTTTTAATTTTGAGGGCTGATTTATCGTTCTCCCCTCAATCCAGTCACCCCTCACACCTACATTTCTAGGTATATGTGCTAAAAATATAATTTTCTTTGAGCTTGTCTCCTACATTTGTAGGCTTTGCGAAATATTGTACTTTTGGGGGATGCATTAAAATGATTCTTGGTATCTTGAATGATTCAGGATAAGAAGTAATTTAGAGGACGAGCTCACCAGTGTAATCATTTATGACTCTAAAAATCAGGCTTCAAATGTCTTTTTACAGAAAAATTTTAATAACTTAATTTTTTTAAGAATGTAAGGATTGAATCCACAAAGAGCATCCATTAAAAGATAAAACTTTAGTTAAAAACATAATTTATATTTTTAATAACATTAAGATTTTATGCGCAAAAAACTGTATTGAAAAATAAAATGTTTTATGATATTCTACTAATTATTTTTTACTATATAAAAAAACTACTTAAAAATAATTTTTAAATCAGATATATAATTATTTTATTTTAATAAAATTTTCCTGAAATTATATAATCTTGAGGAATTTTTTGGCATTTGAGAGAAATAATTGAAATAGAAATAAATATTTAATCTTCACCAGCGTGTTTCAGGCAATAGTTTTCAGCGCCCATGAGAAAAGGAGTGGCATATGGTGCGACTACGTGTGTAGAAAACAGAGATGTGTGGAGAAAAACGACAACAGAGATGTGTGGAAAACTTAAAATAACATTTAATGAGGATAAGAGAAGTTTTAATAGAGGATCCTTAATGTTCGCGACCCTTGGATCAAATTTCAACGATTTAGGAGGCTGTTATATATTCAAATCCAGCCTTGATCCACATTTTATTTTATCCTCCAATAGGGAAGTAGCTTAAAAATTCAAATCTCTGGAGCTACTTCCACAAATCATTCTTGCATTTGGCATAGCCTCTAAAAAACGTTGAGTTGGACCTCTTCTCCTCTTAAATATTGAGCCTCATATTCTAATCCAGATCACTATGTAATGGAATAATCATATACAATGAAGAATATCTGACTGTTGTTATCCAAATCGGCATTGGGTTGGCAGAATGTGGACCAAGGGCCCGTCATCTTGCATGTATTTTTTCTTTCTTTTCATCACCTATTTAGTTAAGATCCATTTATTTTTAATCCCAAATAACATCCCAAAGCTATTCTATATTTCGTAAACATTCCAATATAACATAAATGTTTATACTTATTTTATGTTAATTGTGGTGCCCTTTATTTCTGTAATAACCAAAATTTACTGCAGAGATTTAGTTAATATTTTCTCAGAATGACAACTAAAAGCTAAAGACGAGCTATACCTTCCCTTTGATAAACAATAGAAGTTATCCACTGATATATAAATTACTAATTCCTAAAAAAATTAATTTAGCTACTTTCAAAACCTATTCCTCAATAAACAATAGATTCAAAGTCATCACTAATTAAAAAAAAAGTCATCACTAATTCCATGAATATATCCATCATATATCTTCAACTCAGTCTCACGAAAAAAATCGAATTTATATCATTCCTGTAAACTCATTCTAATGATTAAAAATCTGAATAAATAAATTGATTTAATGAATAAATGGATTATGGGTCATTTAGACCTAAGATCAGTTCAAGAAAAAGGTAATTACATATTTCTCCCTAACCTAGATCTGTATTAACGGATCGAGGGTAACCTTCTCTGCTCTACATTTCATGCCTCCCTTAAATTCCGTGAACTAATGAGTAGTTATTGGGGAATCATTTCTACTCAAGCTTTCCTAGTTTGTATGAACTGATGAGTAGTTACCATTTCTGCTCAAGCTTTCCGTGAACTAATGAGTAGTTATCACATGACATGTGATGCAAAGAGTTTGATCTGGGAAGAGGATATGCAACCAGAGGAGTAGTTATTGTTAACTTCATGCGCCTCTAAAATACCACAAAATATATTCTATTACTTATCTACATTGTGCGCATCTATCACATGTCATGAACTAATTAGTGGTTCTTGGTGAATTCTTTATTTCATGCTTTCCTTGATTATTTTGTGCAAGGCACTTTGTCTGAGCGGAAGATACAGACCCATGTTAGCTGTTCTTGTTTAGAGGCATCACTAGTTCACTTCATACACCTATAAAATGCCCAAAAAAAAAATCCTCCTTTACTGTTCAACATTTCACGCTCCCCTTACCAATCTCCCTCTCTTTTTTTGATACTTGGCAATCTCAACTGTAATACAAAACGACCTTACCTCACTTCTCTAACTTCTGTCCTCTACGTTGACATCTTCTTATCACTTTATGCCTTAGTTGCCAATACAACTCAGTTTTCAACCCTCGCACTCCTTATTGTTTCACCCCTTGATTGCCATAAATGACATAAATAGTAATTTAAGGGAAAAATACATAAATTTATTGAGTGCCTTGTTTAATACAATTATAGTGCACTATTGTCCACTAAGGGGACGAAGGATTTGACATAAAGATTGTCCCATCCTACATCTCAATTTTTTGATGTTTGTCCGAATCATCGTGTGCGGAGTTCGGCCTGAGCCAAATAGTTTCATCCACTTCCCATCCTGTTTGAGAACCATCCCGTCCAAGATATTCTTGTCTCGTTTGACGATGAGGACAAAACAGTGCTTACGCCGACCATGCATCAGCATTAATCCACTCAGAAAATTTGACACATGGCACAGCGCGTGCGATAGCCTGCTGGAGCTCTCAGGCTCCTACTTGACTCACACGGCGTGCAAAAACCATCCCGTGCGCCATCGGAAGGCCACATACAGGACAGGTTATTCAGTCCATGGTCGAAAATGTCGTCCCATCCGGAGATCGGCGGACGATGCTACGTCCCATCATTCGTCCAAACTCCAGGCCAGGACTACTGTTACAAAATAACCATCCCATCGCACCCCTGCACTATAATTCTTATACAATGGCATTAGTTATAGCTATAGTTCCAGATCGTCTGGGACGTGGATGATGGATGGGACGGGACTAAGATCGTCACGTACCACATCTGGAATCAGTGCAGGGACGCGGACCAGACAGTTTCTTCGTCCGAGTAGCCGACAACCGTCCTATTTTCATTCAACCTCGCGGAAGGGACTATTTTTTCGTCCTAGGACAAAGAAAACTATCTCATCCGTGTCCTTGAACCTGTGTAGTTCCGGATCGTCTGGGCCGTGGACGATGGGCGGCACGTGACGAAAAAACATCCCGTCGGACATCCCAAATCAGTGCAGGGATGCGGACGGGACAGTTTTTTGTCCGAGACCTTCGGACGGGACGGTTTTTTAGTATGAGTGGGCAAAAACCATCGTTGGTGTCATGACGAATTTCTGTCCCGGTTATAGTTCATCTTCGGGGACGGGACGATTTTTTCATCTTGGGACTAAAAAACAGACTTGCATGAAGTCGTTGAAATCTTACAAGTTGAATTCAGATCCTGGGCAAGAACATCCATCCAGCGGATGCCATGGCCGTGGAAGAGGAAGAAGAAGAAGAAGAAGATCCACGAGCAGCTCGTTCATCTCCTGGCGCGCCACCCCCGGCGGAGCGCCGCCGCGCAAGTCCACGCCCACCTCCTCACCTCCGGCGCGCACCGCCGCCTCCCCGCCGGCGCCGCCCTCGCGCTCTGGAAGCCCATCCTCCGCCTCTACTCTCTCGGGCCCTCGCCAGAGGAAGCCCTCCTCCTCCTCCTCTCCCAGAAACCCCTCCTCTCCGCCTCCGGCGACTCCTTCACCTTCTCCTTCCTCATCAAGTCCTGCGCCAATCTCCGCCGACCCGCCGCCGGCCGCCACCTCCACGCCGCCGCCCTCGCCCGCGGCTTCTCCCCCGGCGTCTACTTGCAGACGGCGCTGCTCAACATGTACGCATCCTGCGGCCTCCTCCCCGACGCCGCCCAAGTGTTCGACGAAATGCCGCACCGAAACACCGTCTCCTTCAACGCCATGATCGCCGCGCTCGCGAGCTCGGGCCGGCTCCCGGGGGCCAGAGCGCTCTTCTCCACCATGCCCGCTCCCAACATAATCTCCTGGACCTGCCTGATCGACGGCTACACCCGCGGGGGCCAGCCCGGGGAGGCGCTGGCGCTGTTCAAGAGGATGCCCGCGGCGGGGATCCCCCCCACGGCGGTGACGATCCTGGCCGTCGCGCCGGCGATCAACGGCCTGGATCTCGCCGCGTCGGTCCACGGCGTTAGCGCTAGGCGGGGGCTGCTCTGCTTGCGAGTGCTCAACTGCCTGATCGACGCGTACGCCAAGGCGGGGGCGGCGGGTAGCGCGGCGGGGGTCTTCGAGGAGGTGTTTAACAGCGGGAGGGAGAGCGTGGTGACGTGGACGTCGCTGGTGGCGGCGTACGCGGCGAACGGGATGGCGGCGGCGGCGGTGGCGGCGGTGGGGAGGATGGCGGCGGCGGGGGCGGCGCCCAACGGGGTGACCTTTCTCTGCGCGCTGAGCGCGTGCAGCCATGGCGGGCTGGTCGAGGAGGGGCTCGGGCTCTTGGGTTCGATGGCCCGGTTCGGGGTCGAACCGGGGGAGAAGCACTACGGCTGCGTGGTGGACTTGCTGGGCCGGGCCGGCCGGCTCGAGGAGGCCGAGCGGGTCGCCTTGGCCGTCCCCGGAAGCTCTCTGGTGTGGAGGACTCTGCTCAACTGTTGCTGCTTGCAGGGGGAAGCGGGGATGGGGGAGAGGGCTCTGAAGAAGGTGGTGGAGTTGGAGAGGGAGCTTCACTCTCTTGATTTCGTCGTCATGTCTAATGTTCTGACCCGGGCTGGCAGGTTGGGGGATGCTGAGCGAGTCAGGATGGTTGTGAACAGGAGGAGACTGCCCAAGATCCCTGGTCGCAGCCTCGTTTGATGTGGGTGAACTTTGTTTGATGGTTTTGGAGATGTAGATTAAGAGGGATATAAACCTTTCAGGGTCTGGAAGTATGCCAATGTTGCCCAAGAATGTGTGAACCTTGTCATGGGTAGACATGGGCGTTCTGTTCTGTTCTGTTCTTTTCAAATGAACAAAAAATTTGCACAAAAGAACCGCACAGGGGTCTGTTCGTTGTTCTGTTCTTTTTTGTGCAAAAATTAGAACAATTCGCACAATCCGAACAAAATTTGCACAATTTGTACAAATTCGCACATTCGCACAATTCGAACAAAATTTACACAATGGGTAAAAATTCGCACAATCCAAACAAATTTCGCAGAATGTTCAAAATTCGCACAATTCACACAAACCGAACCGCACACAGGTCTGTGCGATGTTCTGTGTGAATTTGATTTTGTTCTGTTCGAAAATCCGAACATAATGCACAATTCGCTCCAATTCGCACAAGGCGAACACAATGACCATGTCTAGTCATGGGTCTGTCTCTCAGGAATTATGTTTTTTGGGGTTTAGGGTTTAATACATCCTGTATTTATACACAAATCCTGAATTTGTACAAAAAAAATTATATAACTTGATAAAAATTGTACATAAATCGTGGATATAATTTGATCAAAATTGTGTTTATACAAAGAAAATGATGACGTCGAGATTATGCTGAAACCTAGTCTTCTGCTACTGGGTGGTGGGTGGTAATATACCAAGTTTGATATTTATACTCAAGTCCTATTTTGGGGTTTAGGGTTTAGGGTTTGGTCGTGCCAGCAGATGAGCAGGGAGATGCATTGGCCGAGAATGTAGAACCTTGTTTTATGTTGCTTTGCCGCCTTGCAGCACTTTCTCCACAGCTTGCAGAGCTTCCTGGCAGTGCCTTGCTGTTGACGAAGACCTTTGCTGCTGCCAGAGCCAGAGCCTGCGTAGTCGAAACACGACGAGGAGATAGCCATGCTGGAGCACAAGAGGAAGATTGAGACGAAGAGGAAAGATTGACAGACTGCTCAAGCTCTGGGGCAGCAGGGGGCCATGATGTATAATCGCCAGGAACCAACCCAAAATTAATTTCTAGAAGAGACAGCTGGAAGTACATGCTCAGCGAGGAACATTCATTTAGGAGAATGCCTTCTCTTTCCTCAAAGGTCAGTCTGCTTTCTAGATAGAGAGGGAAAAACTTGGCCACATCTCTCGCTCTCTCTCTATTGGTCCAGCTGGCAGCCGTCTCGTTTGACTTCAAATAGAGTGGGTTTAAGCCAATCTTGAAGAGGGCAAAGTAGGACTCTCTGCCCACAAGGTGTGGGATCCAGCGGATGTCCAGAAGTCCACCTACACCTAAAGTGCAGCAATTAAAAAGTATACAGAGCTACGGAGCAAAGCAATTTTACCAGAACAAAAATACTTTTAACAGAGTAAACAAGTTTTTCACTAAATTTTAAACGGATACAGCCCTCCCTAAACAATGTCACATCAATTTGATCCAGGAAAAAGTCTATCGATAAGACAGAAACATATTATTTTTAATCCAAGAGTATGGAATACTCCAAAATGACAATACTTTACATGTTGCACGCATCATAAATACCACATATCTAAATCAAAATTTCCATGATATGTTAGTACCCGAAAGAGAAAAAAAATCAAAGATTGAAGGAAATCAAAATACCTTATGATAATAATAAATAATAATCCTCGTCTACGCCCTCCTCGAGCCGGCGCTCTTCTTCTTCTGGGTGATGGCAAACCTCCTGGCCATGGCGCGGTTGTAGAACTTTCTCATATGCTCCGATAGCCTGTGAATAGCTCCAAGATTCCCCACCTCGGACAACAGCGACAGCAAAGAATCAAACTTTCTGTAAGGAATCTTCACCCCACGTCCGATCACGTCATCCAGGAGTCGACAAGCGTCATCCGATCTCCCACACTTGAACAACCCTTCCATCATAACGCAGTAAGACTCCGCATCTCTCGCACACCTCCTCCGATCCATCTCCCACCACATTCCCCAAGCTCTCTCCGGTTCATCCATGGCGAAGAACATGCCCATCATCATGTTATAAGTATGAACGCTCGGCTCGCAGCCCATCTCGATCATCCCCTCGCAAAGCTTCACCGCCTCCTCCTCCTCCCTCAGCTCGCACAACACCCCCACAAAGCAATTGTAAGAGAGAACGTCCGGGGGGTAACCCTTCCTGCCCATTTCATCAAACAGCTTCCGGGCGTCCTCCATCTTCCCGGCCCTGCACAGCCCTTGGATCATCTCCTTGAACGTGGGCACGTCCGGCAGGATGCCGCCACGTGTCATCTCAGCGAGCAGCTCGAAGCAAGCTTCGATCTTGTCGGCCATGGCGAGAGCTCGGATCATGACGGAGTATGTCTTGGCGGTGGGGGAGGAGAGGGTCGACCCTTTCGTCCTCATGAACTCGAACAGCTCTCTGGCCTCTTCTATCATTCCTGCTCCGCAGAAGGCGTCAATGGCGGCGTTGTAGGTGAAGCTCTCTGGTCTGTGGCCCTTCTCCAACATCTCCTCTAGCAATTTCATGGCCTTTTTCGGGTCCCGAGCCCTGCACCAGCCGAAGAAGAGAACGTTGTAGGTTTCGTCGTTGGGGTTGAGCTTGTTCTTCACTCGCCGAAGTAGAGCTTCTGCTTCGGAGGGTAAATTGCATTTGCAGAGAGAGTCGAGGAGAAGATTGAGGGCGTGGACTTCGGGCTGGATCTTCGGTTTAATCTTCCTCTTCTTGGCGAACTTGTGCAGATGGGTCAAGTGCTTTTCTGCGTAGGCTCGAAGGGTTTCGAGGAGAGCGTCCGTCGCGAGCGATCTCCTGTTCGTCCTCTTGATTTGATCGAGGACGTCGCAGAGGACGCCGAATTGCCTGGCCTTGTACTTTGTGCTTGAGAGTATGTCGATCATGTCGTTGTACGTTTGGCGCTCGTGCGAGTAGCGTTCCTCCGGGTTGTTGCCGGCCCAGGTGAAGAACCTAAAAGCCAGCTTCTCGTTGTAGCGGAGCTTTTGAAGGATTGTGTTCACTAATTCGGTCGTGAGATGCAGATCGAGGGCGTCCAATGCTTTTTCTAGATCCTGGCCGCCGCTTGAATTCGAGGTGATGATCTCGTACACCTTCTCTGATTCGGCATTGTGAAGGTCTGGGTCTGGGGGAATTAGGGTTCCCGAGGAGGATGAAGAGCTGCAAAAGGGCCTGGAAATCTGGCCGGTAATCGACGACGGGCGGACGACGGATCGCCGATCGGAGCAACCACGAAGAGGGAATTCGCGATCGATTGAAGGAGCAAAGAATCCGTCCGGAAACGGAGAAATCGACGAGGATTGACTTGAAATTCTTCCTCCATATCGAATCCACGACGATTCTAGGGTTTTCGGGGCTGAATCTCGATGGGAACTGAGGAGAAGACGCCTAATCTGAGATCCATGGGTGCAGAAGGTCGATCTCTGCCTCATCAACGCGTCGAATCTCCCATGAAACGAATCAAATCAAAATCAAGAACAACGCCATTAGCGACATCCACGATCAAAGACTGAATAACGCGACGTTTGCCGTTGTCTGAAGTAGCACTCTCAGTGGCATAATCCGTAAATTACCAGCCTTTTAGAGGCTTTGTATATCTCTCTCTAAATCTCTCCTCTCTCTATATTTTCTCGCCACCCTTCTCTCTCTATACCTATTTTTATCTACATCTCTAGCTTTATCTCTCTTTCTAATTTTACCTTTGTCATTCTGTCTCTTTCTATTTTTATCTCCTGTTGTATCTTTCTATTTTTATCTCTCTCTGTAACTTTGTCTCTACTACATTTCTCAACCTGTATCTATCTCTCTCTCTGCATATCCATATTTATATCTTTATGTCTCTCTCCTGCGTGCGATATCTCTATCTATAACTCTCTTGCCATATCTGTTTATTTATATCGACAAGTTCAGAGTGCGTTGCTTGGAATATTAAAAAAATAATCGCATTAAATCAAATCCATGTGAGCCAGATCGGAAACGACTTGATTTTGTTTTTTTGTAATTAAAATCAGCTTTAATTACAAACAGTGGTTCTCCGCGCTGTAGAAATATTTATTAAATCCCCTTAGTTTAAAGTTTTCAACTCAAAAGTTTCCACCGGTATAATTACTTTTGACAGTTGCGTCCGTTGGGCGCCTGGACCGGCCGGTCTGTCCGCACGACCCGGCCCGAACCGAGCCGATTGGTTAACCCCGGTCGTCGGGATGACGTGGCTGCCACGTAATCAGCCCGAACCGGCACGTGTATGGAAAGATGAGAGAGAACTCTTTCTCTTTTCTTCTCTTTCTTACTCTCTCTCTAAATTTCTGCCGTTGATGACCGGGTCGATCGGAGGAGGTTCGTGGAGAAAATAGTTGGAGGAGGATTTCGTCGGGAATTGCTGTGTCAACGATGAATGGGGAGTGGCGGATCGAGCATGAAGCAGTAGTTTGTCGATTTTGTCGAGATTTCATTGTCGGAGTTTGAGTGTGGAAAGTTTCGGCGGGATTTGTGTTTCGTTGTTTGGAATCGGGAGGATTTAGAGTGATTATTGTATTTTGGTGTGAGCTTATCCATCGGCATGGGGGTAGATTACTACAATATCTTGAAGGTGAATCGAAATGCGAGCGATGAAGATCTCAAAAAGTCGTACAGACGGATGGCGATGAAATGGCATCCGGATAAGAATCCCAGCAACAAGAAGGAGGCCGAGGCCAAGTTTAAGAAAATTTCCGAGGCGTATGAGGTACGATTTTTTTTATAATTTTTTCTCCTACATCTCATAAAATTAGGGCTCCATTATAACTTTTCGCGTAGATGATGGATGTTTTGAGATGAATACCCCCAAATTACAATCGAACATTTGTAATTATCGCAAATTACATTGACAATCTCGAAATAGAAAGCGCAGAAGTTCGAGAGGAATTCAACAATCATTTCCGAGGATTATAGCGAAATCTTATTACATATTTCATCAGAACCTTTAGATAATTCAAAAAATTGTTCCTCTTTTAGGAGGAAACCCCTGAAATTCGCTCTTTCCTACGGGTTTGGGTTTTCGGTGATCCACAAAAAAGGTATGCGCATGTTCAAGAGGAATTTAGAGGATCATCAACAGGATTCTTAACAAATTATATCGAAAGCTTGTACCAAAATCTCTAGAACCATTACGAAACTATACAAATTCTTCCCAAAAATTTGGAGAGAAACCCTTAAATTTCGTTTCCTCCTACTGGATTAGGTTCTCAGTGATCCGCAGAAAAGGGCTGTATATGATCACTACGGCGAAGAAGGTTTGAAAGGGGTGCCCCCGCCTGGCTCTGGAAATTCAGCCTCCTTCTCCAACGGAGATTCAAATTTCCACTTCAACCCCCGAAACGCAGAGGACATATTTGCGGAGTTCTTCGGGAGCAATCCGTTTGGTTTTGCTTCCAGATCCACGAGATTTCAATCGGACGGTGGAGGGATGTTTGGCAGCACCGGCGGGCTGGATAGTATGTTCAGATCTTACACCGATGGAACCTCCGCCGCCCCCGGCGGCGCTTCTAAGAAACCGCCGCCCATTGAAAGTAAACTGGCCTGCAGTCTTGAAGAACTCTACAATGGTTCCACAAGGAAGATGAAGATCTCGCGCAAGGTCATTGATGCCAACGGGTAAAATCCTCGATTCATAATTTTTGCAGTCCCTTAATTTCATATGATTGTTTTCTGGTTATGTTTTTTTTCTACCAAGTTGCGATTTTTTTCTTGAACTTTGTTTTGTTGAAATGGTCTTTCGCATATTATAGTAACTTTCTAATAGTTCGAAGGAAAGTGATGATTTGGGCAATCTTCATTGGTCCACCCATGTAGAGCTATAATTTCTATTTTATTTTAATTTACATTATAAAATTGGAAACTGAAGCGTAGCCATATAATCTCCGGTCAAGTCATATAATCTCTTGGATTTTTCTCTCTTGGGAGATTCCTGAAATTATCATTATTTTTTCGATTGTTTGTGTGCTGAAGATCCGCTCTATGGAATCTTTATCCCTTCGTTTATTTTTTCGTAACCCTCGAAAAAACAAAAGTTCTGGCCGGTATCTTTCTCTCTTGGTAGATTCTATCCTTCAGTGGGTCCCGATCATTTCTTCTTGGACTTTTCTTCCCTATGTTCGGCACCTGAAGGTGGTGAACATCAACTGAATAAATTCACAGCTGATGATGACTTTCTCTTCTTAGGAAGAGAAGGCCAGTAGAAATCCATGGAAATTCATTTCAATCTCTCTCTCTTTATTCTAATGCCCGGAAACAGATTCTCTTTCTAGGAAGAAAAAGAAACACTAACCTATGAAAATCCTTGAATTCGATCTCTCTCTCCCTCCTGCGAATGACTAGAACTGGTTTTTAGGAAGAGACAAACGCATGAAAATCTTTTAACTCTCTCTCTCTCTCTTATGCCGATGCCTGGAACTGGTTTTTCCCTCTCTAGAAAGAGACAGGAAGCACGGCCCCTTGAAATCCTTTAATTCGCTCTCTCTCTTTCTCTCTTATGCCAATTCTTGTAACTGGTTTTTCTCTTACTAGGAAGAGACAAGAAACACGAACCCATGAAAATCTTTTTAATTCGCTCTCTCTTTCTCTCTTTTGCCAATGCTTGTTATTGGTTTTTCTCCTGGTAGAGACAAGAAGCACGAACCCGTGAAAATCCTTTACCTTGCTCTCTCTCTCTTGCCAATGCTTGTTTCTGGTTTTTCTCCTGGTAGTAAGAGACAAGAAGCACGAACCCGTGAAAATCCTTTTATTCGCTCTCTCTCTCTTTCATGCTAAAGCCAAAAACTAGTTTTTCTCTCGTTAAAAAGAGTAAAGAAGCCCAAACTCATGAGAACCATCTGATTCTCTCTCTCTCTCTAGGAAAAGAAAGAGCGCGGACCCATGAAAATCCCCCGACTGTTTCTCTCTCTCTCTCTCTCTCTCTCTCTCTCTCTTATGCCAATGCCTGGAACTGATTTTTATTTTTCTACGAAGAGAGAAGAACCCATGAAAACCCTCTGATTCTCTCGCTTTCTCTCCACTCTTCTGCATCGCCAAGTATCTAAGAACAAGCTTCTCGCCCTCTAGGGAGAGAGAGGAAGAGCAAAAAACACCCCACGAAAACCATCCGATCCTTTTCTTCTTTCTTGCTCTCTCTTTCTTATGCCAATGCCTGGAACTGGTTTTTATCTGTCTACGAAGAGAGAAGAACCCATGAAAACCCTCTGATTCTCTCGCTTTCTATCCACTCTCCTGCATCGCCGAGTATCTAAGAACAAGCTTCTCGCCCTCTAGGGAGAGAGAGGAAGAGCAAAAACACCCCATGAAAACCATCCGATCCGATTATTTCCTTCTTTCATGCTTTCTTGCTCTCTCTCTCTCTAGACGTAGAGAGAGAGAGAGAGATGAAGATATGCGTTCAAGTAACGGAGACGGAAGCGCAGGCGGGCGGTGGAGGCGTCGGAGATACTGACGATCGAGGTGAAGCCGGGGTGGAAGAAGGGGACGAAGGTGACCTTCCCGGACAAGGGCAGCAGCGACATGGCCAACGGGCAGCAGCAGCCGCCGGCCGACCTGGTCTTCGTCATCGACGAGAAGCCGCACGAGCTGTTCAGGCGCGAGGGCAACGACCTGGTCCTGCACCACCGGCTGAGCCTGGCCGAGGCCCTGGCCGGCGCCACGGTCCGCGTCCGGACCCTGGACGGGCGCGAGCTGGCCGTGCCGGTGGGCGACGTGGTCTGCCCGGGGTTCGAGCTGGTGCTGGCCAAGGAAGGCATGCCGGTGGTCAAGCAGCCCGGCCGGCGCGGCAACCTCCGCATCAAGTTCGACGTCCGCTTCCCTTCCAAGCTCTCCCCCGACCAGCGCGCCGCCCTCAAGCAAATCCTCTCCCCCACCGACCTCCTTTGACCCACAACGCCGGCCTCTCTTTCTCTTTCTGTATCTCTCTCTCTCTATATATCTTTTTCTCTTTCTCTCTTTCGTTCTTTCTCTCTATTTGTCTCTCTTTTTCTCTCACTTTCTCTTTATTTCTTTATCTGTCTTTTTCTCTTTCGCTTTCCCTCTCTTTCTCCACAGAACTCTGAACACCTAATCTCTCTCTCTCTCTTTCTTCGCAGAACTCTGAACTCCTAATCTCTCTCTCTCTCTCTTTCTCCACAGAACTCTGAACACCTAATCTCTCTCTCTCTCTCTGTCTCTCTCTTTCTCCGCAGAACTCTGAACACCTAATCTCTCTCTCTCTCTCTCTGTCTCTCTCTTTCTCCGCAGAACTCTGAACACCTAATCTCTCTCTCTATCTGTCTCTCTCTTTCTCCGCAGAGCTCTGAACACCTAATCTCTCTCTCTCTCTCTGTCTCTCTCTTTCTCCGCAGAACTCTGAACACCTAATCTCTCTCTCTCTCTGTCTCTCTCTTTCTCCGCAGAACTCTGAAAACCTAATCTCTCTCTCTCTCTCTTTCTCCACAGAACTCTGAACACCTAATCTCTCTCTCTCTCTTTCTCCACAGAACTCTGAACACCTAATCTCTCATTCTCTCTCTCTCTCCCCACGATTTCCCTGCATGTCCGTTTCTGTATATAGAAATGTTTTTATCTGCTTTTCGCGTGAAAGTTGAGAACGCATGGAATGCATGAGTGGTGGTTCTTTTTCTTCAGAAGATGGAGAAAAATTGGGGTTTTGATTTTAATGAGAAAGACGAAGAACCTTGGGTAGTTTTCCCAATCGCTTTCTCTTTACTTATGTGTATATCTGCATGTTGATGTGAAAGCTGTGAATTAAGGATTGCATGAATGGGTTTTTTCTCCATCGATTTAGACACAAATTTTGATCTGTATTTTTTATTTGGAAAGAGAACGAGAAATAGCCTTGGGTCATTTTCTCCATCTCTTCGATCTCTCTCTCTCTCTCTCTATATGAACGGATAACTGTTATGCACATATATTCTGTCTCTGTTTAAGGAATGGGTTAATGAGTTTCCTTTTTCGCCATCGATCAAGAAAAGGTGGTTTTAATTCTGATAAAGCAAGAGGAAGAGCCAAGGATAACTTTTTCCATCCCTTTCTACCTGTCTCTATATGTGTTTAAACTTATGCATTATCTGTAGAATGTGTGTAAGTTTCTAATAAAGGAGTGCATGAATCGGCCTCGTTTTTTCTCCATCGATGGAGACAAAACATAGATTGCTTTTTTCGGCTGAGAAGGGGAAAAGAAGGAAAATTGGATGTACCATCTCTCGCTTTCTATATGTTTCTCTCTCGTCTTTTATGAACTGTTCTGATTGAATCATTAGTTTTCTTCTCATCATTGGATTCCGAATGCGGTGAAAAAGATAAGAGTCTTGGATCTCTCTCTCTATCCTATCCATGATCCATATATATCTTTTCATTTGCGTTTATTTCACGAAAGGATTAAAAGAATGTTTTCTTTTGGTTGTAGTCTCTAACTCCTAATACGTCCCTTTACTGTTTCTCTATCCTCTTGTATCAAACTAATGGATACTTTAAATTAATGAACGAATTTTCTCATCCTGTATCCCTCCAGTGAGGAGAAAGAGAATAGGAAGTATCTCTCCCTATTTCTCTCCCTCTCGCCTCTCTCTTCCTCTATTCTCTCTCCTCTCTCCTTCTGTCTCTCTCTCCCTCCATCTGTCTCTTCCTCTCTCTCTCTCTACCTCTCCTCTCTCTCCTCTCTCCTTCTGTCTCTCTCTCCCTCCATTTGTCTCTTCCTCTCCCTCTCTCTCTCCCCCTCCATTTGTCTCTTCCTCTCCCTCTCTCTCTCACCCTCCATTTGTCTCTTCCTCTCCCTCTCTCTCTCACCCTCCATTTGTCTCTTCCTCTCCCTCTGCCTCTCTCTTTTTTCTCTCCCTCTCTCTCTCCTTCCATCTCTACTCCTCTCCCTCTCTCTCTCTCCCTGTCTTCTTCTACCTAATTCTCTCTCCCTCTCTGTACCTCCATTTCTCTCCTCTCCCTCTTTCTCTCCCTCCATATCTCTCTTCCTCTCTCCGTCTTCTTCTTTCTAACTCTCTCTCTGTCTCTTTGTCCATCTCTCTCTTCCTCTCCCTCTCCTTCTCCCTCTCCCAATCTCCTTCTGACTCTCATTCCCTCTCTGTCCCTCCCTCTCTCTCTTTCTCTCCCTGTCTCCTTCTAACTTACTCTCTCTCTCCCTCTCTCCATCCACCCCAAAAAGGACTCTCCTTCGGCTGTTCTCTCCACGTCGTGAATGAATTATCCTCTCTCTCTCTCTCTCTCTCTCTCTCTCTCTCTCTCTCAAGTCTCATCTGAAACAATAACGATACTCTCTCTCGGGCTATCCTCTCTCTCTCTCTCTTCCTCCGACTGTTTGTCTCTCTCTAATGTCTAAACTCGTGAGAGAGAAACTTTAAAAGGGCAAGTGATGGTTCGTTGGAAGACCCACCGGGCGGCGCGGCCGCCGCCGGCGCCCCCCTCGTCATCATGGCTGCTTCTGGAAATCTAGTGAAATCTAGACTATTATTAGCCGTCCAATCTGTCGGCGCCATCCCCCCCACCGTCCGATGTGTCCCCGGCGGCGCCCGGCACGGCGGCAGCCGCCCAGCCTTCGTGCCGGCGACCCGACCACCGAGCCCGCCACGTCTGCCTTCCTGTCTCCCGCTCGGATCGCGCGCCGTCTCTATAACAATAACAGCCTGCTCCAAAAACAATATAAAAAATACCAGCCGAGAAAGAGACAAGCGGGGGACGATACCCACGCTGCAGTAATAAGACAGAATAATCCAATAGCTGTTTCTTAGAACAAGTTTGAAAGAAGAAGACGAATACGAAGAAGAAGAAGAAGAAGAAGAAGAAGAAGAAGAAGAAGAAGAGGAAGAAGGAGAAGAAGGAGAAGAAGAAGAAGAAGAAGAAGAAGAAGAAGAAGAAGAAGGAGAAGACGAAGAAAGAAGAGGAGATGGAGACGGAGCTGAGGTTGGGGCCGCCGGGGAATTCGGGGGAAGCGGAGAGGACGACGTACGTGAAAGTGGGGGTGGACGGGACGCCATTTCTGAGGAAGCTCGAGCTTGGCGCGTGCGACGGCTACGCTGGTCTCTCCGCCGCTATCTGTTCTCTCTTTGGGATGAGTAATTCTCTTTTCTCCCCATAAATTATTCTTCTTTCTTCTTCTTCTTTGTTTCTTCTTCTTTATTTGTTTGGTGTGTTTTTACAGGCGAGGCCGCTCGGGACGATCTTACGCTGGTGTATGAGGATAAGGATGGTGACTGGCTTCTCGTCGGAGACGTCCCTTGGAAGTGAGTTCTTCTTCCTTATTTTATTTTTTGTTTTTATTGTTTTTTTATTCTTGTATGTTTTCTACCGCTTGTGCGGTGTTGTTTTATTCGGTTTCAAAGTCGATGGACTGTGCCTTGTTCGTCCTAGTCACTGGGGAGCTTCTTCTCTCTGCGGGAATTTCTTCTCTAGTTACAGTTTTTCTTGACTTTGTTATATATAATACTAATTTATTCTATGGTTTTAATTTCTTCCCCGTCTTCTTTAGTATGGGTTTGGGAGTTTGACGGACTGCCTCTTGATCATCATAAAGTCATTTAAGAGTTTGAAGACGATTATTCTTTTCAAGATTTTCTTCTTTTTCTTTTCTCGGTTATTTATTTATTCTGTTCTTTTATAATTTGTTTCTTCTTTCATTTTGTATTTATTATTAATCGTATTTCCTTTTTATTTAATATGTTCTTTTTCTTAATTGATTTTTTCTTGCATTATCTACTTGTGATTACTTTTTCGTTCTTCATTTTGTTTTATCTTCTTATTTATTTATTTATTATTCCATTTTCTCATTTTAACTAATTCTACGCCATTTTTCATTTTATTTTTTCTTTCACTCTCTCGTTTTTTCAGAAATTCGGATGGGTTCTTAATTTTCTTTTTTCATATTCTTGATTTATTTATTTATTTTCATTCCCACACTTTTATTAATTCTACTTCAATCTTAATTTTACTCTCTCCTTTCTCTTTATTTCGTTTTTTAATGTTTTTTCGTCTTCTTTTCTACCCATTGGTTTTATACTTGCTGAACACTGTCTTGTTCATTGATGAGCTTCTTCACCATGTTTACTGTCTTTGAGATTTTAAAAGTCTTGATCTTCACAGTATTCTTTGTTTAGTCTTTTCTCTGTCTTTATATCTATATTTCTGTCTAATTGTTTTCTTTTATTTGTTCCTGCCTTGTTATCCTGATTGTTCTTATTCTCTTTTTTTTATCATTCATTCATTTTCTGTCATCTCATGGGTTGCTTTCATATTTCTATACTTGGGCAGGATGTTCACAGCAACCTGCAAAAGGGTGAGGGGGATGAGAAAGTCGAAGGGGAGTCGCTTTACTCTTCATCCTTGTCGTTGACTAGAATAAAAAGGACATGTAAGCAATTACAGAGAGTTTCTGGTGTCCTAACAAGTCCCTACTTCTCTCCCGACAGTCAAGATAATCCCACTTTTTTTTTTAAAAAAAATACTTCCAAGACACGCGCGGTCGGTTAAAACTCTTATTTCGTTTAAACCCTGCTTCCCGTAAAATTCGTTTGCGTGGACCGTCTCAGCCAATAAAATAACGAAACGTGTCCGATCTAGCCCCCTGCTCTGCGACAGGCCTCCGACAGTTCACGTTCTTCGGTGTCGTTGACGTGGACGCCAATCGCACCGATCCGACGGCTCAGGCAGCTGGGACCGGCGATCGGACGGTGGGGAAGCGCCGTAGTGGAGTTTCGTTCTCGCCAAAGAGGGGGGGAGGGGGGACTGGAGAACGAGGCTATGGCGGGGGCAAATCTAGGGGGGGGGGCTCGATCTAGAGCTTAGGGAGGGCGATCGGATCGATCTGTGGTCGAAGAGGGCGGAGGAAGATCGGAGGATGGATTCAGAAGCGGCGATTGGAAGATCGCCGAAGACGGAGATCTCCGAGTTAGGGTTTGAGGAGACGGAGCTCAAGCTTGCGTTGCCTGGTGGCGGATCGAGGGCCGTATCGACCGCCGGTGTGGTGGAAATCGAGAGGAAGAGAGCGTTTTCTGAAGGTCCTGTTCTTGCCGATGGTCCGATGGACTCCTCCGCCTCCCCCTCCGCCAAGCCCCTTGCTAAGTGAGTTTAGATCGTCTCCGTCTGTATCGATCTCCGTCTATTTTCTGTTTTTCCTAACTCATTGATCCGGTTCGGTGTTTGGGAGGTGGGATTCGCGCTTTTTTCCCGTCTGAATCGTTGCTTGTTCATAAATATTCACCCGTTTGGCGTTCGCGAGGCGTGATTTGGTCCCCGTCTAATCTGAATCGTTGATTGTGATTTTTGTAGTTGTGTAATTTTCTCTGTATCGTTTTTTTTTAATAATTTTTACATCCGGTGTGGTGGTTGTGACGCATGTTTCGATTATTTTTTTCGTCTGATTCGTTGTTTACTCATGAAGATTTGTTATTTTCTCGCTATTATATTTTTTTATAATTTTTCATCCGTTTTGGCGATCGGTATGCGTGATTTGATCCTTTTTTTAATTTGAATCGTTGCTTATTATTCCTGGAGACGAGTAATTTTCTCTCTACCGTCTTTTATGATATGTTTTTTCATCCGGTTTAGGGGTTGTGTGGCATGTCTCGATTTAGATTTTTTCGCCCGATTCGTTATTTTTTTCAGGGAGATTTAGAATTTCTTTGTATGATTTTTCGTACTGTAACACGTTCGGGAGGCGTGATTAGATAACTTTTTATTCTGAATCGTTGCTTAATATTCCTGGAGACGTGTTATTGTCTATCTATCGTCTTTTTCTTATATATTTTTTCGTCCGGTTTGGTGGTTGTTTGGTGTTTCGAATATTTTTTTCGTCCATTTTTGTAATTTTTTCATCCTGTTCAGAGTTCGGGAGGTGTGATTTGATCCTTTTTAGTTTGAATCGTGGCCTTTGTTCATGAATCTGAGAGGAATCTTTGATCTTCCTGATTGCAATCCAGGACCCGGTTTTCTTTTTAAAATTCGAGATATATGTGATATTCTGGGGAGAAAATTTCTGACCGTCGGATCTGGACGCAGAGCGCAAGTGGTAGGATGGCCGCCGGTGAGATCGTTCCGCAAGAACGCCATGAAGAGCTGCAGATACGTGAAGGTCGCGGTGGACGGCGCGCCGTATCTGCGAAAGGTCGACCTCGAGCTCTACACTGGCTACAAGCCTCTGCTTTCAGCCTTGGAAGACATGTTTTCCCGCTTCACTGTCTGTAAGAATCTGATCCAAATTGTTCATTAACTATATCAACATATAGATTAATTAATCAAGGATCTATTCTTCCTCACAGGCAACTACCCTGACGAGACAAGGCTGGTGGATACTAGCGATGGGACGGAGTATGTCCCAACCTACGAGGACAAGGATGGTGACTGGATGCTTGTGGGCGATGTGCCATGGAAGTAAGATTAATTATTTTTCTTCTGAATTTTTTCTAATAACAAGACAGTCAATTTCTTCTTCCAAATCTCAGGATCAGTAACTTCTTTGTTTCTTGACGCTTCTCAAGAATCAAAACGTTGTTTGTGTGCAGAATGTTCGTGGAATCATGCAAGCGGCTGCGATTGATGAAGAGCACAGAAGCCGTGAACCTGGCCACGACATTCCCACTGCGTTCTTCGGCGGCGTCGTAGCAGTTCTTCGGCGCAATCCCTCCCAATCACGAGCGTGTACAGCAATTGCCTTACTCTGGACGAGCTGGCCATCGAAGAACAGATGAAGAAACTAAAAGTTCGTCCCCGGTCTCCATGCTTCTTGTTTCTACATATCAAGTCTCCCTGTGTTACTCCCTGCCAGCAAAAATTACATGGTCTATTAAGATGGTTTTCACCTCATCCCATATCTCACTTTTTTGAGTTGTCCGAAACCGTCCTGTCTCAGAACTGTCCCGTCTGGATCCGTCTCGTCACATAACCACCCCAATTTGTGCTGATGTGGAAACTGGCACACCTATGGCGGAACTAAACCGATACATGTTCTGAATCATAGAAGTTCTAAAATTTGAGGAAAAAGCTCTAATTCTCTGCGACATGGCGGTGGACCATTGGTCGGCATGATGTTGTGGGCCGGAAAGGCCCACTAGCAAGGTTCCTTTTTGGGTCTGGTTGCGGAGTACTGCCTCAATTCGTCGGAAGAACTGTCTCGTCATCATAAAGCCTAAACCCTAAACCCTAACATTAACTCCTGATTGATGACCCGCCGCGCACCTCAACAATAACTCCTGATGACGGCGACGGACTACGCGCATCCCATGCATCACTGTGCCACCGGGTTCCAGCACTCTTACGGCACCGAGCCACCTTCTCCAGGCTCCTACTAGGTATCACTGATGTATTTTTTCCTTTCATGCATCATGGGAGTGGCGTGAGTAGGGTATGTGTGTATTTGGGACATTTACGATCGAGTCATGGCTATAAATGCTGATAAACAGTCCACTTAACAAATAAAACCGCCTGGTTTGCGTCCATGGCCGGATGGATCGAACTACGGGCACAACTGTAGGATTGGACGTACTAGGCACCGTGATTTTTGCCATTTCTAAAAAAATATACCATGAAACTCTAAACCCTAAACTGGCTAAAATCGTCCCGTCTATGATGGAAAATGATACATGTTCAGAATCATATAAGTTCTAAAGTTTGAGAAGAAAATCATAAAAATGGTATTTTAGTACATTTATACTTTCCACAAGAGGAAGGACGGACGGGACGGGACGGAGCATTCGTCCCGTTCATCCAGTCTGTAGATGTTGGCGCCAAGCCTGTGCCACGTGGCTCTGGGCCATTGGTCGGTGTGCTGTACTGGGCTTTTTCAGCCCACTAGCAAGATTCCTTTTTGGGTCAGGTGGGGCGGTACAGCGATTGCTTTTTATTTAGTTTAAACCGAAAGAGACGTGTCGTTAATTAGCCGGTTAATTAAAAGTTTGGGGGATAAATCGGGCCAGCTTACGAGAGGGCGAATCTCGGCGCGGATTTCGAATTTGATCCGACGGTCCAGATTGCGCGAATCCTGGCGTAGAGATAGAGGTAGAGATGGATCGAATACCGATCGAGATTCGAGAGTGGGATTTGACGAGGTGGGTTCGAGTTCTACCCGGGGGGGAGTGGTCGTTGGAGTCGCAGTCCGCTACCTCGAGGTCGTCCATGGCGGCTCAGATTTCCCGATCGCTTTGAAGGCGCGTCGGCAGCGACGGGATCGGTTCGGCCATGGCGTAAAAGAGCCTTTCCCTGCTTCGTATGAGCTTCGTCTCGCTCTTTGGAGGTCTGCGCCCCGCCTGCTCGCCATCTTCCCCAAAATCCCGCTTTCCGCTCTCTCGGATCGGATTTCAGGCCAGATCTTGCGCGGAATCACTGTCCTTCTTGCTCTCTGCTGAGGATCTCGCGGGGTTTCGTCGCGCGTTCGGCGAATCGACACATCTCTGATCCCTGTTTTTTCTACGCAATCTCAGCCGTATTCGGTGAGGCGATTTTTTCCCTTGTTTTTTTCATGATTTTGTGTGTATCTTGCTCTTATTTTCGCTAGATCTCTCTTTTTTAGGGTTTTTTTTTTTCATCCGGCGGAGTTCCCCAATCGTAGCTCTATTTTATCCCTTGATTAGACCTCGGATCACGATGTGGAAGCAATTTGTCCGCAAGTTCCAGAAGAAATCATCCAAGTCGGATGCAACGCCAGATCCTTCTTGCAGCGGCAGCAGCGACAACAATCCACTCCAAACCGCGGGAGCTAATCGATCGGCCGCGGCATCCGTCAAAAAAATGTCATCTGCAGTCTTCCCCTCCTGCGTGGTCGCCGGAATTGAACCCCTGCTATCATTCAAAGACGTTCCAAGCGGAGAAAAACAGAATCTCTTCATCGCCAAGCTCAATCTCTGCTGCGTCGTCTTTGATTTCAACGACCCCGGCAAGCACTCCGCCGAGAAGGACCTCAAGCGCCAAGTACTCGTCGAGCTCGTCGACTTCGTCGCCGCCGCCACGATCAAATTCTCAGAGCCAGCCATTGCTGCTTGCTGCAACATGATCGCCACCAATTTGTTCAGAGTTTTCCCCCCCAATTTCAGATCATTGTCCTCCAGCGGCGGCGAGAACGACGACGACGAGCCCGTCTTCGACCCGGCTTGGCCTCACCTGCAGCTGGTTCACGAGCTGCTCCTCAATTTCATCCTCTCTTCCTTGGTGGAAGCAAAGGTCGTGAAGAAGTATGTGGATCACTCGTTCTTACTGGGTCTGCTCGATCTCTTCGATTCCGACGACCCGAGAGAGAGGGATTGCTTGAAGACCACTCTGCACAGGATCTATGGCAAGTTCATGGTTCATCGTCCCTTCATCCGGAAGGCTGTCAGCAACATCTTCTGCAGGTTTGTGTCTGAAACAGAGGGACACAAAGGCATTGCTGAGCTGCTGGAGGTCTTTGGCAGCATCATCAGCGGGTTCGCGCTTCCACTCAAGGAAGAACACAAGCTGTTCTTGTGTAGAGTGCTTATACCGATGCATAAGCCAAAGACTGTGGGGGTTTATATGCAGCAGCTGACCTTCTGCGTGACCCAGTTTATTGAGAAGGACCCGAAGCTGGCGAGTATTGTGATCAGGGGTCTGCTCAAATACTGGCCGGTTACTAGTAGCCAGAAGGAGGTGATGTTCCTCAGCGAAGTGGAGGAGATTTTGGAGTCTACGAGCATGGGGGAGTTTCAAAAGATTATGGTGCCCCTGTTTCAGCGCATTGGTTGCTGTCTCAGCAGTTCCCACTTTCAGGTATGTTCGTTATACATCTTTTTTTTTGTGGGTGTTTTCTTTGTATTCTTTCTTTTTTTTGTTGAAATGTGGCTGAGCTTCAGCCTGGGTCTCGCCCACAATGACGGCTTTGTCATCTATCAGGGACGATGATGAGATGTTGTCGCCCCAGGCTATGATGGATAGGTCAAATACATTATCGTCGTCATCATCATCATCATCATCATCATAGCTGCAGGCTACGGATGAGGACGATGACGACGATGACGACTCATCATAGTGTTCCTTATCCCTTTTTTAAAAATAGAGAGAGTGATGAAAGTATGAGGTATCGCCATCATCTGTCAACAATTCGTGGATGAAGGACAATGCGAGGTACAAATACACTGGAAGACGAATGATGAATTTAAGGACTCGTCATCATCATCATCTCTCTCTCAGTGAATCTGCACCACAAGGCAGCAACCGATTGGTCCGTCGGCCCATTCCTCTTAATTGGTCAATCAGATTGAATTGGCTGGTCCGATTGGTTGGATCAGTTCATCAATCATCAAACAACCGCTTTGTCTTTTTTTTTTTTTAATCAATCAACCGCTTTGTTGGGTAGGCAGAGGGGGGTTTGATCTCAACCCGGCTGAGTTGATGGATCGGCTCAGCCTAACCGATTGGCTATCAAGGCAATTCCATCGATCCACTATTTAGATCCGATTCAATCCAGGGGATCCATTCCGATCCAGGAACCTATACAAAATGTTGGGAAAGAAAAAATAAAAAGAATTTCTTTCTTTGAAGCAAATTTCTTTGAGGATAATAGATATCTGCATGATCCCTACACTATTGTCAGTTTGATGATCCCTCTCTAGGATCGCAGAAATTTGTTCTTCGTATTTTGATCAACATTTGTCTTTGAATCTGTGGAGATTGTTGATCTCGGGCTTCCTGTATCTGATGTTAATCATGATGATGTAGTCGACTAATTAATGAGGATTGTCATGTCCAAAGTGATGTTTACTTGGCAACCATGATGATGATGATGATGATGACTCTCATGGATCAGGTGGCAGAGAGGGCGCTGCATCTATGGAACAACGATCGAATATTGAGCCTAATAACGCCGAACCGAGATGTGATCGTGCCGTGCATCTTTCCTTACCTGGAGAAGAACACACAAACGCACTGGAATCAAGCAGTGCAGAATGTGACCCAGAACGTGAGGAAGATGCTTGCAGAGATGGATGAGGAGCTCTTCTCCGCCTGCCAGAGCAATTTCGAAGAGGAGGAGAAGCGGCGCGCTGCCGCCGGCGAGATCCGCCGTTATACTTGGGAGCGACTTGAAACTGCCGCTGCCTCTGCTGTCAGCCCCCCTGTTGCCGGGTACCTTCCAGTCCTTGTGGGTCATCTCCGCTGACTTCGCCGATTTATTTCCTTGCCTCTGAAGATAGAGAGAGATAGAGAGTATCTTGTTGTTCTGGGAGGTGGGTGAGAGAAATGGGCTTTTGTTGGGTTTGGGCTGAGTGTGGGCCATTGAAATTTCTATCCGCCTGTTAAATTAGCTGTGTGTCCATTTTCTATGCCTATTGCAATAGCCCTCTTTGTCTGTTTTTCTCTGGGACAATCTTCTCAGAGAAAGACGCAAAGAATTGGTTGTAGTTTAATCTATTTATTTAGCGGAGTCACTGTTATTACCTTTTCATCAACCATGGGGCATGTCATTTGTTCGATGTAGCGTTTTCTATGCCTATTGCAATAGCCCTCGTTGTCTGTTTTTCTCTGGGACAATCTTCTCTAAGAAAGACTCAGAGAATTGGTTGTAGTTAAATCTATTATAAAGCGGAGTCACTGTTATTACCTTTTCATCAACCATGGGGCATGTCATGTGTTCGCTGTAGCATGTGGTTACATTTTTACCTAAACAGCGAGGAGCATCATTACAGTGGAGGGCCAAACAAGACATTACAGGCAGTTCTCTCTCAAACTGGTATTATCGGTTGGTGGATCTTAACAAACTGAATAAGAAATCGAATTGGATTCAGGTTTGTTCTTAATGAAGTGAGTATTCATCATGAAATGCTTGTTGTGGTAATCTGAAATAAGGTCATGCTGGTTTTATGTGATACAAGGCTTAGTGTTGTACATTATAACACCAACTTGGTAGACTTTTGGCTTTAAATGTGGTGATGGATGTCATTAACAACAGGGTATTTCAAATTTAATAGGACATTGCGCAAAATATTGCTCCACCACCTGATCGTTCCAATATACATTGCCTCTTGGTTTTCATATGGATAACATTTCTTCAAAATGCATTCATAATAAATGAAAAAACCATCTTGGGTTGGGCGTTTATGCCCTTTGAATTAGGGTTGAACGAACATGGGCGAGCATTAATATTCCCTTGGTGTGTTGGTGTTGAAATGTCAACACTTCTCTTTCTTGTTTTTTGTCTCACTAAGATCGTTGTAGGTTGAAACATTGTCATGACCTGACAGACTAGTACAGTTCATTTGCAAAAATAATATATAAAAGTACTGCATCGTCCCCTGGCGACAAATTCAATAAACCATATAGAAGTATTTATATTTGTCTATAAGGATTTAGTGTCTTAAACTGATAAACTGAATGGTATACATTCACATGATATTCTTGAAGCAAATTCATCTCTAATTTTGTAATGAGCATCGTACGTGCTGATTCCTTGTGATTGAACAATGGTTTTATCACGATTAATAATATGTAAAGTAGACTTAATAACACTTTTGTGAACTGCGATGTGTTACTTTCGTAGGATCCCAACTTACCTATCGAAAGAAAATAAGAAAAATCCACAATCATTAACTCGAAACGGGTCTACATCACTTTAATTAAAATTCAGACTTAATTCCATTATTTTCTTGATCTATCTCAATTTAGAGATTTTTTGAATATTTATACCTATAACAAAAACACTTAAGCCCTGGTGACTGTTCTTCTAATTTTCTCTCAAGAGTGTTTAATGAATCGAAATCGCAGAAAGATGAAGCGAAGTAAGGCTTCCAAAGCAACATAAATGTACATGGTTAAAAAGGACAGCTATAGATGATTAATACCTACAAAAACTCAAACACTAAAACACGAAATATGGAATTTTTCAGAACCAATGTCTGAAGAAACACATTGCATAACCTACACAATTAATCAAAAAGGTAATGAAGTATTTTGTTCATAATTTTGGACACAATGACTGTTTCTCAAGCAACATACTTGTGTTATTGAAATCTAATTAACAAACTACATACTGATATGTAGTTAATTTGTCCTACTATAGTGTAAGGAATTTAAGCGGATGTTTCCATTATTATGAAAAACATTAACAAAATAAATGACTTTCAAGAATTCTCACCATTGTGCAAGTCGTATTTTTTAATGTCACATTTCAGAACATGAGGAAAATATGAGTCTCTGCATGATCAATGCATTCAAGCATCAACTGTATACATTTTCATTGAGTTACTTTTTCATTATAACAGATATGCGTCATAAAAAAATTAGAATTGAAACCATACAACTAATAACATAAATATTATACTTAATCATTTCATGAACCCTTTAAACATCAATTCACCATAAATTTAATCACCAGTGTCTAATTTGTATATTTTTCAAGACAGTTCATGCTATTGGTATTACAATTTTTGTGTAGAACTATCCACTAATGTCAAAAACACAGTGCCAACTGTACTGTAACATGATAAGAATGAGTGAGAAAGAAAGAAAATACAAAATTTAATTCTTTTAGGTTTTTTGGACGTTTTGAAATTGTATAATTTTGGCTGATATTTTTTTCCTCTTCATGCAACTTTTAAGACTATTTACATTTTTATAGTTTCTTTATATATATTTCTCTCCATCTATTTATTCTGATATAAGTTTAGTGTCTATTTTTAATCCATGCCTTGAGTTATATTTCATCTCTTTTCTTATCATATGCCACATTTTTAAAAACCTTTTATGGTTTATTTTTATAATTTTTGTTTAAAATTCATTGCAATGCTTTTTCCATAGTCAGCTCTTGGTTTAAATTTTTTCATATTTTAACTTCATCTTGATTTAACATATAAATTGGTTTTAATATCTACTTAAATGTTTTTCCAAGTTCAACTATGTGGCATTGAACCAAAATAAAATTATGAAACTTAAAAAAAATTATTTTTTCTTTTGTCAGATACACCTGCAATCAGCTTATTCTACACTGGTACACCAATTAGAAAGAGAGGAATATTATGTGAGCTTTATTACATTTAAGTGACTCTTTCCAAGAGGAAAATGAGATGGTATACATTTGTATTGACCTATCTCTCATTCTATTTTTTCCATTTTTCTCAATTGAAAAAAAATCATCTGTTGGTTCATAGTTCTTAAATTTGTACGCGCAAATATATCATTTCATGTAATTAAAATTTTTATCTAAATAATCATAATATGCTAAAATAATTAAATTATATTTCCATCATTTTAGGCATCATATTTATACAAAGAAAGTCTTATTGGATAAGTAAACTTTTATTGGAAGAACTACATTTAATTGGAGGATGTGTTCCCTAAAACAGATCATAGGAACAAACTGAATACAATTTTATAAACATATTAATTTACTTAGAGAAATATTCCATAAAATATATATTATACACAGGTTTTTAAAAAATGAATTATGAATAAAACGAGCTTGAAAACTGAGGACCCTGTGAACCCAAACACATTTGGGATGTCTAGAATGTTTCATGACAAGGCAAACATATAAATGATAGATAGTACGTGGCCATCAAGCCAATCACATGTCCATCTTATGTTTAATGTCATTGATATATAATCATTATTAATCTTATGTGATGTTTATAATAAAGTTTATCAATTCGTTTAATGCCTTATTGAATTATAATGAATACTAATCTTTATCTGTGAATTTTTTATATTCCTATTCAATGGATATTCGTGGCAGACATGAAACTATGTAAAAAGAATAAAATTTATATCATCCTACTTAGATAATAAGTATGGATGATCATGTGGCCTCCAGAGTAGAGACACTAACAAATGATGGGTGCTCTTTAGGAAAAAAGTGCACTGAATTGATCTGTAAAAATCCCTGAATATAATGATACATGTCACAATTTTATAGGTGGTATGTAGACCTGGGACACCAAAGGAATATTGTGGATGGTGACTATATTTTGATTATGACTTACGAATTCCCAATCATGGGTTTAAATATGTACTTGATAAATTTTAAACAACATGTTCCTCATTAAGCCTAGCCTAACATACACCTTGCATGGAAAACCACCAAATTCAGAGATGGTCGTAGAGAGACAATACAGGTTAGTATGCACTATCCTTGTACTTTACCATTTGATTGATTAAAAAACTCACATTTTATTTTAGATTATATTTTTGAATTATCAATTCAAGAAAAAAAATATTATATTGGGTGTCAAAAATGATATTCTACTTTGGTCAAAAGCACACCAACACATTAGACTTCCATATTGAATTTAATTATGATAAATAAATAAATAATTATTTTGACCTTATTATAATATACAAATAACCAAAAATATCATTTGACTGGAGTATATTGATTCCTCGTTCGCCAGGTTGTAGATTAGTTTGGATCTGATCCATAAAGAGAAGGGCCTACAATCTTGGGAATCTCCAACTAGCATGGACTGGGTCAAACATCAGCTGAAAATCACGTGGCTGATAACACAAAGATATTTTACCTAAAACAACTTTTTAATATCCTACATATAAAATCTGAAATTATATGTAAATTACTGAAATTGTTATCTCATTACATGTTGCCTATGGATTTGATCATTACATGTACTAAGGAAAATTATAAATATTTTTGCATAAATTAAAGCCTTTAAAATAAAATTCCACCCTAATTTATGGTTTACCAAGCCCAGATAAAGCATGTGTATGCATGTGGATATGTTCAAAACTGATGCATACCTTCTAGGTTCATGTAGTTCATGGGTCACTAATGAACTCTAAATTTGGGTAAAATTACTTCATTGTAGATTTAAGTTAATAAATAATAATTTATAAACCTTTACTCATAAAATAATTTGACTAGGTAGTGATGAGTAAGTGTGGTCGTCACAACGAACGGATATTAGGGTATAAATACTTTTTAAATCTTGATTCAAGAAGGATGAGAGGACATACATATAAAATAGGAGATTGTTATGTGATGAATATGAGGTGGTGAGAGGGTGATAGTAATTATTTAATAAAGATGATATGAATAAAAATATGAGGAAAATGTAGGAGGATGTGGATAAATAAAATGGAAATGAGAGTGTGAGAGAGATGAAGGTGTGAAGTGATGATGGATGTGGAAGATGAATAAGAAGATAACATGATGAGATAGGTGAATGTATGTGGATGGATAATGCTAAAATAGAATGGCGGAAGAATAAATTATAATTATCTAACCAATGGATGTGATTAAAGAATAGATAAGTTGTTGTGAGGTGAAGAGGATTATGGTTAGATGATTTAGGATTCTTTTATGAGACGAAGGTTGCAAGATCAAGATTGGAGATGGCTTTGGTAGGTTGAGATGATGTAAGCTGGTGATGATAAGGAGATGATGGAAGATGGAAATGATTAGGAGATGATGAAGATGGTGATGATAAGGAGATGATGGAAGATGTTGATGAGAAGAGGATGATAGAAATAAGGATGTAGATTTAACTAAATGGATGTGAAGGATAGAAACCAATGTAATTCAAGAGACTACCTTTAGATCCCTATATTCTGCCAAGATGAAGGCTTTTTTCTGATTCAGATCAGCCTCTTCCCTTCTCTAGTGATATTCCCCAAGCACTCAAGACACCAAGACCACTCTTGACGGACCTTCAAAACTTCATTTTCTTTCAGTCTTCCTCTCTAAGAGGAAGTGAGCATAAATATAGTTTTGACGAAAGTCTGAGGCTCTATTTGTAGGTCCACCCATATGGATGAAAATAGGTACGAAAATGAAGCTCCACTCAAAATTTCAGCCTACAAAGCTTTCTAGATTGTCAGATGTTACAATTTGAATTCGGATCATTCTTAGCCGTCTGATTTTCTTTCTCCTCCAATTTTAGAATTCTGAAAATATTTAAGAGACAAAAAATAATTAAAAAAATAGATATGAATTCATAATAATGTTAGAAATATATAATTTTTAATTAAGAATGATATATTTTCAAATACAGTCCACAAAATTTAGGGAAAATTATATTCTGACTTAAAATTTATATTCTATTAGAATTTGATGTCATAAAAATTTTAAAAGATTCATTAAATTCAAAATGTTGTTCTAAAAATAATTTTAATCATTTTTGGCTTGATAACAGACATATTAATCAATTTAATGCAAATAAACATCTAAATATGGTCATCGAAACATCTAAACACCTGACAAATGTCAGCATATGAGGTATTTTAATTAGATTATTACGTATAATCTCCAAGAAATGGTTGATAACAGTGGGTATGTAGTAGAAATTGATGGCTGCTACACATTGAAGAGGGTGAGAGATGATCATGGTTTGCCAGAAGGTGATGAACAAGGCTATCATCAAAGAAGAATGATAGCAAGATGTGCTCATCAAAATTTTAAATACAAAAGTTCAATTCAATCACAATTTGATATGCATCTTGTTAGTGAAACTTCATCCTCAGATTCCTTCAAAATTTGTGCCGATGATAGATATAGAAATCCATGTTTAAAGCTTGTCTCCAATCACATTCTGACATATGGAAATAAAAAATGATATTTTAATGCATTTTATCCCTTCATCCAGTAGCAGTTTCCCATGTGTACGAACACATTTAATGCATAAAATACATCTAATGCAATTTAACTCATTTATATTTATCCATATGTTAGGTGTTTGCCTCATTATGTCAAATTTAGTATGATGTTAAAGAGCTTGTTTCCACATAGGCTGCACATTATATGCCAAAAGGTTAGTTATGATTGGTATGGCCAATCATTGACCTCGACAAAATATTGATCGCTAGGCTAGGCGTACACATAAAATGCGATATGTGCTGAGACGAGATCAAATTGTGAGAAAAATGTTTGAATGCATAAAATACTTCAAATAAGTCGAATAAAATATTTTCTGGATTTTAAATTAATATATTTACAAATTTTATGTCAACCAATTCTGAAAATTACCAAACATCTAGAATATTCACAGTTAAATTATATTTTTTAAAAATGATAATAAAGTTTGCATATTTTAATTTTATGAATAATGAAAATGCAAAAATCTATGATATGAGTATAATATTTAATATGTTATCTGTGATTATCAGGCGCAGTGCCATAGAGAACAAAGTAAGATATATTTATGCCCTGTAAGAGATGATCAAGTCATCTCCAGGTCACAAAAAAGTAAAATAAATAAATAATAAAAAAATCTCCAGGTCATAAGTGAGAACTTTGCATCTGGGCTGCCATTCATGGTTTTAATGTAGATGTCTATATGCGTTAAGGGATTGAAAAGTTAGATATTTTGTTTTTTTTTATAAATATTCTGGTCGATTAGTTCTTAGAAAGAAATCTGGAATATTAATTTATAATTAATTTACTTGAATACTTTCTAAATTAAACGTTTTGACGTTACTAAAATTTCTAAACTTAGTAAACTGACAATTTTGGACCTACTGAATGAAATAATGTTTGAGTTAAATTATTTATATTTAAAATAAAATCTATACTTTATCCAAGTAATATTTGGGATGGGTTTGTGGTGCTATCAGAATGTACTGCTTATTTGAGAGGAGAATTCAAGATGCACAAGGCTAGACTTGCAAAAGGGTTGCATCCAAATCTGTTATAGTGAAGTAAATATGTTAATAGCTATGACCAAACATATGGTATAAATATATGTGGTTGTCAAGCCAATCACACATTCCACATATCATTGGTTGTTCTTTAATATGATTTATTCATTATAGTGCATGTGTGATGCTTATAATGAAGTCCATGAACACATGATCAATCGTACTGAGTTATGATTTCAATAAGTCGATATCAAAACACAACTGTCTATAAAAATGCCTTTATTATTGCAGATCTAGGGACCACTTACATAATTGTCGCCTGAATCAACCTAGTTGATAATTAGGTGTTAGGCCCAAAGTCGCTGGGTGTTCGAACCCACAAATTTGTTATTTGTAACTAGAAAACTATAGATTTTTTAAGGGATTATGTTTGTATAGGTTTCTGTGTCAATCCTCAGGGATTTTAGGGTGTGATAATACCAACTAATGTGGGAAGATAGATAAAATTAGAAGAGAGAAGAGACAAAGGAGAGAAAAAGTGGTGTAAGTTGAGGATATGGATAGAGAGATGAGTTTCCAAAAGAGAAGAAATGAACAATATGCTTCAATTTCGCAATATCCTTTCAAAGTTGACATTAAAAAAAACACTCAACAGATAAAAAGGAAGTTCCATGACATTACAGATTTGAAGAGTGACTGGAGTTCACAATTCAATAGTGAGGGATAAAGAGCTCATTCCTCAACATGATGAGGACGAATAGCAGTCACTGGATTCCACAACCTTAGGGAGGATAAAATATTGTAATAGAGTAGAGAAAAGAGATTTCAGAAGAAGAATATTAATTAGAATAAGACTATAAGGGAGAGAAGAGATACTGCATAAAAATAAGATTAATAAGAAGAGTAGAGAAGAAAGGTTTCAGAGAAGAAGAGAAACAATAGTAAGGGAAATTAGAATAATAGAGATTCAGATGTAAAGGAGAAGAATAACAGACAAAAGATGGAGCAGAAAGAGTAGAAAAAAAGTAAGAGAGAAGATACGGGCAGATCAGAAACGAAATTGTAGAGGAGAAAGTGCAGGGGCGAGAGAGAAATACAGATTAGGAAGGAGACAAGGTCAATGAAATGGTGCATGAAATGGCTCTAAGATGTGTATGTTCTCATGTCGCAAAATACCGATACTAATTATCGCAAAAATGGCAGCGGGTACACATGTCAAGTTGTAGAGTAGACTCAATGATGCGGATAACGGTAGTAACGCAAAAAAAGATGACAAATAAGTGATGACAATCAGCTGAGTCAATGGTGGTGTTGAAAAGGGATGATCAAAATTTTTTTCTCATAAAAGTTGGTCAGATTAAAAAAGAGAGAAGATCACACTAACCTTATCCTCAGGTGTGCAATGGGTCGAGTGGTGTTTTTGATACACGACTCTTGATGAAATCCAATGCTCCTTCAATCCTTCACTCTTCAAAATCAATATTGTTAATGTGAAAATCACCCTGTTAAGCTGAATTAGAGAAAAATAATTGGGTACGTTTTAACATTGATGAAAGATCTATTCATAGATTGGAGACCATGGATGGATAGGCGAAATGAAAATGCAGGTACATGATAATTTTTATCCTGAAACTTCTTCAAGATCATCAAATATTGTGTTATGAATTTATAGATTTTTATCAATGTTTATCATCAATGTAACTTGTAATCCTGGGGTTGCCCAAAGATCCATGTTGAAATCTGCATTTAAAAAGATTTTTTATTCTACTATTGACACATATCCTTAAAGTTAGTCAAAAAGCACAGGTTGGTGTGAAAAATAAGTATTTCATATTTTTCCTCAAATCACATATTTACACATGGATTTGAAAAGGAAAGCCCTTTTTATACGTGATGTTGCATTTAATGCATTTTTTAATCAAACAGCAACTCTCCATGTGTGAAACATTTATTTTGGATTAAATCGATGCTCTTTGTTCAACAGCCCTGAGTCCTGTGCATCAGATGAAAATCATTCAAATTAAAATAGGCCTTTTTTGATTTTTTTTAAATTTAAGTGTTTTTAAGTTTTGAAGATTTTGTACTGTAAAAAATACAGCGCTGGATATGTGTGACCAACCTAGGCTTGTGTCCATAAACTGACCCAATTGTATGCTGGATGCCACCCAAGGGAGTTTTTATATATTTTAAGGTCCAATGTTTGGAAGAGTTTATTGGCATGGATTGAAGGTAAATATTCCAGTTTACACACAAACCCCACTTGTTTAGACCCAATATGGAATGGAATGTCATAGAACAGTCATCGAGTAGGTTTCAAATGCTAGCATTAGGTCTGGCTCCCTTGGAGGCACTGCTGTGTGTAGGTGAGGAGAAAACACATTCCTTAGTCAAATATCTTTCAGGAGTGCCATGATTTAGACAGGGCCATGTAGGTCATCGCTCCCAAAATTTCAAGCTGGACAAATGATAGATGTAATGATTGGTGTATCTAACTGTTGGCTGCAGAAAATGATTTATGACAAGAAATCATTGGCTGATATCACAAGGAGTTTTAATATAATGCTTACACCCATAAAAGTTTAGGTGAATAGAAAATGAATTAGAAGATTAATTTACTTAAAAATGTAATGTTAGATATCATAAACATACAAGTATAAATTTAATAAATGATTTTAAGCTATATTACCAATGTACACGATCATTTTAAGGATCATAAACATGACTCTGTTATATTAATAGTGTAATTATGAAGTGATTTTTGAGTATTAAATACCAACAAACTTTATCATTGCTAGTCGCTTAGGAATACCCATTAGGTTCTCTTTAATTCTTCCATTCATCTCAAAGAAAGAAGAGCTATGCATGAAGTGTTTTTAAAAATCCAGTTACTTAGTTAGTATGAATACTCCCCATGATTGTACAGAGAATATCCAGTTACTTTGTTAGTATGGATTGACCCCTTTGAGTCCAGGAAGAGCTAGTGGTCATGATGACTGAAGCCTACATCTCTCTTGGTATGATATTATAACATTGGAATGTACTCAATTCACTCAGTGAAATGGTGGGTCTCGGATCTGTTACCATCAATATTACTCTCTCATGATTAGAAGCTACTTAATGTTTGGAGTTGCCTTGAACTTCTTTTTCTACGCACAGAAACTCAAGTGTGTAACAATGAACTCTGGGCGATGAGGCCCCTATGTTACTAAGACAACAAAAGAAGAGAAAGATGGATGGCTCAAAAGAAAGTATTAAGATAACTAAAAGCATAACAAGTAGGTAAACGATACCTAATTTTCAATAATAAATGAATGAGCAGAATACACCAAAAGGGTGTAGAGAAAAAATGAGCATCTAAAATACTTGAAAATGGCTGATGATATAGTCTTGTGTCCACCTAAGAAAGGGATGATAAAGATAATGATGGAAAAATCCCTAAAGATAGCGAAGACCATGAATACGAATAGTTGCCTCCAAAATAAGAAATCCCATAATACTCTCATTTTTATTGTTTTCTTTATTTTTAGAGAAGGGGTGAAAAAATGAAAGCTTTGACAACATAAAATAATATAATTTTAGTCAAATAGATTGCCTCGATACAATTCATCCTTGGCTAGTGGGAAAAATAAGAAATAGAGTCAGAAGATGCGCAATAAAAAATAGGGGAATGATGAAAATAAATCATGAAAGACTGAGATGAAAAACAAGAAAAAGAAAAAATTTGGGAGTAAAACATACCATATGTAGTTAGATATAATGTGTGAGAGATGTGTCCCTATAGTAATGAGCAACCAGGGGGAAAATAGTGTGGTGGAGACCATCAAAAGGGTGAATAAGAGACATATACATAGTTATTTATATTTTTTCAAGATAACTTGTACGTTGATCAAAGACTAATGAATCTGTCATTTAGGATGTGAAGAGTTTCACACCCCCAGAGTCACTTATGATGGCTCGTGGACAACCAAACCTAGAGAAGATGTTCTCATGGACAAATTTTAGGAAAACTTTGTGGTCATTTGTCCTCGTGGGAATGGCCTCTATCCACCTGGAAACATAATCTACCCAGACCAGAATATACTCATAACCATACAAAGGGGGAAAAGGTCCCATAAAGTCAATCCCTTATAGATAGATCAAAGATCTCCACCTCTATAATAAGCTGTAGAGGCATAGGGGGTCTTTCTTCTTAAGGTTCACTACAGCCTGACATTTTAAACATCTTATGTTATATTCATAAGCATCTATAAGCAGATGTAGTCAGTAAAACCCTCATTCTAGTACCTTAAATGCAGTTATTTTGGAAGAATAATGACCTCCACAAAGTGATGAATGGCATGCTTCTAGGATACTCCATTGTTCTTCCTCCGCCACGTACCTTCTATAAATTTAGTCAATGATGACCGAAACAACATGCTCATTCCAATAATAGTATCGAATGTCTTTGTAAATGTTTTTCTATCCTCAGATGTTCTATCAACAGGGAGTTGACCAGTCACCAAGTAGTTTACTATGTGTGCATACCATGGTACTTTCTGTCCTTCTACTGCAAGAATGTGCTCATCAGGAAATTTATTTTTAATAGCTGGGGAGAGGGATTGCATAGGCAAGATAGGTGATCAGCAGCTCCATTAATTTCACCTCACCTATCCTTTATTTCTACAGTGAATTCATGCATGAGCAGAATCCACCCCATTAATCTAGGTTTTGCCTCCTTTTTACTTAATAAAAATTTTAGTGCAACATGATCTGAAAAAACTATAACTAAACTACTAATCAAATAACACCTAAATTTATTTAAAGCAAGGATAATAGCAAGAAATTCCTTCTCAGTTGCGAGTAGTTTACCTGAGCATCACCTAATGTCTTGCTTACATAATAGAGAGCCACCGGCTTCTTATCCAAGCGCTGCCATAAGACTACTCTAACTGCGTAATCTGAGGAATCACAAAAAATTCAAAAGGCAGGCTCCAATTGGGAGCCTGTAAAATCTGTGCCTTAATTACGGCCTCCTTGATTAGAAGAAAAGCAATTCTAGCATATTTATCCCCAATAGAATCTACATCTTTAGATAAGAGGGATGTGAGTGGTTTCGCAATCCTTGCAAAGCCTTTGATGAAGCATCAGAAGAAGTCGGCGTACCCAAGGAAGGCTATAAGTTGCATATTGATTACTTCTATCTTGGCTCGGTCCACTTCCATCCCATCCTTGCTGACTTTGTGCCCCAACACAATCCCCTCCTGCACCATATAGTGGCTTTTCTCCCAGCTCTAAGGTAACTTGTTTTCCAGGCATATCTGCTATACATTTGTCAAATTAGACAATTGAAGATTCATCCATGAAAACCTCTAGAAAATGCCCTATAAGATCTGAACACATTGCACTCATGCACATTTGAAATGTCACTGATGCATTGCACAATTCAAATGGAATACGTTTAAATGCAAAAGTGCATAGAGTAGAAGTGAATATAGTCTTCTCCTGATCATGTTCATGGATGCTAATCGGGTTGTAACCATATTAACCATCTAGAAAGCAGCAGGTTTTTTGTCCAGATAGTTTCTCTAAAATTTCGATTGTGAAGGTAGTCTTCTCCTGATCATGTTCATGAGAAATGAGAAGTGAAGGTGATGGCGCGACGCAGCCCGAGCCCCAAAGAACCTCTTTGGAGACGTCATCGTTGCCAACGACACCACCGCCGACTTGCGTTCAGCCTGCCCGGCAAGCCAAGGTGATGGCACGAACGCCCAGATTCAAATATCCGAGGTAAGGGGCATATCACCTTCGTTTTTCCCGTTGTTTTCATCCGAGTCTCTATCCGTATTTTCCCACATTTTCTGCCATCAGCGTTCGTCTTTTATATCATCGTCCCCCTTCTCTTGTCTTTTATTTCCTTCCCTTTCCTTTTGCGTATAGTGAGGGGAAGTTCATTCTATAAGGACTTCCCCCTCCCCCCTCTCTTTTATTTCCCTAATGGGCCCTAAAACCCCCTGTTTCCTCTCTTTTGGGGTGTTAGGGGCCCATTCACGTCCTTCCCTATAAAAGGAAAGGATGGGCGCCCTAACAGGTTTGGACTTGTTTGTTTTCAGAAAAAGAATTTTTTTGTTGAGAAAGGAACATGTCCCGCTCCCAAGAAGAGAAAGGAGGAAAGCGCTGAAGGAAGAATTCAAGTGGTGAGAAGGAACCCTTGGCAGAGGAGGGGAGGGGACGTCGCTTCCCTGGATCTCTCTAACTCAAAGGCAACCTTCCCCCTTGTCGTGCAAAGACTGCAACAAACGTCACCGGTTTATTTCAATGACGGAATTGTCGGCCCGTCTGCGCTCGAGACATCCACAGCTCCTCGTGCGACCCGTTTGACCGAGGACAGTCGCCGGAAGACCCCGCCCGTGTTGATTCACACTGCTCGGGGCGACCGTTTGGCTATTCCACGACGGGAAGGACAGGCGATCAGGAGAATTCCCGGTCGCGCATCTCCTCTTCTCCCCTCGACGGAGGCCCTGTTCGAATGAAAATCCTATCGGTCGAGGACGTGGGTGCCACACCCCCACCCCTGGATGTAACCATCTGGGTCAGTAGCCAGACGACCTGCCCAAGTCCGTGGCACTAGGGCTTCGGCCCTACCGACGCTCTGAGTCCATGACAGACTGTGAGGCACTTCGCGTGCAGTTCTGATGCCGCTCGCGGGGGCCGGATGCTCTAGTTGGGGACCCATTTCCCAGCTTCGCCGCCCCCTCCAGCACTCCCGCCAAGAGTGGTTGACTCTGCTGAATTTCTACGTGAATCGATTTGGTGTTGACACACCGCCTTGGCGCATCTCCCTCCTCAGCCGTCCCCTGATCATTTGCTCCAGCCGAGGCTGTCACACCTCGCCGGCACCTTCCCCGGCAGCTCTCCTCGCAGTCTTCACCCCACGACTGCTCGGACGCATCAGTGCAGAAGGACTCCGACCTGTGGGCCCCGACGAGGTACGTCGTTTCCCAGCCCGCCTGTCTCTGCAGTATATTCTCTGATTGCCTCCACCGCGCTCAGGTTAGATATAGGTGAGAGGGTTGAGCATGAACTACGAAATCTTGAGCGTCTTTCCTTGGTACGAGTCAGGCTCGCCCATCACGTGTGGGCATCCGGGCGGAGTTACTCCATACGGTGCAGTAGTCGTCCTCGTCCCTTCGGACGAGGCTCGAGGGGTCTACCCTCCCACCACCGGGTGACTCCGTGGGGCCCAGGATTCAGTACTTCTAGCTAGGCGGCACTTGAACATACCAAAGTCGTCGCATCTTGCATTATATCGTAGCTTATTTACATTTAGTATTTCCCGTCGGACGTCGCCATCGTCGACCATATTCGGTGTCGACCGGACGACGTCTCCGACGCCGTCCAACATCAGAAGGTAGTCTTCTCCTGATCATGTTCATGGAAGCTAATCGGGTTGTAACCAAAGTAACCATCCAGAAAGCAATAGATCTTTTGTCTAGATAGTTTCTCTAAAATTTGACTCTTATGGGAAAGGGACAGTGGTCTTTCTAGGTAGCTTCATTTAGCTTCCTTCTAGAAGCAATTTTCATTTGAATTTCTTCTCCCCTTCTCATTTTTTGGGACTGTTACCCCAGTTTTCTTTAGAACTACGTGGATAGGGCTAACCCATGGACTATTTGATAATGGGTATACAAAGTATGCCTTAAACCATTTTGTATTTCTTGCTATAAAACTCATAAAGAGGGATATCTAGCCTTCTCTGATGTTGTACCATAGGGGTAAAATTTTTGTTGGTGAAAATTTTGTCCTGGCAGACTTTTGGACTAATCCCTTTGATGTCATCTATTGTCTATGCAAGTGATTTATTATATTTTTTTAATACCTTTAATCATTTTCCTTCTTGTTCTGAATTTAATGATGATGAAGTGGTAACAGGCAAAGAGGAGTTTTATCCTAAGAAGGCATATTTCAAAGAGGAAGGCAATGGGTTAAGGTCAATTTCCACGTGTGAAATACTCTCTATACAAGGCTTGAATGTGGGATCCTTCAATACCCTATTATCATCTTGATATGACATACTCTCTTCAATACTAAATAATTTTGAAATACTAAGGCTAGAGTTCATACCATCATCTTCATCCACTAAACACGAATTCACATCTTCATAGACGCCCAGTTGTGATTTCATTAAATGCGAGATAGGTAATTGCTCTTCTTCATTTCCTAACCTCAACCTGATTTTTCCTTCCCCACAATCAGCAATTGCCCAAGCTGTAGCTAGAAATGGTCACCCTAAGATGATTGGGGCATGACTAATATTATCTACAATCTTTACATCTGCTACAATAAAATCGACAGGAAAATGATAATTAACTACCTTCATAATTACATCTACTAAATTTCCTTGAGGTTTATTTATAGATATATTTCCCAATTGGAGCTCCATATTTACTAGTTTTAATTCCCCAAACTTGAATGCATCATACAAAGCTTTTGGCATAATATTTACACTAACCCCTGAATCTAATAAGGCTCTATTAAAAATCCTCACTCTGATTTCACATTTAATTTAGGGGGACCCTATATCTTTCTTCTTTGGAATTTCACTTCTAAGTATTGAACTTATACTCTCTGATAGTTGGATCCTTTTGACTTTCCTAGAGGGAGAAAATAAACTATTCAAATATTTTGAATGATAAGGGATGTGTTGTATAGCCTTTAAAACTGGAATTTTGATAGTTGCATCCTCAAGATATTCTAGGAGTTGGGTCTCCCTTTTCTGATCCTCTTTAGTTGTGAGGGCACTAGGAAATTGTACATGTGGTTTGTATGCATCAGAATCTGGTTTCCCCCTAATAGGTTCTTCTTCAACTGGTTTCTTTTCTCCCTCATTTTGCTGATCTCCTAAATTTTCTCCTTCATGGGTGATGCTAGACTTATGAGGATCAAGTAGAACTCTACCATTCATAAGATGGGAAATTGCATGCATGCTTTCATTATTACTAAAAGAACTAAGTAAAGATGTATTTTATAACAAGATAACATAGCTTGCATGCTTTTGCACCATGATTTTACTATGTGGTTCCTTATCATTGTCATCAACAAAATTAATTTCCACATTAACCACATTTCTAGGATTTACTTGTGCTTGAGTTGGAAATAGACCTTGCTTTTTGTTCAATGGATTTGTACGTGGAGTTGTTGCCCATTTCCCTAATGTACATGTGGTTTGTATTGCCTTCTCAATTTCCCCCATCTGTCTTTCCAATCTATCAAATTTAAATTCTGGTTCTGTTGCCTTTATTTGTATTAGTCCACCTCTTCTAGGTGCTACTCTCTCATAATCTTGTACCTCTTTTTGGCATGCAAACTCCTCAGCTTGTTTCTGAAGGAAAGACAATGCCTCATCCTCAAATATATCTGCAAAAGACTCTACGCTAAGCATATCCATTCTCCTTATATCTACTTCATTTAGACCATCAGAAAAATTGGGCCAATTCCCATGAAGATATGCTATGGTGGGGGCATTTTCTTTGCAATCCCATGAATCTCTCCCATACCTCAGTGTAGGTATCATTACCTTGTCTAAAAGCTCTAATTTCTCTCCTGGAAGAATTAGTTCTAGACACAGAATAATTTTTTTTTAGAAATGTTTCCTCCATTTCACTTCAAGACTGAAATTCACTCCGAAAGTTCTAAATCAATACTTTGCCATATCTTTTAAGGCATGAGGGAACAATTTCATTCACACTACTTCCGTCTTTACACTAGGGAAATTGCAAGTATCACATGCCTCATAGAATGTCTCCAAAAAATAGATGGCTCTTCATTCACCTTTCCCATAAAATGAGGTGAGATCAAGTACTGTTGTGCATCCATCTTGAACAAAACATCATGTGGAATAGGTGCAGAGAGGATGATGAGAGAGGTTGGTTCTGAGGGAAGTGAACAATCCCTCAATCTTCTTCTCCCTTTTCTAGGAGCAATTTCAGGACGTCCTGCATTGTTTCCCTTAGGATCCACATGATTATCTGATTTAGGTATCTTTTCTTTAGAAGATGCAGGCCTAGGGTCTACACCTAAAGTTTCTTCAAAACTATCTAAATTGAGGATTTCAACTATAGATTCTTTTTTGTGTTCGGGATCTCAATTTCATCAATCAATTCAGCACAATTAAGAAATCAATAAACTGTTATGCAGATATGTGTACCAATTTCAAATTTGAGAGTAAAAATAAATTTTAAATATAAGCATTTAAGTCTCTTCTCCAAAAGAAAATAAAATTTTCACAACTAAGTTATACTAAGTAGATCAAAATAAACTCCTCGCTTTTGCCTCCCCAGCAATGGCGCCAATTCATAAGCAGAATTTTATTGTAATAACTAGGTTAATTACTACCATTGTTTGTAATCAACTCATACAATAATATTTGTAATAAACCCTCTATCTTAAGATGTACATGATGAGTAGAGGGGTCTCCCACAGGGAGGTAGAGTTAAAGGATTTAATTCAAGCTATACAGAATGTAGTTTTAGTAGATTTAATCTTGATAGTATATGATCTTCAGTGCAGATGATATTTCCAAGGTTAAATGGGGATGATTATTATTATTTTTTTAAAAGATAGATCCTTAAACATCATAAGGGAAGACAATTGAGCAGAGGGGTGTAGGACAGATGAGATAGTATTAAGATAATAAAGGTCCTCACATCATTCACTCTGATCCCTAAAAGAAGGTCCAGAATCAGAAGTCTAATGAGATAAAGAGAGTACTTACTGTAGGGTTCTTAAACAGTAGTGGATGGTGAAGAGTGTGGGGATTTAGAGGTAAGTGAGGAATATATAATTTATCTAATTTATATAGTATTCTTCTATCTGGATATAGAATTCAGTCATTAGCAAACTTCCTTCATGAATCAAGACAAGGGTTAGTACATTTTGCCCTAGCCAAGGCAATTTAGGAGAGCACACCTCAAGATCTATGAAGATGGAAACTAAACATCAAATTAAATACCAGAAAAATACTTTATCCAAGGAGAGCTTCCCTCCGAGTGCAGACTATGGTCGAGCATCCAAGAATGAAAAAAGAGGGAGAAGATAGGGTTTTATATCTAGGGTAAAGGGGTGAGACAATTCCACTTTTGCCTTTGAGTATTCCTTAATTTTCTTTAGTTTGGGGGCTCCTCTCATCAAACCATCCATATGGATGGAAATAGAATACAATGAAAACTTCAATAAAATAACAGATTTACACCTGCAAAAACTACCGAGAGTTGTTTTAGAGCCCTTTTCTTCATGTTCTCCTCTTAATAATTTCTAGAAAATACAGACAAATAGTAAAAATCAGGAAAATTCAGGAGAACATACTAAAGACAAATTTGTTTCATTTTTAATATGATAACGTGGAATTATTATCATAGAAGTGCAAATAGAAATGCAATATGCATGAAAGTAATACTATAAATTACATGTTATCAGCACCCCAGTACCAATATGAGATCCTCATTGTGGGTAATCAAGACACATAAGTAGGGTTGGCGTATGAAAGTCAATGATGATGTGGGGCTTCACACAAGTCACTCATCACTTAATGCAAGGGTTATAGTTCTTCATCCCTTTGACTTTAATTAAGCTAGTGTACGAATTCATATAATAACTCATCCTTACTATTTTATGCATGACTCAATGCATCATACATGCTATAAAGTCATAGAATAACTTCCCTTTACTCTTTTATCCATGGAACTCAATGTATGACGAATGGTTAAATTCAAAACTGAAAGAACTGTAAATAAAAGAATTATTTGATTCTCCACGCATCATGCCTTGGTGCATTGATTTCACAGTGATTAGCTCTTATTGAAAAGGGAAATTTATTCAAAGAAACATAAGAAAAACACACAAAAAAGAAAAGGAAAAAATAAGAAATCGAGGCAAGAAGTAAGAAGGATTTCACAAGTTTTCTCCTACATATCCTGTAATTCATAAAACAGGAGCATTCTACTTTTTCATCCATCATTTAATGAGAATTTTCAAGTCTTTTATAGCCCAATAGGTTTTACGCTCCACCTCCATAGGAAAATGAGAAGATTTATCAAATAACCTTTATATTTAAATTAATCATCTCACTTATTCTTAACATATTTACATTTATGTTCACAGTATATATATTTACATTAAAATTTATATTAAAGTAATATTTATTTTGAAGAACATGTGGTTTATTTTGCTAAAGGTATAGTTTTCCGTCGGACGGGACGAAGTCACGGATACGTGGCATCCTGAGCGGCCAATATGCCGGATGACGGGACGGAGGACGCGTTCTGGCCCAGTTTTATGAGTTTTCTAACTCGTCGTGCTCTTCTTCCCAACCAGATCCCAGCCCTAGCGTCCCCCGCCCGTTCCCTGCTCCTCCGCCACCTCCGCTTTGCACCGCCGCCGTCGACATCCCGCTCTGCTTCCGCTGCCGGAGGTACCCGATTGTTCGTGTAAATTTTTAATTTTGATATATTTTTGAAGTTCTTTGTGGTTATGACGAGAAAAACAAATCATTAAGAATGGCTCTGGAATTGTCGAAAGATTCGGGTTCTGAATGATGCCGATCAAGACAGATTTATTACGACATGGCGTCCAAATATATAATTGGCGAAATTACGAGTCAGATTACGAAGAGATGATCAGACCTCCGAAGATCTTCCTGTTTGGATTGCCATGAGATTATGATGGAAAGAGAAGATTTGTAAAGGTTCTGAAATTTTCCCACGATTCTTCGAATGCTGGTAATCAAGTTAGGTTTATTCGTTCTGGGGTTCCATCCAATTGGCGGCCAAGTACATAATTGAAAAAAAATCACGAATCAGATCACGAAGATCTTCTAATTTTTTTTTTATTATGACGTTACCGTTGAAAGAAATCATTTACAAAGGTTCTGAAATTGTCTACATTCATCTTTCGAATGATGCCAACTATTAGAAGTGCATTCGTACAATTGTTCCATCATATTGGGGGCCAAGTATGCAGTTTGCATAATTCACGAATCAGATCATGAAGAGGTTAATAGACCTCCGAAGATCTTCGCTAAGAGGTGATCAGACCTAAGATGATCTTCCTTTTTGGGTGCTTGTGAAGTTATGATGGAAAGAAATCATTTAGAAAGTGTCTAAAATTCTCTAATTGTGAAACCCTAGAAGGGTTGAGGGAGAGGAGAAGATCCTAGATTGAAGGAGGAAGAAGATAATGACATAAGGACCCAAAGGGGTACATAGAGGGTATTTATACCCTAGGAGAGTAAGTAGGAGAGAGTACATAATAGGGAAGAAGTCACACTAACACCCCCATGGCGAAGTATGGATGTCGTCCATGCCGAGCTTGGACACCGCACGTTGAAGCAGGGGCCGGGACAGTCCTTTGGTGAGGACATCCGCGGCTTGATCCGCGGAGGCAACAAAGTCAAGGTCGAAGATGCCTTCGTCCATCCGCTCCTTGAAGAAGTAGCGGTTGCGCTCCATGTGCTTGATCTTTCCCTGCTGGCCAGGGTTCTGGGCCAACGCAATCGCCGACTTGTTGTCGCAGTAGAAATGGATCGGGCCGGAGTACTCCACCCGAAGGTCATGGAGAATGCCGTAGATCCATTGGCCCTCAGAGGCCCCATCGGCGAGTGCCCGGTACTCGGCTTCAGCACTGGAGCGGGACACCTTGTCCTGCTTGCTGCTCTTCCACGTGACAAGACTGCCAAACAGAAAAATGCAGTACCCAGTCGTGGAGCGATAATCCACAATCGAACCGGCGAAATCAGCGTCGGTGTACACCTTCACTGTCCGATCCGTACTCCGTGGGAAGAGCAATCCCTTCCCGGGGCAACCTTTAAGGTACGCAAGTACCCGATATGCTGCCTGGCGATGGATCTCCCGCGGTGAGTGCATAAACTGGCTGAGAAGATTGACGGCGAAGCTGATATCCGGTCTGGTGTGCGTCAAATAGAGGAGTTTCCCCACCAGCTGCTGATACTGGAAGGAATTCACCACAGGCGAGTCGTCCCCTGCACCCAACTTCACGTTTGGGTCAATGGGAGTACTCACTGGCGCACACTCCGTCATGCCCGCAAGGGCCAGCAAGTCAACGGCGTACTTCTGCTGAGACACAAAGATGCCCCGGGGGGCGTATGCCACCTCAAGGCCGAGGAAGTAGCGGAGAGGCCCAAGGGCCTTAACCTCGAACTCCTTGGCCAGAGCAATACCAAGGCGAGTCGCCTCTGCAGAATCGGAGCCGGTGATAAGAATATCGTCAACATATACAGCCAGGATGGAGACGCCGGCGGGAGAATGGCGGAAGAACAGCGACGCATCGCCGTTGCTCTGGGTGTAGCCCTCGGTCTTCATCACGGAAGAGAACCGTCCGAACCACATCCGCGGAGACTGCTTGAGTCCATAAAGAGACTTCCGCAGTCGGCAGACGGTGCCAGGAGGGCCGAGGGCATACCCCGGAGGTGGCTGCATGTAAACTTCTTCCGTCAAGTCGCCATGGAGAAAAGCGTTCTTCACGTCGAACTGTCGGATACCCCAGTGGAAGTGAGCAGCCACTGCCAAGATAAGACGGACGGTGTCCATCTTCGCCCACGGTGAGAATGTCTCAGTAGTCCACGCCGTAGGACTGAGTGAACCCTCGGGCCACGAGGCGCGACTTATGTAGCGCTCGAGGTGCCATCAGCATGATGTTTTTCGGTGGGAAGCCACTCGCAACCCACCGCCCGCTTGCCAGGAGGGAGTGGGACAACATCCCAAGTGTGGTTCTTGAGCAGGGACTGCATCTCCTCGTCCATCGCCGCTTTCCAATGAGGAGAAGCGATAGCATCGGCTAGGCGGCGTGGAATGGGGTCCGACTTCGATGCGAGTGAGAAACAGCCGGTAGGAAGTACTCAGCCGGTCGAAGGAGATATAGTGGGACAGGGGATAGCGCGAGTGCGGGTGCACTCGCGTACCCCCTTCCGAAGGCGATAGGCCATCCCAACTGATCGTCATCATCGGGAGAGACAGGGAAGGATCGTCCGATGGTAGAGCGAAGCGAGTGGAGACGGAGACTCCTCGGGAATGGAGAAGAATCCAGGAGAGAGAGGGCGACTCCCAAGAGGTGTGGATGACGACACACCGGGAGAGAGGAGCCGCGGGGGAGGAGGTGTCGGCGGTAGTGGCGGAACCGCTAACGGGGTAGGCGAGGTGGCAAGGATGCCGGAAGGGGTAAGGGGAAGTGGAGGAGTGCTCCGGCGACCCGTAGGAGAAGAAGCCACTGGAATGGAAGGCCGATCAAGTGGGGAGAAACAATGGAGGAGGGCAAGGGAGCAGTGGGCCCGCAATAGGAAAGCGGCTCTAAGTGGGGAGCCGCAGAGCCTCATCCAACGAGAGGCGGGATGAGGGGTCACGAAATAGGACTCATGTTCGGCAAAGGTGGCGTTGCGAGATGAAATACCTCCGAGAAGGTGGGTGATAACACGGTAGCCTTTTTGAAGGGAGGCATAACCCACAAACACGCACCGGAGGGCACGAGCGTCGAGCTTCGTGCGGGAAGGAGACGTGTCATGCACATAGGCAGTGCAGCCGAAGACGCGAGGGAGCAGGCCGGTCCGAAGAGGCACGCCGGGGAAGGCCTCAATCATCCGATCAAGGGGACTGTGGAACCCCAAGATATCGGAGGGAATGCGGTTGACGAGTTGCGTGCTCGTTAACACCGCATCACCCCAATACGACCAGGGTACCTGGTAGTTCAGCAAGAGTGTCCGGGCCGTGGAGGTGACATAGCCAATGCGACGCTCAGCCATGCCGTTCTGCTCGGGTCGCCACACGAGATTCATGAAGAATACCCCGTTCGGCAAAGTAGGAGGCGAGATCGGCATTGACGAAATCGCGGGCGTTGTCGGACCGGAATCGCTGAATGCCGCGGCCGAACTGAGTCTGGACGACGGCACAGAAGTGACGGACGGAGGCAGGAACCTCAGATTTCGCCGCCAGCAGGTAGGTCCACGTGTAGCGGGTCGCCTCATCGACGAGAATCAAAAAATAGCGATGGCCCTTTAGGCTCGCCTGTGGGGCCGGTCCCCAAACATCACTATGAACGCGGAAAAACGGCGTCGAGCTTTGGGACACAGACGGAGAAAGCGTGGATCGTCGATGCTTGGCCAACTGACAAGCCGCAAACAACGGTCTGTAGGTCTAGTCCAGTACACAACGACGGAAATAAACGCTTCAAAGTGGAAAGCGGAGGATGACCCAGGCGCTGATGAGCCAACTGGAGCCGTGCACGGCGCTGCTCGTCAACCGGACGGAGGCTACGAGGTACCAAGAAGCACTGCGAGCGGCCCCCATCGTCCAACAGCAGCAGCCCATTCTCGCGTCTAATGGCTGTAGTCCGCCCCCCCTTGTCAGAAAGGAACATGCCGTCAGGTTGGAGGTGAAACGAACAAAAAACTGAATCAACCAGACGCTGCGGTGACATGAGGACGGCTCGCAGGTCGGGGCGTGAAGGGCGTTGCGGACAACACCGAGGCCGTCAACATAGACTGCCCCGATACCAGCCACGCGGAGACGTCCACCACCGGCCGTGAGAACCGTACGACTCCCACTATGCCTCTCGTAGGATACAAACCGGTCGTTGAACGGGGTCATGTGATCGGTAGCCCCCGAATCAAGCACCCAGGTTGTATCCGAGACCAGAGGTGAGTGGAGAGCCGTGACCACAGTACCACTGATCAGACACCGGAGAGATGCGCGCGAAACCGCCAAAATGGGCGGAAGACTGGGACTGCATGGCGGCCAGCTGCTCGCGGAGAAGGGCCACATCAGCCTGAAGCTGATCCATGGGTGACGTGGAGGACGGAGTGGCTGCGACCATGGCCTTGGTCGGCTGCCTTCTTCTTCTCGTTATCTAACTTGCGGCGCCGGCAGAAAGCGACTGCGGTGGCGGGCTTGTTGCAGTAGTTGCATACCACTGCGGAGGCGGCGGATCGGAAGTAGAGGCGGAAGAGGAAGTGGAGGAGGAAGTCGATGGCAGTGAGAAGAGCCGTCGAGTCGGGAGAGGGCTCGACGGAAGCCTGCTGCAGCTGGAAGTGACTTTCCTCCTCCTGGAGTTCCTTGGCGAGATCATCGATTGGCGGAGTCCTCGCGTCGATGGAGGCGCGACGGCGAATGTCATCGTATTCTTTGTTGAGGCCGTTTAGGAATCCCAGGAGCCGGATGCGGAGTGTATTCTGATAGGACACGGAAGCCGGGTCATCCGTTGGCAGGTAGTAGTCAACTTCCTCCCACAGCTTCTTGTGGGCCAAGGCATAGTCCGAAATGGACAATTGGCCTTGACGGAGGTTTTGGGCGCTGGACAAGGCTAAACAGGCGCCAGTTGTCGCCATCACGGCCACAGTAGGCAGCGGCCTGGTCCCAAAACCCTTCACAGTCGTCGGTGCGGGAACTTGTCACGGAACTCGGGAGCAAGAGTGTGAATGTACAGCCAGCCCATGATAAAATTTTCCTCGGCTTCCCATGCGCGAAGTGTGGATGGGTGGCGGTAGCGTCGGCTATGCAGTGTTTGAACAATTGGCGCGCCTTGAGGGTGGTCTCGATGTACCGACGCCAGTTAAGGATGTTCGGGCCGCGGAGAAGGGTCGACTCCGGGACCATCGGGAGAGGATGGACCACCTTGTGCGACAGCGGTTCCCGCTGAAAATCAGCGTCGGAAAAATCACTAGCAGGCGTCGGCACTAGCGGGGCCACTGTGGTGCTGGCATTGCCGGAGACGGGAGGGTCAACACTGTCGTCCGCCATCAGGCAGGCAGTTGACTGTCAGGGGTCCGCTCGGGGCTGGCTGCTCAGGCAGTTCCGCGGTCGGGGCTGCTCGGGCTGCTGGACCGTGCAGGTCTGGCTGCTCGGGCGGCTGGTCCTCTCGGGTCTGGCGGCTCGGGCGGCTGGTCCGCTCGGATCGGCTGCTCGGGCTGCGGGACCGTGCAGGGCTGGCGGCTCGGGCGGCTGGTCCGCTCGGGGCTGGCGGCTCGGGCGGCTGGTCCGCTCGGGGCTAGCAGCTCGGGCGGCTGGTCCGCTCGGATCGGCTGCTCGGGCGGCTGGTCCGCGCGGAAGCGACTGGTCCGCTCGGGCTGCTGGACCGTGCAGGGCTGGCGGCTCGGGCGGCTGGTCCGCTCGGGGCTGGCTGCTCGGGCGGCTGGTCCGCTCGGAGCTGGCGGCTCGGGCGGCTGGTCCGCTCGGATCGGCTGCTCGGGCGGCTGGTCCGCGCGGAACTGGCGGCTCGGGCGGCTGGTCCGCTGGGCTGCTGCTCGGGCGGCTGGTCCGCTCGGATCTGGCGGCTCGGGCGGCGGTTCCGCTGATGGGAGACGGTCTTCGCAAAAAGCGGTGGTCGTCGGTGGAACCAGGGTCGATTCTGCAGGAAGTTAGGGTTTCCCTTCCTGCAGATTCGAACAGGGCTTTGGTTCACCGGAGTTCCGCCGGGATTAGGGTGATGTCAAGCCCTATACTCAGATGCCCAAGGGCTCTGATACCATGTGAAACCCTAGAAGGGTTGAGGGAGAGGAGAAGATCCTAGATTGAAGGAGGAAGAAGATAATGACATAAGGACCCAAAGGGGTACATAGAGGGTATTTATACCCTAGGAGAGTAAGTAGGAGAGAGAGTACATAATAGGGAAGAAGTCCACACTAACACTAATGATTGGGGTTTTGAATGATGCCACAAAGAGAGCTTTAGTCGTTCTAGGGATCCATTGAATTGGCGCCAAATACTCTGTTGGCATAGATCAGGAATCATATCACCAATAGGTAATCAGGCCTCCGAAGATGGAAATAAATGATTTATGAAATTGTCCTAAGTTTTGGATTTGAGTGCTGCCAACCAGGATCTACGGTTCCATCAAAATAATGACCAAGTATAAAAGCGTATTCATTGTATAATGTAAATCAATTTTTGTATTCTTGTTATTTTTACCAGTGTTGGGAAGAGGGAGCGAGGTAGGATATCTGGGTGGAGATTTTCGTTGCTATATTAGAATAATTCATGATTCAGATCACCAAAAGGTGATCAGACCCTAGAAGATATTCTAATTTGGGTTTTTCTTTAATTTTTTTATGGAAATTAAAGACTTGGTTTGTGAATATGTTGAAAGATTCAGTTATTGAATGATACCAACCAAGCTAGATGTATTCGTTCCAGGGTTCCATTGAGATGTCGACCAAGTACATTGTCGGGGCCCTCGCCGGATCGTTCGTGGTTGCTTATGTGTGCGACACCCTTATTGCTGATAAGAAGATCTTTGGAGGTCAGTGCCGGGATCGACGTCTGTAATAACATATTGTTTATCATTGGTTGACCTGATATGTGGGCCCGGTTTTGTTGACTGCAGGGACGACTCCGTCAACGGTGTCAGACAAAAGTTGGCGGGAGGCCACAGATCAGAGGCTCCAAGCCTGGCCTCGCACTGCCGGCCCACCGGTGGTCATGAACCCCATCAGCCGCCAGAATTTCATCGTCAAGACCGGTTCCGAAAACTAAAGTTGACCCACACCAAAAATCATCTTTGTCATCATCTTCATCACCATCAACAAATGTTTTCTTTGTAATAAGTTCTCTGTGTTGGGATTTCTGGACTTAATTTTTCTTTGCAGCACACAGACTGGGCATTGAGCGGAACCCCCTGCACTAAGAGTGCTTTGCTTGTTGGTTGCTTGCTCTGCCGGTCTTCTCTGCCTCGTTCATTCCTCCTTTCCCACAGATGTCTCTGTGGAATAAATGATAATGAGTTTTGATTAATTCTTCTCTTAAAGTTGAGCTTTGGTTGAAATTGTTATTCAAGTTAATTTAAGTAAGTTGTCACGTAGTTGAATTTGCGTGAAGGTGTGGCAAATATATAAATGTCAGGGTATTTCTTTTTGCGCAGTTAAAGAAAGATAGTGAAAGAGTAATACCTTTCTTTGGTTAAGAAGTTGAATAGTGGGGTATATCAGCGTGCATCTTTGATATTTAAATGCCACTACAAACGACAAATATGCAGGAAACAGTAACAGAGAGGAGTAAAGATAGTGAACTTTATTTGTTAGCCGTGAGGAAGCAGAACTGAACGACAGTTAGGGATCTCCTTCTGTTTTATGGGTTAAAAAGATAAAATGAATCTGCTTAAATTAGATAAATATTTTTGTTCTTTCGGTGTTCTTTGTAAGATGAATGTATTAATTCTTAACAGTGGGAAAACGAAGAATAAACCAGCTTTATTTCTATCCGTCAAGAAATCAAAATAAACCAGTGTGCTTTTGCGGTTGAATACACCATGAAACGAATCAGTTCAAGTTTTGTTGTTGAAAAGCCAAAACCAAAACATTTCAGTTAATATCAGTTGAGAAGATAAAATCGTATCTGCTTCTGTTTTTATTACACATGAAGAATGATAAAACTACATCTGGTTAAATCCGCTCCACTTTTGTGAGTTAGAAGGCAAATACTTCTAATTCTGGGAACTACTATAGTACTATCATTGAACAGTGAAAACAAATATCTGGTCACATTTGTTCCAAATTTATCAGTCAAAAGAGAGAAAGGAAAACTGACTCCGGTTCTTACTAGTTTAAAGTTTGACAAAAGTTCTCTGTTCTGTTCACATCAGAAGAATACATCCAATCAATCTCAAATTATGGGAATATCCAAAATATTATTTGCAAATTACTTACTAGATATATAAGAAAATATCTGCAACCTCATAGTATCATGATGCAAAATATTGTATAAATGGACTTTAAATATCTGATATATCTAAGATCATATTGCAGAAAATTATAATATGGTATAATTGGTAATGACATTGAAGATTTGATCTGGTTATATAACACTCAACATAGTTAATTTGTGTACATATATCTCTTGGATTTATGTGAAGTTAATTTTTTAACAACTCAGAAAACACAAATGCAAAAGTTTATCTGTTGGAAGAGTAAGAATATCTCAGTGAGGTAGTCTGATTTAACTTTATCAACAACTTGTTGATTATCAACGAGAGTTCAACTAATCAGTATGCATATGTATAAGTTCATTTACAAACATTCATATTTGACTGAGACGAACACGGACATGAGGTGAACGTTTGAACTCTATGATTTAGATTCTAATTATACTGATTATTCACTTAAGAGTTAGCAATACAATTAGATGAGTAGTGATATTAATATTCTGGCAGAGCAGGAGATGAAGGGCTGATTTAACAAATAATATGAAACATCATATATTGATTAAGACTGGATTGATGTTGATGGGGGATGACAGAGACATATATTAAAACCTGAGACCTAGACATTGGAATCCAATATCTGGGTATGAAATCTTCATCTGTACCAAATAATCAAGTACGGATCTCTTGGATATATATAGAAGAAAAGTTACTGAGGTCTATGCCTTTTTTTACAGAACACTCTGTTTTATTAGAATTAAACTATGGATCATAAAGCTCCACAATGGACAGTCAATAGTCCAGTCAACTCAAAAGTGTAGCGCATAGATGATTTTATCGTTGTCTTGAGGCGGGCCAAGTTGTCCTTTTTTTACCATGACTGTTGATTGTCTGAACTCAGTTCCTGATTGGGGTATTTTTCCCAAAACGAAGATATTGTGTAGTTAATTTCATACAATTTTGACCCTTTGTTTTGTCTGATTTATCCAAATATGTGAGTAAACCCCACCATTATAAGTGAACAAAATTACATATTATTACTGGCTTCATGATGATACATAGAATTTATTTTTTTTAAAGCACAAGTAATAACATAATAACTACATTTGGTTTAAAGAAATATAATATCCGGAAAAACTTTGCTGCATCTATTAATAAAGAAATTTACTGAAAAAATTAAAATAACTATCATAATAAGTTAGTTGATGGAACCTGGGCCTTGTATAACCGTAGGAAAAAGTTGTGCTATAAATATATTAATACATGGGTACTACACTAGATTTGAACTGATGTGAAAAAACACAAAATACTGTTTGGGAGAAAACATAACCCCTATCCAATCCAATAAGACTGATATAGAGAGGAATACTATCAGCTTAAGACACGATTCATGTTAATAGGATCGGTAAGAATTTTTCATGAATGATTGACTTAATACATTTTGAATTCTAGTTAACATTCATACAGTATGATAAAATTTCATGCATCAACTTCTTGATAATATTATTAAAAATTATGGAAATTATGCTGCAATAATGGACATGAAATATAATGGAACAAGATATAGAATCTCAGGATTCCTTGCCTTCTTATGGTTAAACATATGCAATTTCTCATGGCCATGATTAAAACTTTATCCATACGCCATTTAGTTGTCATGTGTTAACTATCTCAAATATACTTCAGTCTTTCCAAAATGCCTTCAACTCAGAGATCAGTATTCCTTGTATTTGTATATATTTACCCATTTTTAAATACAAATGCGTTACCTCAATCTAATTCTTAATCAATTTGATTATATGAAAATCTTGTAAGGCATTGAATTAGTAATAAATCATTAATAAATCATTTACATGTCGTTCTCATGTCTTGGTATTACCTTACATTTCTGTAAAAACTGGCGGAACATTTTTAATTTTTATTTGTTGGGATGTGAATTCAATATTTCAGTTGTTTAACATCTGGTTAATAGATGAAATTACTAACAAAATATTTCAACTCGTGCAGCAGAATTTTCATTGTAATTTCATGTATTTTATGTGTTTATTATCATTGATATTATCCTAAATCCGTCTGATGAAGGATTAAATTGATCCATTACATTTTTAGAATGAAGTTCTAATAGATCTACACTTTATGATATTTAAATATAATTATATAATGTAAAATTTATAAATGAAATATTTTTATAAGTCATAGAATGTAAACTTAGATTAAGTTAAAAAATTTTAGAGGTTATTTTACTTTTAGAATGATAGTCTGATCTAATATTCTGGTATTTTGATGGAATTTTATGACCCTAAATTCATAAAGAAAATAATTTTACAAGTCAGAAAATATAAATTTAATTTTTTAACAAATGTTCAACAAATTTGTTGATTTTTTTCCCACTCTTAGAAGTGAATTCCACACGGGAAATCCACCATAAAAATCAGAGAAATAAAATTAAAGATGAGAGAAAATCAGATGGTTCATATACTTCCAAATCAAACAAGGATATCTAAGGACCAAGAAGGTGTTGGAGGCTGATTTTTTTGGATAGTTCCATCATTCTCTCCTACAATTTGGATCCATAAATAGAACCCTCCATCCTTGTAAAAAAGGCTCCCTACAATTTTATTCTTAATTATAATTAGCAGACTTATTTTCTCATTCAAAATCTTGTTTGGGTCCGCTCCTGCACTCAGCCTTATAAAAATATTTCATAAGGCTAGTTTTTATAAGACCAAGGAATATTTCAAAACTATATTTTTAGGACCCAGAAATATTTTTGTAAGTCATAGAGGGAGGGATTGAAGGAGTGATGTTCAGACCAAGAAATTCGGAGAAAAAACATCACTCAGCCTTTAGTGGTGTATGCCCGTGAGATTAGTGTGATCTTTCTTTCTTTCCGACTCACTTCTTCCTCCTTTTTCGTCGATCATCATCACCGATAGACTAATTTTTCACTGTTGTGGACGGGACCATGTGCCACTCATTGCTGTGCATCCACCTCCATCTCTGTGACACCATCAATTGTAAAATCTCCATCAGTTGCCTCGACTACAGCACTTATTGACACATATCCCTAATCATGAGAGGGCATTGCCCTCCTCTATTTCCAGACATTAACCATCTCCATGATTATAATTGAAACAATGACAATTTTACATGAATGGAATTAAACTACTATCCATTTGTATTTTCTATCATTCTATTTCAGCCTAGTAATCGTCAATAATTTCAAAATTTTGATTTTTATTATCTTCATATTTTGTTCAAATTAGATTTTCTCAAAGTAGCTACATTCATAGAAAAATCTTGGTGATAATGACTTTTCATATCATCTGATAGTTTTGAAATATTTCACCTATTGTATTTAAATCACTCTATTCATGATATAATTTTTTGGAAATTATTGAAGAGACTACGTTAGCAAAAGATGTTCATGTTTAATGCATTTTTTATGCCTCCAAGAATAATGTTCTGAGAACTGATCATTTTCTGGAGAATCATCAAATGAAGAAGTCTAATTTGAACCAAATCATATTGCAGTGAATATTTATGATGATAATGATAATAATTATTTTCAGAAAAAAACTTGTGGAGGAATAAAGAAAACATGTGCTAGGAGGAAAATTAAAATATTTCCCAGATGACTGTTCATATGCATGATAACGATCACAATTTTCTTATGATCTTAAATCACGATGTAAAAAAATGAGCTCATTGCATTATAAAAAAAATTAAGGACTAAGTGAGGAGGTATACCTCTGAAGTCCACTTTTAAAGTGTCTCTACACTAAAAATAATGAGAATATATAACATTAATATCATGCACACAATGATGCCCTTTTTCTGACAATGATGCTAGTTGATGAACTAGAAATAAGGGTTAAAGATGTCCTTGAAGGCTTTGAGTTTCAAAACATAATTTATGATAGAAATATATGTGGCCACTAAGCCAATCGCACATTCCATATCTCATTCGATATTTATTAATAGAACATATTCATTATAGTGCACATCTAATGCTTATTATAAAGTCCATGAATACATGATCGAACTTAGTGAATTATGATGAGATCGTAATACGGAGATCACTAGTCTTTAAGTATGTGTTCTAAATATTCCTATTAGAAGGATACTCAAGAAGGATATCAAATTATCTGGATTGAATAACACTACCTAGCCTCACTCATATGATGAGTATGGCAGGTCCCATAGCCATTGGTGTAGAGACACGATAGATAGTGGGTGCTCTTTAATGGAAATAATTCAATGAACTAATCTATACGAATCCCTGAATCGCATTATATCAAACTATGAATCAGATTGATTCACATCACAGTTGTGTAAGTGGTCCTTACACCTTGGGCACCAAAGACATCTTGTGGACGGATGGTTGTACTTTGGCTATGACCTACACATCCCCAATCATGAGATTCTAAATAGTCTTAGTACAGGTGCACTAAGGAGTTCACGAAGACGATTGAGTGGTCAAGATGGGATTATCCACCCTCGGTATAAGAGGTGACAACTCACGGGCAATGATGCGATGAAGTCTGATAACACCCTAAATTCGGTCTTTATTTCATGTTATAAGCACAATTTTATGCAGTTAAAGAGCTTAAAATAGGGTTGTTATCATTGATTTACATGAAAATACTATTTTCAAGTAATTTATGATTTTCCCCTGATTTTCTATCAATTATATGAATTTTAAGGGATTTATTTGAGCTTGAAATGATTACTTTTGAATGAAAACGACAAGTTTAATATTTAATTTTGTTATTTATCAGTACAGGGATGTATCAGTAATTTTTCTAGAATTTTCTAGGATTTTAAAGGATTTTTTACGATTTTCCTGAGATTTATCTGAAGAAGAAATACTTTTTTTTAGAAAAAAAGATATATCTATAAGAAAAAAAGAGTATTAACATTTTTTTTTAACTTTGAAGGCCCTTTTTGTAAAGATTTGTTGCAATGATACCCTCAAAACAGCTCTCGGTCGTGGTTGCAGGCGAAAAGATATGATTTAAAATGTTATGGGGTTTTATTGCAATTGTTTAATATATATTTTTAATGTTTTTAGGAGAAACTAGAGGAGAGAGAGTGCGCAAGGGACATCTACACAATTACTTTTGGGCGGCGTCCAACAGCAATTCCAGGCTTTTTAAGGACTTTTCTGCAAAAAGGAGGATTCAAAATGCGCCAGCCAATGAGAGAGCGACACGTCATGGCGTGTTTAAAAACGAAATGAATAAATAAATCAATTTAAATCCAATGGATTAAATTGGTTTAAAATTGATTTATTAATAACTTTTGATCCTGAAGTCCGATTGAGGCGATTATTTTATGGATCTGTTCGTCTTGATCCCCTCTTTCTATCTATATGGTTGGATCATTCATATCCACTCTACATTGATAGATAAAAATTAATTACTAAATGAGGGTAAACTAGGGATTTTTACCATGTAACCTAGGTATAAAAGCTAACTTTCGAGAGGGGGAGCTCATTCTTGATGGTGCTCTATCACAGCTGCAAGACAGAGAGGAGCTTCAGCTTGGATCAACCTACTTGGTACTTTTTCCTTCATTGCATTTGAATTTTTTGGTGTATTTTGGATGTTGTTAGTTGAATCTTGTAATCGTTCTTCTTAAGTTCTGTATGAACTTCTAAATCGCTTGGCTTGAGCGGCATGTACAAGCCCTGACTAGGATTGAGAGGAGAAATTGAGAGATATACCTGGCTATTCAAGTGCATTTCAAGAAAACTATAAAAAAACATAAAAAAGGGTTAACTTTCTAGGAGATTGAATTTCCCATTCCATTATTCAATAGAGTAGTTGTTCCTGAATTATCAAATCTACAGAATCAACCAAAATACATCTAAATATTCTTCTCAATCTCTCTAATTGAGTTCTTTGATCCTTTCAATTGGATCAATTAATTCAATTTAGAGCCCCTTATTTCTTCTACTTCTCTCATCTATTCTACCCCCCTTTCCAAATTTCTCATCTAATTAGGGTGATTTTATCTCTGTTGAAGATTAAATTAATCCCAATTAGGTTCAAATTATTCAAGAAGAATATCAATTGGATCCCTTACTAGCTTCCCTTGGACGACACTCGTACTTATCACTACACATCTTAAGTAGAGTTTTTATAAATTTTATTGTATAAGCTAAAATTGACAACGACAAGGGTTTAAAATTGCATAAAATTTACCCCTATTTTTGGCTTATCAAAGTCCTTGGCCAAGGTAGTGAAATATCGAGAGAAAAGTTCTCCGATGATTTCCGAACGCATCAGTACTAACTCGGATGACAAGTTAGGGTTTGACAATTCACCACACCCTAAGTCATACTATGAGTGTCAAGTGGATGAGGAATTATACATACATGGTAACCAATGACGAACATGTTACATGAGTGAGTCGATACACACTCCTTTGTATCTTCTAGAGCACGAGGTGTAACTTGGCACCCGACGTGTTGGAGACTCAAACTATGAATTGGGTTAAATCAATCTGATATTAATTAATATATATGATGATATAGATAAATAACTTGGAAGACCAATAAAGGTTACTAGGCCACTCGAGTCATTAACTACACTAGAACATGGGTCGAGAGGGTACACACAAATGGTATTTGGACGTTAGAATATATACTTTAGTTTCGGGGGTTTTTATGAAAAATAACCACTAAGTATAAATAGGGGAAGTCCCTCAACAAAATTCACCTCGGCCAAAATTATTCAAGGGCCTTCCCTTCTTCTACATTCTCCTGCACTTCCTCTCCACTCCCGATGGGATTGCGACAACGTAACGATGACGAGGGGGATTGAACGAGGCTCGTCTAGGAGGAGGAGGAGATCCGAGGTGCAGAGGACTGTGTGGATACTCCAAGAGGCTACAAACATGTGCATCTCCACGTGACTTTTTTGAGGATGAAGAAATCACAAATGCAATCCGTGCCGATGTACTTAGTTTCAATGTTTTATTGATGCCGTTCAATTTTGATAAAGTCTTAGGTTCCAGATCATTTTGATTTCTTCATCCATATCAAGGGCAGTAGAGCCCAAAAATTTCTGGTTCATCACATATGTCTTGGTAATAATATAAATTAATGTCAAAAATTCACTTTTTTCTGATGTGAATTCAATATTTCATTTGTTGTAATTAGTTTAACAGGTTCACTTGTGTGTCACTAGATATAGAACATAATCATGTATCACTAGATACATAACATAATCATATGTCACAAAAAGAGATTAAAAAACAGAATACTTGAAGGACCATGCAAATGTCTTAAAAATACGAGATTCTTTAATGAGGTAGATGAAGTTTGAAAAATAATATTGAGCATAATACAACACTTATCTCATTTTTTTTATTAGTGTTATTTTTATCACAGGTGCAGTTTTCGCAGGAAGCCTAGAGTCCAGCACATTAGGGGTTGCATTGGCTTGGTTTGAAACTTTGTAATTAAAGACGACACATAAAAATGATTTTTATAAAAGCAGATTTCAATACAAGTTTTGAATGTATACATATTTACTTCTATGGGTGCTTCAATATAATCAACAACATAAATATGAAATATATGGGCGATTGAGGCAGAACAGAGTGGACTCTTATCAGAAGATGACATGTGATCATATGTCAGCTCTAGTGATAAAGTTTCCTTTGATCATAGTCTTTTTCTGATTAGAGGTCGATCTTTGACCAGAGTAAAGTCTGATCCGTATTTGATTTCTAATAAGAGAAGAGTTTGATTGGAGGTTGAATTCTGACTGGAGTCTGCTATGGTCGATTGTCAAAGGGGTAGAGAAAAATGAATGAGAAGGAGAGTTTGGAGTAGGAGAATAAGTAACAGAGAAGGAGAGGGAGAAGTAGACAAAGAAGAAGAAGAAGAATAGTAATAATAATAATAATAATAAGGAAGAAGAAGGAGAAGGAGAAGAAGAAGAAGAAGAAGAAGAAGAAGAAGAAGAAGAAGAAGAAGAAGAAGAAGAAGAAGAAGAAGAAGGAGAAGGAGAAGGAGAAGGAGAAGAAGAAGAAGAAGAAGAATAAGAAGAAGGAGAAGGAGAAGGAGAAGAAGAAGAATAAGAAGAAGGAGAAGAAGAAGGAGAAGAAGAAGAAGAATAAGAAGAAGGAGAAGGAGAAGAAGAAGAAGAAGAAGAAGAAGAAGAAGAAGAAGAAGAAGATTGAGAACTACACTAGGGAGGAGACAAAGAAACAAAATGATACATGGGAGTAGAAGGAGAACAAAACCAAAAGAATAATGCGGAGAAGGAGATGGAGAATGAATCTTATAGACAAATCATTGGTTTCCTTTAATAAGTAACCTTGACAAGACCTGACTTTAAAAATAACCTTTCATGTAGCCTTTGTTGTAAAAAAATCATGCCAAAAGACTAGTTCTCCATCAAGATATCATTGGGAATTTTTGAAACATTTACTTTTTTATTTGAAAGGAATAATTCTATGTGGTGTAATTCATGAAACCAAATTGCGAGTGTATTTTTTATGTCATTGTGATTCAAGTTGTATAAATTAAATAAAAAGTTGTAATTATGTCAACTCACTCAAATATGTGTCTGGTAGGAGTGAGTTGGTTTCCATAGGGACGTGTCTTTAGAAACGACTCTAATGATTGAGTTAGGTTTAGGGATAATAAGGTAATGAAATGAGTGTTTAGAGGAATTATGCATATAATAAGATAACATAAGAGATGAATGATAATAACAAAGATAGTAAGAGGTAGAAGATAAGCAAATAGTAAGTGGGAGAAAGTAATTAAATGAAGAGAGAAATTTAAAATAATTTTTTATAATAAATAATATTAGATGATATTAGGGAGACTATATAATAGGGAGAGATAATATAATATATTATTTATATTACTCTTAGGAGTAAATTTTCATAGATATAAGAGATAGTTAGGAAGTAGGTTATTGAAATGAATTTATTGTATTCTTATTGACGATGCTTTTAATATATGTAGTAGAAGAATCATGTTTGGATTTTTAATTAAGATGTAATAGAAATCAGGTGAAGAGAGTGATTATTAAGTATAATATGATTGGTATGTTATATGAAAGGTAGAAGAGATAGATATTACAAGAAATAGTAGATTTAGGTAAGTGCCGAATATGATTTGTTTGAGTAAGATGTAAGATAAGGAAGAAAATAGAAAGGTGGAAAGAATTACAGTTGATAGAGGAGTGATATTATTTAATAATAATTGAATAAATGAATTAGAGAAAGCTATATATTAAATAAGAGTTTAACATTAATAAATATAGGGGTTGACTATATTTTCCTAAATTTTAGAGTAGTCTAATTAGTTTGATAGAGAGGGAGAGAGAGCAGTAAAAGATAAGAGTAATTAAGTGGTAAAAATTTATATTATTAAGTGACTCTATGGTAAAATCAATAAGATCAATCGGAGGGAGAATCCTAGATGCCTAAAAGGTGTTTGTGAAAATGCCTCAATGAGGCCGCAAAAAAAAGTCTGATGAAATATGACCTAACTTTGAACTGAATTAAAATATTTCAAAACATGGAATTTCCTAAGCTAATTCTCATCGGGATCGGCTCATAAAGTTACAGATTTCACCCTGATTTGAAGATTATGGGGTGGGGACGCTGATAGCCACCCCCTAACCTTGGTTCGTGACTTCCCCTTATTTTCTCCTCTGTGCTGGTGCAGACTTGTGCCTTCCCTATCTTCTTTGGCACCTTCCTGCAACTCAAATGCTCCTCTGAGGCTGTCATGACCTGGGGTGCACTAACATGTAGCTGAAATGGTTTCTGTCATTCTCTGATTTTTGTGACAAGAGATGATCAATTAAGGTCTCTTAAGCCATTTTATAAGGCCTATGAAGGACCTCCCACGGTTATAGATAGCATGGACTGGCCATGGGGGTCCTCCTATGCCGAGGATGACATGTAACAGTCCCCCTCCGCAAAGAACCTCTGTAAAACAGGAGGATGATGGCTCGTGGTGCGTATTACATATCTGCTCATTGGTTGTTGGGTCTCATGCCATATGGCCTTCACAACTGCAATTAAATTACATTCTTGAACCCTTATAAGTTTGGTGTACCCTTAGCCACATTATTAGTCATGTTAGGAGTTCGGATAGCCCATTTCTTGCTTCTGATTCGTCAATTGTTTTCATGACAAAATGTGTTTCAAAATTATTAATTTGAATGAGTTTAGTTCTTCTCTCTAGTATCTTACTTCAAAATTTTGCATCGTTAAAGTCAAAATTTAATAAATACATAAAAAGATGGAGAGGGAAAAAAGAGAAAAAAATGTTCTAGCGACCAAGGCAGCTTGTTAGGTGCAGATGTGCAAAAGCCAGTTGTAGGCAGATGAGCACATGGCGCTCAAAGCCGATCTGCAGCTGGCGGCCACTGGTGAACCAGCAGTCGTGGCTGGAAATTGCAAAAACACAACGCCTAGTCCAAGAAGGCACATTAAAGGGAGCCCACAGAGGCCCAACTCAGAGATAGCCCATGCATGTGTACGGGGGACATTCCATTTTATTTCACCTATCATATTCTAATATGATTTACATATATATCATTTTTCTAGGATTTTTCAATATGGAATTATTTCTAGCTCTTTCTATTAACTCTAGACTGGGCCCAATCGACAAGCGATAAGATGGATTGCAACCCAATGAGCCACAATCTTAAGTCAAGTAGAAAATAGTGTTGATAGGGATTCAAGCTGAACTGGCCCAATGCTCAGGTCAAAACATGTTTCTTTAAGTACCTGAATACAATCTTGGGCCTATAGTCTTCTTGAACAAGATCGGATGGCAAGATCCTAGTGCTTCGGATCCAGCTCCTTCACAATTTCTGGCTGACTGGATGTGCGGATAATGAGGCCACCTTGACAACCTTCTCCCTTATATCCCAAAAAGTAAATCAAATTGACTTTAATCTTTTTCTTTTGACTTTAATCTTTACATGAGAATCCCACCAGAGCGCCTTCTACTTCAAAAAGGCCATGAACTAGATCAGAATCATTATCAACAAATTCAAACAAAGTAATCCCATTCTTTTCATCTTGTCTGGATGGAGACCAAAGATCCTGAGCGATTGGACCGGCAGAAGAACTCTAAAGATAAAGAAGTATCATTATTAGTATTTTTAATTTTTTCTCTTTGTTCTTCTATATGATTCGGATTGGCAGCAGCGGCTGACGAGGATAGAGGGATATTTCAATGAACAAATCAAGTGGGTAGCTGTTGAGGGAGCATGCTGATGACGATGGTCGACATGACTAGCGGGGTGTATCAAACTTAAAGGGGTGCACAATTGCTATTTAATTTCTGCCATTGGACTCGATATGAAGGAGATTGGATGGCCAAGGGCAAATCCGTCCAACTCTGCCCTTGGCCTTTGACGTTGTAGGCCATGGGGGGACCCCCAAAAGCCATCTAATGGCCCCCAGAGAACCCCCATGGCTGGACCACCCTATCCACATGCAATGAGGATTATCCGTAGATCTTTAAAGGGCTTAATGCCCCTTTAATTTACATCAGCTAATCTAGACCTAAGGCGGCCGCTGGAGACCCATCCCAGGCTTGTCAAATTAGAGTGAGCTTTCTATAATTATGCATTTAATTTGATTTGGACATATTAAATCACAATGACACTAAAACAATGTAATTTACTTCCATCAATTGCAAACTCTAAAAAGGCCTGTTATGACACAAGCCTCATGCAGGGTTTGGCTCAAAGCCTGGTCATCTTTTTTTCTTATTTTCTTAGGACCTGGGCCTGTCGGACCGTGGTCCATCTTCTCCTTCATCGACGTGGCCCACACAAGGATGAAGAGACTTAATTCCATATGGGAGACTTTAAAATAAATTTCAATTATATAAATTTGGCATTTTCTTGAAAGATGAATAAAAGAACTCCCTTCTCCTACGTGCGCGGGCCTGCCGATTGCCTCTACTGGCCACTTAAGTGGCCTGTATGGTTGACCTAGTGATAACCCAGGAAAAGAGTATATGTCGTCGATAATTCCTGGATTAAAAAACAAATTTAGTGTTTTCTAAATATAGATTTGAGTAAGGGTTGAATCACACAGAGCCCAAAATCAATTAGACTATTTTTCCATGTGATTATATAATAATATTTCTCTAGATAAGAAAAAAATTAACTCTAAAAGAAGGAATAATTTTAGTTTTTAAGGCAAATGCAATGATGGGAAACCTAAATTATGTTGAGAAAAACTTCAATGATAAGCCTTCGTTTGATATTAGAGAATAAAGCATATTGAGATTGATTTCCACTTCTTCAGAGAACAAGTTACTGCCAAAATATTCAAATACAGTTTGTTCAACATCTTTTGCATTGAAAAATGCAAAAGAATATTCAAATGAGAGTTGGATGATGCATTGACAAAACCTCTTAGCACATCATGTTTTCAAATGATTGTTTCAAGCTCAATGTCTTTGCCCTTGCATTTACGCTTGCCAGGGGTTGTAAACTTTTGTCATCAGCTGAGTCAGCAATAAGGAGCCTTATGTGGACCAATAGGACCTAACTTTGAGATTATCTGGTAAGAAGTGAATCTGAACCCGCATACTCATTACAAGACTAGTGGCTAGGATAAAATATGGGATTACACATGGATAGGATCAAAGACAGAAGATCAGGATTCAATCTAGATTGGAATTAATCTTGAGATAGTTGTTATGTTTGTTATAACGGTAAGGATTGAGACGTAGATAACTTACTACTAATATAAATAAAAACATACATGTAATGTTGTAGTCTGCAGAATACAATGATCTTAAAACTCTCTCCCTATCTCTGTCCTTTTCTTCTTTCCTTTTATTGTTCTTGTTCTTCTAGACCAAGCACAATTCTCTGCAACTGTCTCTCATTCCTGATCTCTCTCTCTTTGCTCATCTCTCCCTACATATTTTCTCTCTCTCTCTCTCTCTCTCTCTCTCTCTCTTTCATAACTTCTATCTCTATCATTTGGTGCTTCTATCTCAATCTTTTTTTATATCTCTGTCTCTCATTTCTTGTCCTTTCTTGTTACTCTTCTTTCTCTGATCTTTCTCTTTCACTCGTTGCTTTTCCTTCTCGTATCTTTCTCTCTCGTTTCACATTATTCTTTATTTTTTCTCTCCATTATCCTCTTTCCATCTGACCTGTCTCGATTGTCCTTCGCTTCCCATCCCTTTCTCATCTCTGTGATATATCTCCCCCGATTCTCGTCTTTCCTCTGCTTCCTCCTCTTCATCCTCTACAATACTTTTAAATAACAATTTCAAACATTTCCTAAAAAGACATATCCAGGGAATCCGGGCGGTATTGAGGAATCCGGTGCGTGGTTCTGGTTTCGCACACAAGGGGTTTGTGGCGATCTGCAATCCGCCCACTTGGAAGGACTGACCGTCCCTTACTCTGTACGCGCCGCTGACCAACGCGATAAACACCACAAACAAACATTGAAACAGTAATGTTGATACATTCCATCAGCATCCCATTATGAGTTTACACAGCCCAAAATAAATCCGACGTTAAAACAAGGGTTATTACTATGAAACAGCATGAACTTTCAAATTTGTCAGCCAGACAACATAAACTTTCTGACATGTTCAAAAAATAGCACGCACCAATAAGAAGACACCAAGTGGCGTTCTTCTTTTTTTTTGGGTCAGCGATGGTCAACTGCTGACGTGGCTTCCACCATGGTAGCCAGGTGGACTCTACGGTGGCATCCACATCTCTGGCCGCTGCCGCCGCCCGTCTCCGGCCGCCGCCGCCGTCGTCGCCGCCTCCGACCGCTGCCGCCGCCGCCACCACCCGTCTCCCGCCACTGCCGCCGTGCGTTTCTGGCCGCCGCCGTCGTCCGTCTCCGCGCCGCGCTGCCGCCCGTCTCGGCCGTCGCCGCCGTCTCCGTCCATCGCCGCCCGTCTCCTGCCGCCGGCGCGCCGCGTCTCGATCGCCGCCACCGCCGGCCGTCTCTGGCCGCCGCCACTGCCCGTCTCCGGCCGCCGCCGCTCCCGCGCGTCTCTATCTCTCTATCTATCTATCTCACTCTCTCTCTATCTATCTATCTATCCATCTCTCTTTCTATCTTTCTCTCTCTATCTCTCACTCTGTATCTCTCTCTCTTACCCTCCATCTCTCTCTCTCCGGCGGCGGCCGGAGACGGGCGGCGGCGGCGGCGGCCAGAGATGTGGATGCCACCTGGCTACCACGGTGGAAGCCACATCAGCAGTTGACCATCGATGACCAAAAAAAAAAGAAGACGCCACTTGGCGTCTTCTTATTGGTGCATGCTATTTTTTGAACATGTCAGAAAATTTATGCTGTCTGGCTGACAAATTTGAAAGTTCATGCTGTTTCATAGTAATAACCCTCAAAACAACAGCCTTATTGAGCTTATGATAAAATCGGCCCCCCAATGCTCCGTTCCTTCTCAGTTCTTTGCAGCCATGGCTGGCCTCTTTGACTTGCAGGCTGAGATATACGGTAAGTCCCGGCCCCGCTACCTAGACGAGTGGTTCACGTGCTTGGCTTCTCTCATGCCGCGCTGCGCCGTCGAGTGGGACGCCGACACCGGAAACGGTCAAGCCGCCCTTAGTGTACGTCTCCTTCTACTCTTCCTCTGTTTACCCTTCCTAATTTACATTAACCATTCGTCATCCCATCGACTCTTGACGATGACCAAAGGTCAAGAACGGCGCTTCCGTTCTGTAACGGATAACGCGTTGGATGTCTAACTCGGGGCCCGATCAGCTGGCGGAGCACTACGAGCACATCATCGCCATGGACGTGAGCGAGAACCAACTGAGACACACAATGCGCCACCCGCGCGTGCGCTACGTCCACACGCCTGTCGCCATGCACGAAGACGAGCTGCTCGCGCTGCTCGGCGGCAACGGCGCCATCGACCTCGTCGTCGCCGCCGCCGCCGCCCATTACTTCGACCTACCTAAGTTCTACGCCATCGTCAACCGCGCCCTCAAGAAGCCCGGTGGAGTTATCGCCGTGTGGAGCTACTGCAAAGTCTGCGTCAGCCCTAACTTCAATGCCATATCCGAGCGCTTCATCCTCTCGTCGTTGTTGTTCGCGAATCCTAACGTCCGTTTCGTCATGGACGGCTATCCCTTCTTGATCGACGCCGTCGGATTGGGAACAAAGGACGATCCAGAGGTGCTGGAGATGAAGAAGACGGAGTCTTTTGACGGAATTCTGGGGCTTATGCGGTCGTGGTCGCTGGTGAGTATTGCCAAGGGAAGGGAATTGACTTGTTGAACGAGGAAGTGGTAGGGGAGATGGAGAGCGCTTGGGGAGGGCATTCTCTTCTCAGGGAAGTGACCTTCCCGTCTTTCATGCTCGTCGGCAAGCCCAGATCTTCGCGTTCTAATTTGCCTTTGCAGTAGATGGATTTTGCATCTAAGGGTCATCCCTTAATTACGTAACATTTGCTCTTATGATAATGGGCAAATACTACGAAATAGCATCAACTTTTGTTTTTGTCAGCCGGGCAGCATGAACTTTCATGCTTGTCCAAAAAATAGCAAGAACCAATAAGAATACGCCAAGTGGCGTCTTCTTTTTCCCCCCCAGCGGCAGTCAACTCATGATGTGGCTTCCACCGTGGCAGCCAGGTGGACTCCACGGTGGCATCCACGTCTCCGGCCGCCGCCGATGTCGCCCGTCTCAATCCGCCCACGCCGCCGCTCGTCTCCGTCCCCCGCCGCCGCCCGTCTCCGTTCGTCGCCGCCGCGCGTCTCCGGCCGCCGCCGACGCCGGCCATCTCCGTCCGCCGATGCTGGCCGTCTCCGTCTGCCGACGCCAGCCGTCTCCGTCCGCGGTGGCCTCGTCGCCTCTTGAGCAGGTCAACATAGAGATCT